>NC_063352.1:10117874-10152046 GCF_021869965.1 Rhincodon typus | reverse complement strand
TCCCCTCCCTAACTCCCCACCTACACTCACCTTTACTGGCTCCATCCCCGCCCCTTTGACCTGTCTGTCTCCTCTCCACATATCTTCTCCTTTATCCATGTTCTATCCGCCTCTCCCTCTCTTTCTATTTATTTCAGAACACCCTTCCCCTCCCCCATTTCTGAAGAAGGGTCTAGGCCCGAAACGTCAGCCTTCCTGCTCCTCTGATGCTGCCTGGCCTGCTGTGTTCATCCAGCTCTACACCTTGTTATCTATATATTACAGATTCGCTTATGATGTAAGAAGGCTCACAGCTCCCAAAAGAGATGAACGTTTAGTTAAATCTCCATTTTGTTAGTTAAAAATAGGAGTATTCTTTTAAATGATGTCAAACTATTGCACAATTTTGGACCTCAAAGTTGCGCTATGGTGAACATCCACTGCACTTTTGAAAATAGAGTAAGGTATAATGCAGGAAACCTACCAGCCAGTTTATAGACAGCAAGACTGCATAAAGGATAATAAGCTAATTACCAGAGAACATGCTTTTAGGAAGGGGATCAAAGGATAGGTGGAGTAAGTGGGAAGAGGGTGCTGAGTTGGATGATCAGCCATGATCACATTGAATGGTGGGGCAGGCTTGAAAGGCTGAAAGGCCTATTCCTGTCTCTATTTTCTATGTTTCTATATATGTTATTCTATATATGAGGAGAGAATGCTGGTCACCATAGCAGGGAAAAAGTGCCCATTTTAATCAAAAGGAGTGCTACTCAATTCTAATGTCACTGGGAGCAAAGATAGAATTTAGCACCTCATTTGGAAGGCCGAACTTCAATATTCTATTCATTCAACTGAATGTAGATGAATATATTTGCAATTCATTTTGCACTTTCCTCCTATACTTTTTTCTAGATTTCTCACCATTCCTAGTAAAAAGGGACCAACTTTGTCTACTCCAGCCTCTCAGGCTGAACTGTCAAGATATTTGCCCACTACTACCTGACTTGGTTGGTTAGCTTAGTTGGTTGGACAGCTACTTCACAATACAGAGTGACTCTAACAGTATGGGCTCAATTCCTGCACCAGGTACATTCCACACCTTCTCAACCTCATCCCTTGTCTGACACGTGGTGACCCTTAGGTTAAACCACCAACAGTTAACTCTTTTTCTCACTCCAGTACTAAGGACTTTACCTTTTACTAATAGACTTCCAGGTCTGTGTTTCCCAAACTGAATTAGGTTTTGCCAAAGTATTTGTGGAAAAAGAGCTGGAGTTTACGACTTTATTACGGCAACTCAAATATGCTTTTACACTCTACATTAATGGTTTCTCCTCTGCTTTACTGGCACATGGCATTCAGTATTGACTGCTTTTATGTGCAATATCAATGAAACTCAACTGGTGACATATCTCAATTCATACATTTACCATCTTTATCATTCAAACATCCTGTTGTAAACATTTCCTGGAGCATCCCAAGACAGGTAGGATAGAGTTTGCTGCCAAATCACTCAAAAAGCAAATGAGGAATTTTAATGCAGGCTGAAACACTGACTGTTTCTCCTGCAATTTATTGCACTGGTCTCGAAAACATTGTTCAGGAAGTCAACCTTATTCTTACGGTACCCATTATGAAATTCCTGATTGTGCCCATTTTGGGGAAGCTCTTAAAATGAAGTCTTTTATTTGGGCAGTTTTTAAGAGCTTTTAAATATTAAAGTAACTTAACTTGTTAAGAGACCACCATGCACCAATGAAACAAGGAAATAGTTCTGTGGAGATTCTGTGGAGAAGTCACCGTTATTTTGTTGGAAATGACTAATGTTACCATCACAGAGTCCCCCACTAACAACATCCAGGGGGTTACCATTGACCAGTAACTCAACTGGACTCACCACATAAATACAGTGGCTACAAGAGCAGGTCAGAGGCTATGAATCCTGTAGTGAATAACTCACCTCCTGACTCCCTAAAGCCTGTCACCATCTACAAGGCACAAGTCAGGAGTGTGATGGAATGCTCCCCACTTGCCTGGATGAGTGCAGTTCCAAAAACACTCAAGAAGCTTGACACCATCCAGGACAAAGCAGCCCGCTTGATTGGCATCATATCCACAAGAATCCATTCCGTCCACCATCAATGCTCAGTAGCAGCAGGGTGTTGAATCTATAAGATGCAATGCAGAAATTTACCAAAGATCTTCAGACAGCACCTTCCAAACCCATAACAACTTCCACCCAGAAGGACAAGGACAGCAGACACATGGGAAACCATCACCTGCAAGATCCCTTGCAATCTCACAATCCTGACTTGAAAATATGTCAGTGTTCTTCAGTGTCACTGGGCCAAGATCCTGGAATTCCCTCCCTAATAGCATTGTGGGTCAACCTACAGCAGGTGGACTGCAGCGGTTCAAGACGGCAGCTTCCCACCACCTTCTCAAGGGCAACTAGCAGTGGGAAATAAATGCTGGCCAGGCAGTGATGCCGATGTCCCATGAAGAAATAAATTGTAAACTATTTTTTTCTTAGGAAGAACAAGGGAGAAGGAACAGGAGGATACCATGAGGCTCTTTAAGCCTGGTCCCTCAACTCAATAAGATCAAGACTGATCATCTATGTCAACTGCATCTGCTTGTACTTTACCTGTATCACTTGATTCCCTCAGTACATGAACTACTGGAGGACTCTTGTGACACAGAGGTAGTGTGCCTAGCTCTAAGCTAGGTGGCCTGGGTTCAAGTGCCACATGCTCCAGAGATGTATAACAACATCTCTGAGCAAGTTGATTAGAACATGTCTACACTCTACTCACCTCTGACTTGAATATGTCATTCAAATCTTCTTTGTTAGTCTTCCATTTGGTTAAGTAAAATAATATTACTCAAATAAATGCATCAGCATTATACTCAGAGTGCCACAAATTAATGGCAGATACATTCATATTTGTAACATTCTACATATTTTGTGTTGTGTATTGTGGCCAGTTTCTGTTGGTAGCTGCAAGTTAAATTGCTTTTGAAATGAAAGGGGATTTTCAGATATAAGGTTTGAATCTATCTTTCTCACCTCTCCTAAAAATTACTCCCTGGCCATGACAACCAAGTTGGCAATAAAATTCTTCGCAATTGGGCTTGCAGATTATTTATTTTGACAAATAGCCAAGCACCTTGCCTGCAAAATAATTAACCTCCAGTGTCACGAAAAGAGAACAATGAGTGCATTAACACAAAGACGTTTCTATTTTGTCTTTGAGGACTCAATACTTGAGAAAGTGATCACATTGGCCATCAAGTGTCGCAGAGCCAATGACTTTCCTGCTTCAGACACTGACCTTTTCCTCTCTCTCCGATTCATTTATAGATGCCAAAAGAATGTAATCGTTTTCACAACTAGAGGCAAAAATTGCTGGAGAAATTCAATAGGTCTGGCAGCATCTGTGGACAGAGAAAGTAGAGTTAATGTTTCGGGTCCAGTTACCCTTCTTCAGAGCTGGGTTCTTGTCCAGCAACTTCTATTTTTGTTTCAGATCTTCAGCATCTGCAGTTCTTTCTTTGATTGTGAGTATTTTCAGTCTGAGAGGTAGCTACAGATGGTGTTTTCTCAATGACATTCAAATTCGGTGGGATTCCTCTCAATCTCTATCTGTAACTCTGTTAATCTGATGCCTGAACTCTGGAACGATCCGTCCAGAATATGATACACTACACCTGGCACATTGCTTGGTCCCCTGAGATGAAGGACATTCATCAACTAATGAAAAACAAGCATTTGCAAAGCAAAATATTCACTAGATTGAACTGCCACTTCCAGGTCTATACTGTCATACCTTGTCATCTGTACTGGGCAGTAATAATTTTAACAGAGGGTACACAGCACAGTTAAAGCCTAATCAATATGATTAAATGTGGGCATTCAACAAAACGACACATGAATTCCAAATAGACTTCATAATAGATAACCTTGGAGAATGGGAGATGATCTCAATTTCCTTTGTAATTTAAAAAAAAATCTTGTTAAGCTCCCAATCTGTTTCTGACCCACAGAATAGGCAGATGACCTGCTCTCATGTTGTCCACGCACCGCAGTTATTGGCTGTTAAGAGTTGTGCTAACGGCATCCAATATGGCCGACTGATCCACCTCACCCTGTTGGGAAAACCTCTCTGTCCTACACAGAAGGAAGGGTTTTTGATCTGGATGGTGGGGTTTCCTGATCTACTGGAAAGAGTTAGCAGGAATCGAGTCCCTGATGATGCCAGTTGACCCGCACCAGTTTAAAAGTCAGCCGGGGCAATGACTGGCTTAATCAAGGTAGTCCCTGAAGAAGAAGAAGAAGAAGAAGAAGACGAAATCATGCAGGCCAGACTGAGGGTAAACCTGGTGTATCAGTGGGTCCAGTTTTGTCAGGTCCTAATGATGCTGTTATTCCATTAAATGAGTTAAAAATAAAAGCCAAGAGCCAATCTCCATGCATTGCATGAATTAGGGGTCTCAGTTTTGACGGGCCAGGGGAGAATTTAAAGGCGGCGAGACTCACTGTGGCATCTCACATGGGCAAAGGGATCCCACCCATAAATGTATCCTCCCCATCATGTCTGGCACCAGCCTTTGGAGCACCTAGACTGCCTGGGGGCATGGAGTCCCCCAATCTGTGGGTAAGACAATGATGGATGAGATGCTTGAGTGGCCATTAATTGATTACTTATGGGCTTCAATAGACCCAAGAGTGGGTGGGCTGCCCAATGCCTGTATACATCCTCCTAAAATGGGAGAAAGATCGGTGGTGGCAGTAATCATCATTTTACAACCGCTCAATCCAGTGGGAGGGGGGGTCATACAATTCTGCTCAGTGTTTTCCCTCATTTTCACACCTCAACCAAGTGAAACCTGCAGTGTGGGAACCAATGGCATGTAAGTCTGTGCCCTGGTACATTCTGCTCACAGTGAAGCACTGCTGTCCTTGGGCTCACACAGATTTACTTTCTGAATATGTCGTGTTTTCCTAGGAGTGGCAACGCATGGAGATCGGCTCTTGGCTTTTATTTTTAACTCATTTAATGGAATAACAGCATCACTAGCTAGGCTAACATTTATTACCCATCCAGTTGAGAGCCAACCACTTTGCTACGGATCTGAAGTCACATGTAGGCCAGACCAGGTAAGGATGGCAGCCTCCTTTCCTAAAGGACATTAGTGAACCAGATGGGACTTTCCACTCTACTAATTGACAATGCATTCACAGTCATCATTAGATTCTTAATCCCAGATATTTATTACCATTTATTTTGCCATGGCAGGATTCAAACCCAGGTCCCCAGAACATTGCTGGGTCTGTGGATGAACAGTCCAGTGATATTACCACTAGGCCATTGCCTTCTCTATTTCATGTAAAGAAGCAGCTCTGCAATTCCAATAGCAGATTCCGTCAATCGTTCCTTCAGAAATGCAGAATCATACCTTAAATCTGACAGGTCCGTTGTAGTACTGGATAGTGGTGGAAGAGAGTGCAAATCATCTCCTTTTTCACAGCACTCAGAGGGGGCTGTCAGATCCCAGGAGTGAGGTCCTGGGGCAGGGTACTGTCAGTCAGGGTCTGGTGTGCAGGGGTTCAGGAGAAGGTGTAGTTGGGAGGGGTGGGGTCATTTGTGAGGTTAGTTGAATATTACTCAGGAGCTTGACTAGGCTTATCATCATCCTGACTCTACCTGAGTAACTGAGCATTCTGAGGAAAGGATCATTCAACCTGAAATACTAACTCCGATTTCTTTCCACAGACGCTGCCAGGCCTGCTGAGCTTTTCCAGAAATTTCTGTTTTTGTTTCTGATTTCCAGCATCCGTGGTTCTTCCGGGTTTTTATACCTGAGTAACTATTCACTTAACTGGAGAAAACCCTCCAAATTCTTCTATTTAAAATAATAACTACAGAGGGTTCCAGTCATGGGGGAATTGTACAACAGAATCTTTGATTTCCTGGAAAATTTCTTTAGATTCTGTAGGAACCCTGTGTGTAACTCCCAAGTATGCTGGGATAACAATTGTCTGGCCATTGGAAAATTGTCCAGAATTTGTACAGAATATTCTCATGTGTAAAAGCAAAGGGAATGATTACATTGTAAAGTTAGAGAATGTGGAAATCCCCAAGATTAAGAGAGTTCAAAACATATCCTCTCTCCAGTTCAGGTGTGAAACCAGGGATAGGATGGGACTGAGGATGGAGTTGAAAAGCCAGATGAATGAAGACAATTTGTGTGTGGAATTAAAGAAAAAATCTATGTGCTTTAGGCAAGTAACTGAACTCCCCTCTCACTGGGAACAGAAAGTGTCTCTTCCTGCATTATATTCTGAAAAGTGTGTGAATATAGCGGTCCCGCGTTATATCAACATTGTCAAAGCCAATAGGTTTAAAACCAATGAATCACCAATATTAGAACAGTTTTGCTTCAGGCTCCACTTTTTGCAATAATCCGAAGTTCAAATTCATGATTTCGGACATGTAAATTAATGATCAGTCAGTTCTCCAGCGAGGGAGACAGCAATCAATCAACATTTATTCCATACTCCTTCCTTACCCTAAGTCTTTTAACTGTTTCTGGAGATGCATATTTTTGAGAAAAAAATAAACAACTTACACTCTTTCAAATCAACAGTGGGGCCAAGTTTCTTAACAAGCATCTGAGGAATGGACCATGGTAACTTAGAGATCTCTCCCTACAAAAGGGCAGAGCTGTCAACAAACAGAGGCAATCAAACAACCTCTTCAAAGGTTTCGTATTGGACTATAGTTGGCAAGGATTGTATAATTTACGAGTATATCTGAAGAGACTAATGCACTCCGTAGGTGGATAAGCAAAGAAGCAAATGAGTTATAATACTAAACAAGGTAAAAGTTAGAGCAAAATCCTTTGAAACACGATTGGAGGCAGCAAAGGGGTTGTCATTATTAGATTAAATCATTAAAGCTCAGCAGTTTGAATCCTAATTACATGAAATAATGAAATGTAAGCAGCAAATTCTCCAGCGGAAATCCTGTGCAGTCTGCATACACACCTGAATTAACAGGTGTTGAGATACCAGTGGACAATATTACTTGCTTTGACAAGTCATATTTAGCAAACTGTCTCCAGAGCTCCGGGAGAACCCTTCACTTTCCATACATCCTGATTGTAAATACAACAGCGCAGCGACCGAAATGGTACTGGCTACTGCTCTGACGATCCTTCAGAAAACTCCATGTGTCTTACAATAGCTGCACACTGCTGTCTGAGGAGATTTATTGGCTTCCAACCAATTTAGCCAGGACTCATCTAACTGTCCCCAAACAAAGCCCGGTGGCGCAGTGGTCAGCACAGGAACAATAGCCTCCTGGCACTGTGTGTATATGATATGGACTTGTTGGGCCGAATGGCCTGTTTCTACACTGTAGGGATTCTATGTTAAGTATTTTGGCCTAAGAATCATTCAGAAGGAGGGAAGTGAGCTGGAAGAAAGAAGAGATGTGTAGAGGGGATTTTAGAGTTTAGGATAAAATTGGTTGAGGGGCACAATGCTAATGAATGCACTGGGAATGAAGGAAGAGTGCAAAGGACAAACAATCACAGGCAAAAGAACAGAGAATATATAGATCAAAGGATGGAATAGTTTATGGATTGAGCAAGAGGCGCTGAGATTTGAACACGAGGATAAAACAATGAGACTGTATTTCAGCAGGTACTTAGAGCAAAATCAGTTGCAAGCAATAATGTTTTGCTACACAAATGCCAGGTAATGACCATCACAAATAAGAGACAATCTAACCACCACCCTTTGGCATTCAACAATGTTACCATCATTGAATCCCCCACTATCAACATTCTGGGGATTATCGTTGACCAGAAACTCAACTGGACTCACCACATAAACACAGCGCCTACAAGAGCAGGTCAGAAGCTGGGAATACTGTGGCGAGTAACTCAGCTCCTCACTCCCCAAAGGCTGTCCACCATGGCATACTCCCCACTTGCCTGAATGAGTGCAGCCCCAACAACACTCAAGAACTTGACACCATCCAGGACAAAGCAGCCCGCTTGATTGGAACTGCATCCTCAAGCATCCACTTCCTCCACCACTGATGCTCAGTAGCAGCAGTGTGTACTATCTACAAGATGCACTACAGAAATTCAACAAAGATCCTCAGACAGCACCTTCCAAACCCACGACCAGTTGCATCTTGAAGGACAAGGGCAACAGATACATGGGAACACCACCACCTTCAAGTTCCCTTCCAAGCCACTCACCATTCTGACTCACTCACCGTTCTTTCATTGTTGCTGGGTCAAAATCCTGGAATTCCCTCCCTAATGGTATTTTGGGTCAACCCACAGCAGGAGGACTGCAGCGGTTCAAGAAGGCAGCTCACCACCACCTTCTCAAGGGTGATTAGGGACGGGCAAGAAACGCTGGCCAGCCAGTGACACCCACATCCACAGATGAATAATAAAACAATAGTGACTTGAACCATAAGTTTATGAAGTTGATTCAACATCTAGAGGTTCTCACTAATGAAAGGGTTGGAAGTACCATGCTTAGACCAGTCCTGCCAGTCAATGGATGTGACCATCTTCGAACTGGAGGTTGATCTCACAAACTAAAGTCCAGCATAATTGGATAATGCTGAGCACAAAACATGGCATCGCGAATAATCGATCATTTGACACTACCAGTATCGGAATGCAACAGCAACTTTGAACAAAAGCAATTAGAGTCATAGAGCCATAGAGCTGTACAGCATAGACATAGATGCTTCGGTCCAATTCTTCCATGCCGACCAGATATCACAGAATCACAGAAACCCTACAGCGTGGAAACAAGGCATTCGGCCCAACAAGTCCACACCGCCCCTCTGAAGATCATCCCACCCAGACCCATTCCCCTAATTTCCCATGTCTAACCCACCTAACCTAAACACCCCTGGGCACTATGGGCAATTTAGTATGGCCAATCCACCTACCCTGCACATCTTTGGACTGTTGGAGGAAACCGGAGCACCCGGAGGAAATCCATGCAGACACGGGGAGAATGTGCAAACTCCACACAGACAGTCGTCCAAGAGTGGATAACTGAGGGATATTTTCAATAAAGAATTTATTCTCCACTTTGAGTATTTATTTAATCAATTTCATAATCTAATCCCGCTTGCTAGTATTTGGCCCGTATCCCTCTAAACACTTACCATTCGTATACCCATCCAGATGCCTTTTAAATGTTGTAATTGTACCAGCCCCCACCACTTCTTCTGGCAGCTCATTCCATACACACACCACTCTCTGCATGAATAAGGTGCCCCTTAGATCCCTTTTAAATCTTTCCCCTCTCACCTTAAACCTATGCCCCTAGACTTGGACTCCAATATTCTGGGGAAAACACCTTGGCTATTCATGCTTTACTCTCCCCAACGATTTTAAAAACCTCTGTAAGGTCACCCCTCAGCCTCCAACACTCCAGGGAAAATAGCCCCAGCGCGTTCAGCCTCTCCCTGTAGCTCAAATCCTCCGACCCAGGCAATATCCTTGTAAAACTTTTCTGAACCCTTTCAAGTTTCAAAACATCCTTCCAAAGCAGGGAGACCAGAATTAGAATGCAGTATTCCAAAAGTGGCCGAACTAATGTCCTGCACAGCCGCAACATGATCTCCCAACTCCTTGTTCCACAGTATTCTGAAACAAAAAAGCTTCCCAATAGTCTGGTGCAACAATAGGAAACAACTGTCCAGACTCATTTATGACAACTTCTTGTATAACAGAACATTCAAGAGGCAATGACCTGTGCTTTTTTTGCCATAGGAGAAATGTCACAGCTCATCTGAGTGGGCAATGTTCTATATATAATTAGAGTTACTGCACAGTTTTAGACAACTGGAAGAAAGGTTTCAGCATCATTTATGCACTGCTGGCCTTTATTTCCTTTCGAGGTTAGTTTCTTAATGTTAACTCTTTTGATGCTCACCTCCCTGCAGATAATATTTCTACATTAATTTATTCAGACAGTCAACTGATTTTCATGCAATGTGCCAGGAAATTAGCCATTTATTGAATACTTCACATGTGCCCATTGACGTCTTAATGAGTAAATTCAGAGAAGGTCAAAATATGCTTTATGTGTAGAAGAATAGTTCTGTATGTCTGCTTACGCACTTTATGGAAACCACTACTTGTTCAACCATTTAATTAAGCCAGAGCTGATCTTTAACACAATCCCATTGACATTGTTTTATGCTCAATTCTCGAACTCTAATCTACTTCACGATTAATTCTGTTGTTTGCAAGGCCAAAGAGGAAAGCAGGAGTGAGCTGTTGTTTGCATTAACTTTGGTTTTGGAGTCTTTACATTTTGAGGTGCTCCCTAACTCCAAAGGAGACCATAACTTTACTTTTCCGGGAAAGGTGGAGTGGGTCAGAGGGGGTTGTTGGTGTAACTTTGGATTCCTGACTGTGACAGCAGACTTCTGGAAAAATCAAACTGTGACCTTAGGTTGTTGAGGAAACTGAAGCTGATTAGAGAAAAAAGAAAATCACACATACTTCTCAGAGGTCAGTTTTTAGCAGTATTTCAGGGCAAGCAAAATATGTGTTAATGAGTGAATGGTTGTGACAGCTAAAAAGACTGGGACATGTAGACTGCCATGAAATAAGCTAAGAAGGTTCTGCAGGGATGAGTCTTTGTGACAATAACCATGACAGCCCTGGAACTTAAATGGAATAGATCAGCCATTGGAGGTGACTTGATGACCAATTCATGTGAGACAAAGAGAGAGAGTTTTATCAGAGGAAGGCAATGTTTTGAAGCATTCAGTGGTAACATCTCTGCTCAGGACGCTGCCAGTATTTCATGAGATCTGTCTTTGTTTTATGGGTTATATAAAGCAAAATTTTCAAGTTTGGGGTCGGTTTAGCTCAGTTGGCTGGATGGTTGGGTAAAGCAGTGTGATACCAACAAGGTGGGTTCAATTCCTACACTGGCTGAGTTTACCCAAGAAGGATGCTCCTTCTCAACCTCTCACCTCACCTAAGGTGTGGTGACCCTCATGTTTAATCATCACCGGTCATCTCTGTCTGATATGGTCTGGTCACACTATGGTGACTTGACTTGACCTGAATTTCAAGGTTTTAATGAATAAAATTTGCCTTTTCATTTTTGTTTAATTGATTTTGATTTGACTGTTGAAGTAGAAGTGATAACAAATGAAAGATTATCCTTCAGTTGGGTCACTTTGGGATTTCAGTTCTTTAAGGTTAGCCACTGCCACAGAAATTATCAAATTCTTACAGTTTGGAAGTAGACCATTCAGCCCATTGAGTCCACAGCAATCCTCCAATGAGGATCCCACCCATTCCCACCCCACTACCCTATTCTGTAGCCCTGCATCCACCTAACCTACACATCTTTGGACTGTGGGAGGAAACCAGAGCACCCAGAGTGAAACCCATGCAGACCACAGGGACAAGGTGTGCGAACTCCACACAGTCAATTACCCGAGGTTGGAATCGAACCTACCATGAGGCAGCAGTGCTGACCGCTGAGCCACCGTGCCGCCCAAATCATAACATACTGAAAAACATGTCAACTTTAGTCTTGGAAATTTCAATCAATCCAACAGTTTTCTGATTCCACTCCCAGCCCTAATTTTACAACATTCTCCCATTCTTCAGTTTCTCTGGCCAGGGGAAAGAATTCCTGTGGACCTTCCCTTCATTTGAAACATTTCTATCAAACTAAACCTGCTCACTCGAAATTCAGAGAAGTACAAACCATGTTCATGCAAACAGTCCTCATAAAGTGACATTTCCAGGTCAGTATCATTCCAGTGGTGCTATGTTGAACCCACTCCTGATTGAACATATCCCTCCAAACATGAGGGCTGGGATTTTCAAAGGGTCGATGGGTTTGGATATAGAATTCATCCGAGTATGAGATTCCTGACTGCAGATTGAGATTCCAACCCAGTAAACTGAAATTAATACTTCAGGTGCAGTCTGACCAAGGTACAATCTGCTCATGTATTGCAACCTTCAAAGAGAATTTCCATTTATGAATTTGATGACCTTTTGTGTCTGTGCACTAACTCTTAAGGATCTGTCGGCGTGGACATGTAAATCCTTTTACTGCTCCACAGGTTCTAGTTTCCTCTTTAAGAATCCTCCTTTCATATTATTAAGTCTGTGTTCTCCATAGAAAGCACTGCATGCCCACGTCAATAAATATTAACCTCTTTTACTATATATGAACTATATACTGCAGATGGTGAGAGAGGACGTGTTTGGAATGCTACAGACTTGGATTCCATATGATCTGAGGCCACCATAACATATGCTTAGTAGTTATTAGTAAAGAAATAGTTAACCCTTTCTTTCAACTCTCCTTGTCTTGCTGTCAAATTACTCCATAGTTGAGCCAGCCATTCTCAAATCAGTAGAGTTGGATGAAGGGCCTGCTTCCATGCTGAATGAATCTACAAATAAAGTCCAGGCAAAAAATATCAAAATTAATTCTGAATACTTGTGGCAGACCAAGGGCAGAGAGAAGACTGGTGACAAAATAAAATTGTATGGAGTTTGATAAGGGTCAGCTAATAATGATGTCATAGGTATGCAACATCTCCCATTCCCCAAACATTAAACAGATAAGTGGGGCCTCAAAAGTTTTTTTAAACTTTTTAGTGTGTCCTAGCTTGTATTTATTCTTTCACTCAGGATGACAAAATAAGTTGACTATAATATAGTATTATTTTTGGGATTTCCTATGTAAAAGTTGGCAGCTTCGTTTTCTACATTGCCACCATGAGTAAACTTAAAAAAAAACAGGTATTTCATAATGCGTTTTGGGATATCCTTAAGATCATGAACGGGGCTGTATAAATGTCAACTATTTCCTTTGTATTCTCTAGAGCAGTGAAAACAATCTCTCCAGAGGTTTACTAAGAAATGTTTTGTTGTTTATGTAGGATATTTGAGGATTGCTGAATTCTGTTTACGTTGTGTAAAGTGCACTCTCACCCCAGCTCTCTCCAGCCAGAGCATGGGTGAAATTTGTGTGGAAAAACAGAGAATGGTAAGCTGAAATAAAATGACTTCCAGAGTGAAAAGGAATAGGAGGTGCCAATTTAACCCAAATGGCTCTGCCATTCAACATAATTGGAATAATTCCACAAAGCCCAATATCCTGTCACCAAGTCACCCTTTATTTACGTAGTGCATGTGCATAGCACATGAAATTGACCCTGCTATCTCCTAGAGTGACCAGAACATCTGATGCTCCTATCAGCTAGGGCTCCCTGATTGGACCAGATTAACAGCCCCAATCAGGGAACCCATACTCTATGAGGTCCACCTGGCTGACCTCATTCCAGTCACTACAATAATCATAGATGATCTGTGACCTAACTCCACATAACCTGCCTTTACCTTAATACCCTTGGCTCCTAAAGAGTTGTCACATTCAGATCTTTATCATCAGTGGCAATTTTGTGGAACAAAAGCATTACAATATTTTACTGTCCTTTCCCTATTCTACTGGTGGAATATTTGACTCTAAATAGTAAACTCTGCTCTCTGGTCCTAGAAACCAAAATCAAGAGTGTTTCTCTCTATTCAGAATATCTCTGTCCCTCAATTTCTTGAAATCTTTGGTCAAATCACCAGTGAAATCTTCGAAATAGCGCAAATAAGACGCTGGATTCTCTAACTTACTCTTTGAGTCCAGATATCTTTGTAGTAAACCTCTCCCTGCAGGCCCAATATATCATTTCTAAGATGTAGGGACTGGCGTAGCCTAAGCAGGAATCTCTCTGAGCTCTGCCTGAGGATTTTTGTTTTGTGTCCAGAGCTGCAAATAATTTATTTAGGACGAAATGAGAAATGCCAAAAAAGACCCACAAATTTGCTCCATTCCTCCATTTCCCATGTAGTGTCTCCAGAGGAAGATGCTTGGCTCAGTTCCTGTTCTCACTCGCTCTACTGTGAGTGATGGATACCATGAAATTGATGACACCTGAACCACTGCTGGGAATGGAGCCTGTAGGCTTGGGAATTGCATGTGCCTTGTGTACAGATGGCAACCTTGGCTCTGAAGGGATGCAAAACCAGGAAAATGCGACACACTGAACAAAGTGGGTCAGAGAAAGAAACAGAAGCCTCTTGAAAGCTCTGCAGCTGATATTGAGAGCCAATCTCCACTTTCTAAAGGCAAATGTTCCGTGCATGTTGTAGAATCTGTGCCAAAGCCAAGCAGGACAAGGGGCTTAAAAAAAAAGCATGGAATAAGGTCTATTTTTAAAGATATTCTGCACAGATTGAGATCATCTGCATAAAACAGTTGGACCTGTTTTTAATTCTGTGAAAATGATGTGTTTTAATTAGATTGAAATTGTAGGAATTAATTCTCTTTTTCTCTCTCTCTGTTGCTGTGTGTCCCCAGCACTTTCCATTTCAAATTTCTGCCACCCGTGGAGTTTTTCTTTGATATTAAGATTATTGATTTTGTGCCACATTTAAATACACATTCAATTTAATTAACTTACTCCCATATGATGGTCACATATTAAATTGAGAATTCTTTTCCCCAGAAGGCCTGGGTATTCTGGCTCATGAAAATTTTCAAGATTAAAATTGATGAATTTTTTGAGGGCTGGGGTATTGTGGAATGTGGATTCATGTGAGTAAAAGCATAGGAACAGGAGTGGGCCATTCAACCCCTCAAGCCTGTTACATCATTCCATGAGCTCATGACCGATCTGTGGCCTAACTCCATATACCTGCCTTTGGCACTTAAAATATTTGCTTAACAAAAAATATATCTGTCTCGATTTAAAATTAACAACTGATGCAGCATTCACTGCAACTTGAGGAAAAGAGTCCTAAACCCCTGCAACCCTTTGTGTATTGACTGTGACTCTATTGAAATGTTTAACAAAATAATATATTACATATAAACACACACACACACACACACACACACACACACACACACATACAAACACACTGTTCCTCACATTTGCACACGCACACACACGTGAATCTATGGGCTGAATTTGTATTTGCAGATACATTCTATTTTGTTCAAAAAGCACACAATTTATAGACAATCAGTCAACGTTGCGTTTTATAAATTCCTACTTTATAAATAAAACCAGTCTGACTCCAAACCAAAACACAAACAGATTCTAAACAAGGCCTCATACCAAACGTGCATTGTCTGACCTAAACTGTCATCTCTTCCCACAGGACAGTGGCTTGAAAGAAATTCGGGGATTTACAGTTGCATTTTAATCAATTAAAATCTTCTAACTGATTAAAGATTTAACAGCTTCTTAGGTTTGTTCAGTGACCCTCATCAATGGTGTGAACCTTTGATCTTTTATTTATAAATTCTGTGCCTGATACTACCTCTCTCACTAACACCTGAAGAAGGAGTAAGACTCCAAAAGCTTGTGATTTCAAATAAACCTGTTGGACTATAACCTGGTATTGTATGCTTTCTGACCTTGTCCACCATAGTCCAACACCAGCACCTCCTCACCTAATTATCTGCTCCAATATAGTAACATCTCATAAACACACCTTGGTAGAGGCAAATTCAAATAGATTGTTTCACACGCAATTCTAACAGCAGGAAGAGAATCCCAGCTTTTAATTGTAACAGAGAGAGGAATAAAAGCTTCCACATCCAGCTTCAAGATCCCAGCAACTGCAGAAAGCTAAAACTAGAAATCCTGGTTCTTGGGAGTTTGACCCCACCCATTCAGGCTGCTTCTATTGTTCCAACTTTAAAAAAACCTCAAGGCCTCACAAACTGTTTACTCAATGGTTTTGAGCTGATAGCTTGTCAGCTCTGTCTCAACCTCTCTTCATAAAAACAAATCACAACAAAATATGCCTCTTAAAGCCATAGTATCATCACACTTTGGAACAAGGAATTATATACCAGGTTGATGAATGATAAATCTGAACAGGACCACTTTATTGATGATGCTTACGCCTCCACAGCTGGTTCTAGACTACTCCCAAGCTTCATCTCTCTGGATCACCTGACCAACTCTCTTAAAGGGACAGCATGCCCAATGACATACATAACAGGGAGGATTCAGAAAGCTGGAAACAGTGTAAAAGTGTCGGCTCCCAGGGATCAGTGACTGCAAATCGGGGCTTCATTTCCAATAGCAGAGTCTGAAATCATTGCCCATCCTTCTGTAGCCTCAGCCACTAGGTGAGCCGTAACGCCTGTAGGATTAGAGGGAGGAAGCAATCAAAATGCAGTGAGTCTTTGTTGGATCAATCCAAAATGAAGTGCAGCTCCACAATCTCCCTGTAGTCCAGTCTTTTCCTTTGTTTCAAATCCTTCTTCAACTGACCCTTAAATGAAACACTGGTCTCTGTCTCTCTGAGGCAGCATTTTCACAAGAGCTAAACTTCACTTTCTATTGACCTCTCTCAGCATAACATCAATATCTCAGTACTCAGCTCCAATTTAATGCCTTAATTTAAACAATAGCCTGAATACCGTAGGGAACGAAATAAGAGGCAGTTACAGAACAGCAGAATGCATCACCTATTTGCTTTAATTCATTAGTCTAATGCTAGCTCAAACCAGCGCACAGTTAAGGCATCGAATAAACAATCTTAAACTGCTCCTGGTACCTAATTAAAACAGAGTAAATTTAAGCTTAAAAGATCATAGGATACATAAATGATAACATCAGTGCAATGGTCCAGTGATCCTGCTGAGGCTAAAAACCTTGCAGTGTTTTAGCATTACACACTCCAACACACTTCTGCAGTTTAGGAAGTGTCCCTGAGGCTTATGCGGCCCAACTTTCAGCAGAGGTCAGATTATTCTTGGCACGCAGGCAGAATAATTTGAGTCTGCGACATATGGAGCGAGGCATCCAGCGTGATTATGAGCATATCCTCTGGTGAGGCCTCAGGAAACCTGCACATTATTCTTTCAAATAGGCCACTGCACAGAGTTGCAGCACCGAAACAGGCAATTTGGCCTAGGGTTTGTGCTCCGCATGAGCCTCCTTGTGTTTGTCCATCATCTAACCCGAGCAGTGTACCCTTTCATTCTTTCTCCTTCCTGTGTTCAGCTAGTTTGCCCATCCGTGCCCATAAATACGGTAGCTGGTTAGCTCAGATGTTTGGTGAAATAACTGGCGCAGATGCCAGTATCTCATCATCACGTCATCCTTTATTTACATGTGCACTGTACATGGGCAGTGACAAGCCAGCTCAAAGACAGGAGACCTTCTCAATCTCCTGTTTATATCTGTCAGCCAGGGCTCCCTGATTGGCCTGGGTTAACGACCCCAGTCAAGAACCTCACAGTCAATGTGACCTACCCGGCCATAGTCCCAATCACCACAGTTGGAGTGTGGTCCTCATAACACCAAGGTTGCAGGTTCAGTCTCTGTAGTGGCCAATGTTATTTGTTTCTATGCCAGTCCTTGATCCCAGGGGAGGTGGTGGCATAGTGTTAATGTCACTTGACGAGCAATCCAGAACGCCAGGCACATGTTCTGGAGATGTGGGTTTGAAATCCATCAGGGCAGATGGTTAAAACTTGGATTCAATGAAAATCTAGAATAAAGAGCTGGTGATGACCAACAATTGTTGTAAAAGCCCATCATGTTCATGAATGCCTCTTTAGAGAAGGAAATGTGCTGGACCACATATGTGTCTGCATTAATGTGGTTGACCGTCAACTGATTAGGTCACTTTTGGAATATTGTGTCCATTCTGATCTCCCCCCCTATAGGAAAGATGTTGTGAAACATCAAAGAGTTCAGAAAAAAGTTACAAGGATGTTGCCAAGGTTGAAGTGTTTGAGATATAGGCAGAGGCTGAATAGGCTGGGGCTATGTTCCCTGGAGTGTCGGAGGCTGAGGGCCAACCTTATGGAGGTTTATAAAATCATGAGGGGCATGGATAGACTGAATAGTTAAGGTCTTTTTTCCTAGGGTGAGTGTGTCCAAAACTAGAGGGCATAGGTTTAAGGTGAGAGGGGAAAGATTTAAAGGGGACCCAAGGGACCACTTTTTCATGCAGATAGTGGTGCATGTGAGGAATGAGCTGCCAGAGGAAGTGGTGGAGGCTGGTACAATTATAACATTTAAAATGCATCTGAACGGGTGTATGAATAGGAAGGGTTGAGAGAGATATGGGCAAAATGCTGGCAAATGGGCCTACATTAATTTAGGATATCTGGTTGACATGGATGAGTTGGACCGAAGGGTCTGTTTCCACACTGTGCATCTCGATGACCCTCTGATTCTAACTGCCTTCTGGGCAATTTGGGATGGGCAATAAATGATGAGATGCCCACATCCTGTGAATGAATTAAAATGTTAACCAATCTCATCATTCATTGTGGTAAAAAGTTCATTGTAATCTTTCTTGGTAAAGTATTTGCTGTTCTACCAAGAGTGATGATCTCCAAATTATGGTGATCAAAGCTGCATGCAGTATTCCAGATTTGGTTTTGCTATAGCCCTGGAGCAAGACATTTTTACATTTGTTCTCCAATCCCCTTGCAATAAAGGCTAATGTATGATTTATCTTTCCAATTGCATACTGTAGCTGCATGTTCATTTTCTGCATTTCTTAAATGAGTAAACATACAACCCTCAGAATATCAACATTTACATGTCTCGTGTCTTTTAAAATTGGAAGAGAAATAGGAAGATGGTTTTCAAATAACTAAAGCAAGCCCATAAAGGGAAATAGAAAGGGGAACAGGTTAAAGAGACAATTAGAATATCCCATCAGAGGAAAGTGCTAAATCTCTTCAAGGCTGCTATCTTGAAAGAGAAGCAGCAGCAAGTTAAATACTAAAACAAATAAGAGAGATACTGGAAGTCCTTTCTACAATAAAAAATACATTTTCGGTGTTAAAAAGTGACTGTATACATCATAAAGATACAGGTCAGGCACTAGCAATTCTGTGATGAGTAACTCATTTCTTCAGTCCCCAAAGATTGCCCTTCATCTACAAATCAGGAGTGTGATGGAATCACCCCCCTTGCCTGGATGAGTGGGGTTCCAACACCACTCAAGAAACTCAATACTGTCCAGGACAAAGCAGCTCACATGATTGGCACCTCATCCACCATCTTCAATATTCACTCACTCCACCATTGGTGAACAATAGCAGCAATGTGTACCATCAAGAAATGCACAATAGTAAATCTCCAAGGTTCCTTTAATAGCATCTTCCCAACCCACAACCACTTCTATCTGGAAGGCCAAGGGCAGCAGACACATGGGAACACCCATCACTTACCAGTTCCCATCCAAACCTTACTTGGAATTACATCACCATTTCTTCATTGTCACTGATTATGGATCCTGGATCTCCCTTCCTAACCGCTCTGTGTGTGTGCACAGCAACACATGGGTTGTACAGCATGGTGGTGAGGCCATTGCATGGCCTTCTGGCTGCCCTGCTATAGGAAGGATATTATTAAATTGAAAAGATTTACCAGGATGTTGCTGGGACTGGAGGGTTTGAGATATAAGGAAAGGCTGGACAGACTGGGACTTTTTTAACTGGAGTGTTAGGAGGTTGTAGGGTACCTTATGAGATGTTTATAAAATTGTGAGGGGTATAGATAAGAACAGTAAATGTCTTTTCCTTATGATAGGGGAGTTCAAAACTAGAAGGCATACTTTTAAGGTGAGAGGAGACAGATTTAAAAGGGACCTGAGGGGCAACTTTTTCACATAGAGGGTGGTTTGTATGTGAAATGAACTGCCAGAGGAAGTGGTAGATGCAGGTACAGTTACAACATTTAAAAGACATTTGGACAGGTACATAAATAGGAACGGTTTAGAGAGTACAGGCCAAATGCAGGCAAGTGGGACTAGCTTAGTTTGGGAAACTTAGTTGACAAGGATGATTTGGACTGAAGAGTCTGTTTCCGTGCTGTATGACTCTCTGACTCTATGACTGCAGCAGTTCAAAAACTACCTCCGCACCACCTCCCTAATGAATAGGTCTGTAGTGAGCATGCCCATGGCAAAGCTGACCTGTAGCTGTTTTGATCTCAGTGAGGTGCGATTTGGCCTAAGGCTAGGCATCTGCCCTTGTCTGGGGAAGAAACCTTGCCTTACAGAGCTTTCAGCCAATCTGTATAGATGGTGCCACTATAATCCCGGCAACGCCGTGTCTCAGCAGTGACTGATGCTCATACTAAAGGCAGTCCCCAAAGCAGAGGTGGCTACGGAAATCAGATTGAATGCAATTCCAGGGTATCTGGCTGGCACAGCCCAGGGAGAGGAGTGAAGTAGGCAAGGAACCAAGGGAGTGCTGGGAGGATTAAAGGGAGGGGGTGGCTCTGTTGGGCACAAAGGGACTCTCTGAAGGAGTTTCTCCCAGCACCTTTTGATTAAGGATTCCCCCAGCTCACCATGTAAAACTTGCCAGGCTACCTGCTTGGCTTGGGCCCCCCATGCAGCGGGTAGAATAATGGCCGGGATGGGATGGGACGTTTATGTCATCATCTTCATGTAACTTCAACAAGCCCAAGAGCAAGTAGCTGCCTTACATCTTCATTGCCCCTCCGTAAAACAGGGCTCAGGTCTGGGTGGGTAGGCTAGGCACTGCAATTTATGAGCTTGCCCGCTTTCAAATATGTTGTTTAAGATTGTAAAATCCAGTTTATAACCTCTGCTCCTTACCAACTATAAAATAAGCACTTATCTCCAGCACAGTTAAGTCACTAAAATGGTTGAAAAACTTCTTGTAAATAACTTCAACAACAGAATTGATGTGTCTCCCGATCAAGTGTTTCCATTTTGTTCTCAAGTTTTTTTTATTACACAATTGACAGGAGAAATGTCATCCATAAATGATTTAGATCAGTTTTGTGATAAATGATTAATAGGTCCCAATTTCAGAACAAAAACTGAAGCAGCCGAGAGATGTGGGAAACTCATTCAGCTCACACTTGGATAATGATATCAAAATTCTATTAATTGGCTCATTCCACAAAAGTAGTAAAACTAGAATTATCAAAACAATGTGCAGGAAGAGCAATTCCCTCGTCCTTCCCTATCTCGGTGACCTCTGTTTGTCCTACCACACTCCAAGGACTGCAAACATTCTGGCCTCTAACAATTTCTAGCTTCCTTTCCTCCAGTGCACTGTGTATTCAACCAATCACTCTCTAGGTTATACAGTCTTAGCATCATATAGCATGGAAACAGACCATTCAGTTTAACTAGTCCACATTGGCCATGTTCTCAAACTAAACTAGTCCCACCTGCCTGTGCTTGGCTCATATCCTTCCAAGCCTTTCCTATTCATGAATTTAACCAAATGTCTTTTAAACGTTGTAACTGTACCCACATCCATCATTTTCTCTGGCTGTTGATTCCACACACGAACAGCTCTCTGTAAAAAATGGTTGAGCCTCAGGTCCTTTTTAAATCTTTTTCCTCTCGTGTTAAAAAGATGCCCCCTAGTTTTGAATTCCCCCACTTTAGGGAAAAGACCCTTATCCATGCCCCTCATGAGTTTATAAACCTCAATAAGGATCCCTCTCAACCTCTTACACTCCAGTGAAAAAAGTTCAAGCTTTTCCAACCTATTTTTATATCTCAAGCCCTCCATTCCCAGCAACATCCTGGTAAATATTTTCTGAACCCTCTCCAGTTTAATAACATCCTTCTTATAACATGGCAACCAGAACTGTACACAGTACTCCAGAAGAGACCTCACCAGCATCATATATGACCGCAAAATGGTGTCCCAACTCCAAATCATGACTCCTTTTTCCCTCATCTATAGCCTATGGTGCTGGGGGTAGCATATTAGAATAGCAAGAGGACTGACTAACTGATAGAAGACAGAGAGTTCAGATAAGTGGAGCATTTTCAGAATGGCAATCTGTAACTAGTGGTGTACCACAGGGATCAGTGCTGGGGCAGCAATTATTTATAACACATGTCAATGACTTGGATGAGGAAAGTGAATGTATTGTAGCCAATTTTGCTGATGACACAAAAATAGGTTGAAAGGTGAGTGATGAAAATGACCCAAAGTGGGGTAGAGATAGGTTATGTGAGTGGACAAAAGCTTGGCAGATCAATGTAATGTGAGAAAATGAGTGGTTATGCACTTTGGCAGCAAGAATAGAGGAACTGACTGTTATTTAAACATAGAAAGACTGCGGGAAGCTCTGGAATAGTAGGATTTCGGAGTCCTATGCATGAATCACAAAAAAAACTAGTATCCAAGTTCAACAGGAAATAGGGAAAGCAAATGGAATGTTAGCCATCATTTCAAAGTGAATGGAATATAAAAGTAAGGAGGCTTTTCTAAAACTATACAGGAATTACTCAGACCATGGCTGGAATAATGTAAACACTTTTGGGACCTTATCTAAGAACAGATATACTGGCATTGGTGTCAGCCCTGGAAAAGGCTCACTTGGCTGATTCCAGGCTTAGAGGGACTTTCTTATGAGGGGATGTTGTATTAACACAAAGACTTCAGACATCTTGAAACCTTCAGAGATACCAAGGGATTCAATTCCAATTCATATTTAATCACAGAAAACACAGGACATTCCGTGTAATCGAAAAACATTTACACTTACTCGAAATAATCAGGAAACCTGTTCGCCTCTGACTGAAAGACATTTACACCTACTCCAAGGATCAGGAAGTCCATTCACCCCCAGAAGGGCAACTGTAATACTGTTGCTAAAGCCAGATTTGGCGAGGAGATAAGAGGTCTCCAATCTAGTATAATTGAGGCCCCCGATCTCACCTAGGAAGATAAAGCCTACCAACACTGTGTCATAAATAAAGCAGTATGTACATCACTCTTTGCCATTACACATACTCTGTGGACAGGTGTTAGAACCCTTACAGGTTCTGTATAACTTGCACTGTGCCCTTTGATCTATCAATACAAAGTCAGGCCATCAGCATATTCTCAAGGGCTGTTTCTGGATTGTCAGATTTAGTTTGGAGGCAGTTGTTTTGCTGCAACCTGCTAGGTTTGTTCATGTTGAGGTGGACTTTAGAAGCAACAGTGAAGTTGATGTCTGGTAGATATGAGGAAAGGTACAGTCAAAGCAGTTGACACATGAAGTGAAAATTCTGTCAACTGGAAAGACGACGTAAGACCAAAGTGAGAAACAGATACCAGGCTCCTTAGACTCACTGGCAGCTATAAATGTACAAAGTGATCCATGTTTCAGAACAACACCAAGGAAGCTCTTTACTACGACATGAAACATTTGTCTCTATTGGGTTGAAGAATGACAGAGTTGCTTCCCCTTTGTGACAACATTGAGCACTATGGGTGAAACATTACATGGATTTACTGGTTTGCAAATGTTCCAAGTCACTATTGCAAATAATCTTGTAATTTGACAGTCCCCATGAGATGGTCAATAGTTTGGAGCCACTGCGATATCTCAGATCAGTTCAAGGCATGTATTTGGGGAAGCAGTATCAAGAATACAAGATATAATAGCAGGGGTAGGCCAGACAGCCTTTCAAATATGCTCTCCTATGCAGTCAAATCATGTCTCATTTTCTACTTCACCTTCACCTCCCTGCTCTTATGGTCCTGGTGCAATAACTCCACAGAGACCAGTCACCAAGTCACCAAGTCACACTTTATTCACACATGACAAGTAATTGACATTGAACCAGCTCCGACAGAGCCTGCTCTCAGATTGACCGAAACCTTTGACACTCCTGTTTATATCTGTCAGCTAGGGCACCCTGATTAGACCAGATTAAAGGTGCCAAACAGGGAACTCATATTCTATGAGGTCCACCTGGCTGACCACGTTATAATGACTATACCCAGCTGACGGTAATATGAGACAAGTCAAATCCCAGACGGAGACCTGGTTTGATAAAGCATAGGTTTCAATTTTACAATTTTGTGGCTGAACATATTAACAAGAGGCTGCCAATGTACTTTTAACAAAAGAGCATAAGCGAGGTTATTATACACAAAAGGAAAACAAACACAAACTATTTTACACTATACCAGTTGGAAAGGTCTTGCTACATATTTCAGAAATAAAGATTCAACTCTTTAACCATCAGCAACAACCTTCCAGATACTCCAATCTCAGTGAAGGTCATCTTGTCTCCATTTTAAACTTTCTTCTTCAATGGGCATGGCTGTGTTTGGTTTCTGGAGTTTTATTATCAGTGACAGTTAAATATTTTTAGGGCAAACACATGCATTTTCCAAAAGCTCAGCTTCCAACAGATTTCTGCTTTTGGAGTTTTCTTCTCTGGATTTTTTTCCAGCTTTGAAGGTTTTTTTTTAAGTTCTTCTTTTTACTTTGACTAAGCCAGCCTGTAATCCCATACATTCAGGCTGGTTCTATCTTTCTGTCACCTTGGGTTACAGGTCACTATGTTGTTAGGCAACTGAAGTTTGTTTTTTTTTACCTTTTCTACTCTTGTTTTCAGTGCACCGAACTGTTCACCTCAAGAATTTTAATAAACTATTTAGATTCATGAAAACAAAACTTCAAACAACTCATCACTACATATATAATTCAACAAAGAAATTGAAACTGAATTTCTCCACAATTTGGCTGTCAATTTCAGGGAAAGTCATGAGGGGTCTCCCTTTGTGGTCCTTGGTGACTTTCCTCACACAATCGTGCGCGTGCTCATTTCATTAATTATGGACCTTATCTCCAAGGTGCTGCTCTCGCACAGCATTGAGCTCAGCAGAGGCAGAAATGTTTAAAGGTTCCAGAACCTTCTAGTATCCTTTTTGCAGGCACTGTGTTCAAACTTGAGCTACAAGCCGCTTCAAACACAGCAAGCGTGTGTCTTGCTGTCTGTCTGGAAAGTGTATATCTGTGAGAGGTGAAGTGGCACCCTGCTGAAAGGAATCTGGAAGTCCTGGGGGAATGGATGCGGGAGGGGGATCACTTTGCTCAGAGGAGGCATGTTCCTCACTTCCAGAGGAGTCTATGTCTCCAAAACCTCCCAATCTGGTCTGGGATTGCCACCTGGGTCCCAGCAGTACCGCCAGTCTTGAGAAACAGCCAGCAATGTTGCAAGAGGGTTAATGTTTAAATAAATAAATGGCAATCATCAATACTGGTGACTAAATAGCTATTAGATAGTTGTTAAAAACCCATCTGGTTCACCAATGTCCATGTGACAGCAAACCAACAATAAGGTGATTGAGAGATAGTAGGAACTGCCGATGCTGGAGAATCTGAGATAACACAGTGTGGAACTGGATGAACACAGCAGGCCAAGCAGCATCAGAGGAGCAGGAAAGCTAATGTTTCAGGTCTGGACCCTTCTTCAGAAAATGAGTCAGGTGATTTCAGGCGATTGAGTCTTAAATGGAAAACCACTCAGTTTTATTTATGAAGTTTATTCACTGCCATCTTCTTAAATATAATTAAGAATGGGCAATAAATATTGTTCTTACCAACAATGTCCAGATTCCCTTATCCTGAGAATAAGTAGAAACGGAATATGTTTGAGAGAGTGTCTGGTCTCCTCTTGGTCCATTCCTCTGTATGACATGCCAGATAGGTGTACTGACAGGAAGAACAATTAGTTGGTAGAATAGATTTTAACCATTGTTAAACTGAGACAAGAAATTGCATCTTTTCATGCTGCACTCATGTAGTGTTTCATTCCTGATGCGTGTGGAGCTAAAAGGCATTGAGTTCATGTTTGCTTTTGCTAATATTTAAGGTTTGAGAACAATATCCAAATTTCAGATGTGAAAGAAAATCAAAAAAGAATTCTTTAATTAGAACTATCAAAATGTAACTGAATAAGCTTTGCCTCCATTGATTCTTGTTAGCTTTCTATTCTTTACCCAACAAAAATCAATAAATCTTAATCACAAACAAAAACACAAATTGCTGGAAAAGCTCAGCAGGTCTGGCAGCATCCTTGGAGAGAAATCAGAGTTAATGTTTCCAGTCAAGTGACCCTTCCTCAGAATAGATCAATAAATCTCAATGTTTGGCTTCAGCTTCCACAGTCTTTTCTGAGGGTAAGAGTTCCAGTTTTCTCCTAGTCTTTGTGTGAGGAAGTTCCTCCTGATTCCCCTCCTTATATGGTTTGGCTCAAATCTTAAGGTTACATTCCTTCATTCTTGATTCCTCAGGTCATCAAAGATTAGCTTCTCTCTACCTACCATTATGAATTCTCGAAATATTTTTAACACCTATATCAGATCAATCGACCACCTTCTAAACTCAAGAAAATACAAGCCAAGTAAGCAATCTGTCCTTGTAGTTTTATTGCTTAAATCTGGTCATTTCTTTCTTCTTTTCCCATATTAGAAAGAGTCATGACAGAGCTCACTATTCACCTTCATATTTTCCATCATTTTCCATTTATTTTATCCATTCATGGGATGTGGATGTCATTGGTTGGGTCAGCATTTATTGCCCATCCCTAGTGGCCCTTGAGAAAGTCGAGGTGATCTGTCTTCTTGAACTGCTGCAGTCCAAGCTGGGGATTTGATGGGTGGCTTTATAGTCAGATGTCCTTCCCACTACCACCCACCCCATTTAGCCAGAATGGAAACTGGCACTAATCAACACTGACTTCTCTCCACCATTGGATTTGCTCGCTAAACTCAGATTTCATTCTGAAACTGTAAGAACTGTCAAGAGTTTTAGATGAGCATAGGAGTTGGTTTGTCTTGTTGCAGCTGTACAAGACATTGGTGAGACCATTGGTGAGTACTGGAGTGTAGGAGACTGAGGGGTGACCTTATAGAGGTCTATAAAATCATGAGAGCATAGATAAGGTAGATAGCCAACAGATTTTTACCATGGTAGGGGAGTCTAAAACTAGAGGGCATTGGTTTAAGGTGAGAGGGGAGAGACACAAAAGGGTCCAGAGGGGCAATTTTTTCACTGACAGGGTGGTGAGTGTCTGGAACAGGCTGCCAAAGGTAGTGGTGGAAGGAATTACAAATTTGTCATTTAAGAAACACTTTGACAGGTATATGGATGGGATGGGTATGGAGGGATATGGACCAAATGCAGGCAAATGCGACTAGTTTAAATTGTGAAAACTCAGCAGCATGGGCAAGGGGGCCAAATAGCTTATTTCCATGCTGTAGACCTCTATGACTCAATGACGGAATCCTTTTGCAATCAGGGACATGTATACCAGTGCTGGCATTATACATAACCTTCCATTTACTTTCTTCCCTTTTTCTTGCACATGTCCTTTATACACATTCCTGGCATGGACTCACAACATAAATCCTCAGGGAAGACTTGAATTTTATGCTGGAAAGAGCACATGTTCCAATTAATTTTGGAACTGTTCTTAATTTTATAGTTGACAGATTTTATGTCACTTTATGTGAGATTGCATGCTTAAGGTATCTTAAGATACAGGAGCCTGAAAACACGCACAAGCAGGTTCAGGTACAGCTTCTTTCCAGTGGTTATCAGACTATTACATAGACTCTAGCCACAAATAATTTAACCTGCAAGCTTCTAAGTCTTTTTGATCTGTGCATCCTTTGCTTGCTGAGATCTGCCTGTACTGCTCGTAAAACAAAGCTTTTCACTGTATTTCGGTACATGTGATAATAAAATCAATCAATCAGTCTAAAATATTCCAGTCAGCATTAATTCTGCACTTTTGTCAATGGGTGGAAAATGGACAGAATCATAAAACACTACAGGCATGTTTTAAAGGAAAATCAAGGATTGTGTTGATTTTAGGATGTTTGTCATCACAGTTACCTGAGATAGGCAGTCAATGGCTTATACAACTTTCTGATTGATTTTTGAGAAGCAGCAGTTTCGATATGCTACATTAGGCAAAGAAAGGAACTACACAATCTGTGACAGATGAGAAGACTTTCCGGATCCCAGAGGCTTTCTATACAACTGGGGAGTAGAGTAGCACACTCCCATATCCCTGTTGTTCTACATCCTCTTGTGGTAGACTCTGATAGTCTTAGGTAGTCTCAATAGGACTAGTCTTGCCTCGGATTGATGTAGGACGATCTCCTGGTCTTCCCCCAACAAGACGGTAAGACTTGCCTCCTTGGATCTTCTTGCTCCTTCCTTCCCTCCTGTTCCTGTTAATAGAAATAGAATAGAAAAGGATAGAAATTTATTGTCATGTGTATTTTTACATGAAAAATACAGTGAAAAGTTTTATAAGTCGCCCAGCAAAATTAAGACAAGATTCATCACAGTTCAGTTAATGGCTCCCAGGCTCAGGGAAAGCAAATTAAGGAAGGATGGAATACCCTGAAGATGTAGCCAGGATGAGATTGCTGTGCTGGAATACTGGGCCAGGAAGCCTCTACTGAAAATCTCCATCATGCCATACAGAGACCCACCATGTCTTACCTAATGTTCCTTACTTTGGGGGCTAGACATAAATCACCGGCCTAACCCTACTTGGTCAGTGGCCATGGGTAGCTACTTGTGAGTGAGATTACTGTTGTCCTTTTGTCTACCTCTACCTCAAGTTTAATTTTCATTCCTTCTAGAACCAAAGACCTCCTTATTCCTCATACACTACGTTGATAATGGATTAGGGTGAGGCCTGATAAATCGTTGACATGTGTCAGAAATCTTGATGATTCTTATGACCTTGCAGACCTTACTGATGCGATTCACTTAGATGAAGTCTCATACTGCACAAAAAAATGCCACGATGTGGAGGTGCCGGTGTTGGACTGGGGGGGGGGGGCAAAGTCAGAAGTCACATGACACCAGGTTATAGTCCAACAGGTTTATTTAAAATCGCAAGCTTTCAGACCGCTGCTCCTTTGTTAGTTGGGCTATATGTTGGCGTGGTGTGACCTCTGACAAAAAATGTCAAATATGGAATACCGAATTAACACATGGTTAAGAGGAACCCCAATTCTCAACAACAGATTTCATCGCAGGTATATTTCCTCAGTGGAACGAGCACATGGAATAAAGATGGTCAGACCAGAAAACAGAAATAGCAAGAGAGGGAGAGGGGGAGTAATACTTGTTTTCAGTCTGTGAAAGGAAGATAAGTCAGTTAAACCGAATATATTCTTGATCGCCTTACATGTAAAATTGATGATGTGCTGGAAGAGATTGCTAACGAAGAGGTAGTAGGTAATTTTACATTAGGTGACTCACTACCGTGTCCTTTCATTGCAGGAGGCGTAATTAAGAATTTTGCAGGTGATACCAAAAGAAAAATCAGTTGTATTGTTGATAGTAAGGAAGTAAACCATAAACTGCTGAGATGGGAATTTTGTTAATTTTAATTGTAGAGTTTATCCTTCTATACGACGTGTTTTAAACCAGTGCAATGCAAATTTGGTGACAAATTGCAGTTGAAGTTTCTCAATCTGATGTATTGGCTTGGTGAATTCTGGGCTAATTTACCCTGGGCACAAAACAAGTGGAAATTGATATGAAACAATCAATAAGGAGGTGGGACCAAGATGTTACAGTGGTGCAAATTTCTGATACCAACATAAAGAGGTTTGAAATAAATCAGACCATACGTTGTTTTCCCAGTTGACAAATTTTCCGGATGATGCCAAGTTTTTCCTGATGATGTAACGTAACCAGTTACAGAAAGACAAAATAAAAACTCCTTCCTTTGGTCTTTACTTACCTGTCTCTTAGCCAGAGAGTTGTATCTGAGACTGGTGCCTCAGTCTGTGCAGAATAGTAAGCGAATGAAGGAGAAAAGTCCACAGGGTAGGTAAAACTATTCTTATCCTTGAAACAGGGAGTCATACTGGATTGCAGCACACTGTGACACACTGTATCTCTGCTTATTATTTTACAACAGTTTTCGGAGGTGGATCTTGGCCAACACCGGACCCGAAACGTTTACTCTGTTTTCTCCTTCACAGATGCTGCCAGACCTGCTGAGATTTTCCAGCAACTCTGTTTTTGTTGTAGACAATGGGCTTATTCCCTGGCCCACAGCTTAGGAACATAAAAAAAAAATCTGCTGGTGGTTTTTATTCCTCACATAGAATGGGGTTGTTACCTTCATTTACCCTGAAGTTGGTCTCCCAACATGGACAATGTCTGGACCTTGAGCACTGATTCCAGGCTGATGCTCCAGTGAAAGTAATCATCTGGTAACCCCATTGGTTCCAGTTTGCATACCCTGGCTTGGTGCTCAGATTGTGAAGCTATTGCCCTTATGCCTGATACTTCTGGGCCACTGAATTGGTCTCTGGGCTGCATGAGCAGTCTCTCATTTGTCCATGTTCCTCTGAACGTAGCCCGTACAGTTTGTTTTCCAGCATGACCCTCCTGCCAGTAGGTTACGTAGCGATGGGATATCTTGCCTTCTGTCTTCAAACCTTATTTACTTTGCAAGTGGGTTGTGTGACTGGCCATGTGTCATGAGGTATCTGCATGTATCAAAGATAAATACAACCGCAGCTAGATCATCAAGAAAATGTCATGGCGAATTTTGAATATTCATTTAATCAATTCTAATGGGAATTCTGCAATATGGGTCTTCACCAGTTCTATTAATGTAAAGTAGTAATACTCTGACATGAATTTAATCTATTGGGGTTGAATGAAATGATCAGGGGTTCTTACACTGCTACCTGTGAGGAGGAATTTGATTTTGAATTGCACTAGTATGTAAAGCTCAGCAGTTACCTGCTCAAGAATGTCTTTGACAGGACGTGACATGGGTATAAAATGAATTCTGTGGCAGGATCAAATATAATTGATTTTCAAAATACAATTACCCTGGGTGCAGGGATACTGGACATATATTACTAAGTCAGTGTAGGCCCATGAAGTGTACAGTATGCATGTCAATTCGGGTTAAATATGGAGATCAGGAAGGACAAAAAGGACAAGATCATCTGTCTCGTATCATCCGTCTTCATAAAATGTACTTAAAATATCCTACTGTGCAGGTTAAAGATGATGGATGGGGCCCGAGGCCTTATGCTCATGTTCAAGCCCAAAGCAATGTAGCACAGTCTCAATCTACCAGGCAGAGAGGTGATTTGCAGCAAGATTACTCAGCAACGTTAGTGTACAATTCACCTTCAGCACTGGACCCTAAAGGACTGCAGGGGGCTGATTGTCTACAGACTAACCCCCATTTTCCATCATCACTAAGTGACAGGCAAGAGAACCATAGAAACTCTGCAGTGCAGAAAGAGGCTATTTGGCCAGTCAAGTCTGCACCAACCCACCAAGAGTATCCCAACCAGACCTAGCTCCCACCTGCCTCCACATCCTTGTAAGCCCACATTTGCCATGGCTAACCCACCTAGTCTGCATATTCCTAGACACTACGGGGCAATTTACCATGGCCAATCCACCTAACCTGCACATCTTTGGACCGTGGGAAGAAATCGGCGCATCTGGCCACGCAGAGAGGGGGCGAATGTGCAAACTCCACACAGACAGGCGCTCAAGGCTGGAATTAAACCCGGGTCCCTGGCGCTGTGAGGCAGCAGTGCTAACCACTGAGCCACCGTGCCACCCCAAAGAAGATGAGGTGGAGTATATAATGGCCGGAAAACTTTTAGCATCTCTTATCCATCCTTATCAAAGATTTAGATTCTATCATTCCTTCTATGCTGTGACACTTTACATTTTTATTTGTTTTTCTTTGACTCCTCTCCCCCTTCCACACAATGCTGAAGTTGGATTCTACCCCAAATTATTCCTGGTGAAAAACTTAAGAGCAAGTAGGCACTGAGGTATGGGTTGATCCTGGGACTTGCAGCTCTCCTGTGAAAGTTTCTCAGCTTTGGATCTGTCCATCACTGACACTGATGTCAAGTGGGGGTTGGCAAATGGACTGCCCTTTCAACACTCCCGATATTAATCTTTTCCGTCTCACTGGGGAGAGAATTTGAAGGTCAGAAGACAGCATCTTGATAATGGAAGAGATTTACCTGTCTAGGTTTCTGCACCATTGTGTGTGGGTTGTATTGTCGTGACTGACCTTTCTCTCCGTCAAACTGTATATCTGCAACTCCTACAAACGCTTACTCTCTCCACCACTGGCACACTACGTTTGCAGCATTTACTGCCCACTAGATATTTAATGGGCTTTTACAAATGGTGCTGGCACAAGACATGCTGGTGTTTTGACAGTTTTCCGCTGAGTAGCAAGCTGTTCCCAGGACGTGGCAAGATGAGGCAGAAATCAGATTTGGGAGGTGGCATAAGGGCTGTGGTAGGTAACTAATGAGGTGGGTTTGGTAAGATATGGTGAGAAACCTCACTAGATCTCTGAGAGAAAAAATATCCTCCAAGAAAACTCAATGCAACTCAGGCTTTTCCAAAAAACACGAGATTCAACCCACAGTCTATTAGACACAGGATAATAAGGTGGAAGTTGCAAAGTGCAAAATCCTGCCAGCCTGTAATGACCCCATAAATCACCCAAAAGGACATCTACCAATTTATTTATAACTTATACCTCTTCCTCTCCTGTTAGTTATTCTATGCTTTATGCAAACGTTACTGCTAGATTTTTCAATAATTCTCCTTAGCACCTCTGGGTTGTGGCTGTCTATACATAATACTCCAATTGACGGTTCCCTTTGTAAGGTCATCAGTCCTTGGGATGGCATGGTGGTTCAGTGGTTAACAATGCTGCCTCACAGCACTAGGGGCCCAGGTTCAATTCCAACCTGGGACAACTGTCTGTGCGGAGTTTGCACATTATCTCTGTCGATGTGGGTTTCCTCCGGATGCTCTGGTTTCCTTCCACAGTCCAAAGATGTGTGAGTTAGGTGGATTGGCCATGCTAAATTGCCCATAGTGTTCAGGAATGTATAAGTTAGGTGGATTAGACATGGGAAATGCAGGGTTACAGGGAGATGGTAGGGGGATGGGGATGGGTCTGGGTGGGATGCCCTTTGGAGGAGTGGTGTGGACTTGTTGGGCCAAATGGCCTGTTTCCACACTGTAGTGATTCTGTGATCACTAGCATCCCAGATTGGAAAATTCTATTGTTCCTTCAAAACTGTAACACCGTTTATTTATACCTGTGCATTACAGGTCACTGAATACAGCTCTCTAGTGCTATGCTCTCTCTTCTATGTACCTCTTCTCATCCCTCCACTCAGTTCACCTCTGCTGATATCAGGCAAACATCATCATTATGTTGTGTAAAAGGCTGAAAGGGTTAATCCCAAGGAGTGCTTTAAGCACCTTCTGACAGATTTCATAGAATCCCTGCAGTGTGGAAGCATGTCATTCGGCCCATCAATTCCACACCGACCCTCCAAACAGCATCATGCCCAGACCCACCACCTACCCTATCCCTGTAACCCTGCATTTCCCAAGGCTAACCCACCTAACCCACATGTCCCTGGACGCTATGGGCAATTTAGCCTTGTCAATCCACCTAACCTGTGCATCTTTGGTTTGTGGGAGGAAACCGGAGCACCCAAAGGAAATCCAGGCAGACACAGGGAGAATGTGCAAGCTCCACACAGACAATTGCCCGAGGTTGGAATCGAACCCGGGTCCCTGGAGCTGTGAGGCAGCAGTGCTAACCACCTTACTACCCTGATAGTCTAATGTCTTACAGATTCAGGGGTGGAGGAACAGATTTGGATTTTGAAGGTGTAATGTCTACCATCAAGGTCTTCCACATAGTCCCAGTAACAATGTCCACCATACCAGTGTAACTTGTACCTGGTCTCCCCTGTTCGAAACAAGAACCCCTTCTTGTTAGATTACCAAGATTTTTCTCTACTGCAAATCCCCACCAGGGAAACAGACAAGGTGGATCATACCCTGTGGTGAACTGTGGTCAGGATCCATTTTGCTGTATTTGTGTATTCCATTATGCAATACTTTTCAGCTAATTCGGCACTTAAGTGGGCCTTTCAGAGAGGTCTCATCGCACTGCCACTGCTATTATTCCAGCATTCAGCAATGGAACAAGCTGAGCAAACTATGGGAGACAGATTGCAGAAGCTTATGGCGAATGCAGGTGACGGCGTGAGGAAGTGAGTGCCCCAATTGAGGAACTCAGCATTGAGAGGTGGGAGGGTAGGCGGTTATGGGCGCTAACAGCCATTTGCCTACTCTTGTTGCTGGCTCCCCGACCCTGTGACCTCCATTCCATTAACCCACTCCTCCCTTTCCCCATTGCACTGTTGCTTACTTGTGACCTGGGATCCAGAAATTCACGAGTTATGGGGAAAA
>NC_063352.1:10102427-10117864 GCF_021869965.1 Rhincodon typus | reverse complement strand
GCAAGGGTTAAATGTATGTTATCACTGTTCCAGTGTCACACTGAATAGTAATTTAAGAGATTATAAATGTAGACTGATTAGACACACTTGTCAATGGATATTACAAATGATGTGATGATGCAAAAAAGTCAGCTCTTAAATTAGCACAGGTTACAGCGAAATAGTAGGACTGCTGTGGCATTGTGGTAATCTACATATCTCTGGGTCAGACGGTCTGCGATTCTGTCTCACCTTTGCTGGAGATGTGACATAACATGTCCAAAAGAGCTGATCAGAAATAATTTGCAACGTAATAATTGGCATCAAGCTGTGTAAGCAGTATCATATAAACTAACTGGGCAATCTCAATGATTATGTAACAACCACTAAACAAAACAGATCTACGCTGCTTGGCTCTACATTAATAAGATTCTTTCGAAACTTTAATCAGTATTTGTTTTAAAGTGGGAGCAATCCTTGTGGGTTCAAAAACCTGTTCTAAGCATCTTTCGCAGGATGAGACAGAAGGAATATTTGAAACACATTCTCACTGGTGAATTAGAGCAGAGGCCAAGAAACAGGTAGGAGGTCCCACAGTGTTAGCTTGGGAATTCTGCGTGATCTGGAGAAACTGAAAAAGAAAAAATGGAAAAAAAGAATCAAAATAAACCACAGGAAGAAACCACTTAAGAAGGTAAATACTTATTTATTTCAGTATGTCTTTAGCCAACATACTGACTTGTAATACTTTAACAAACTGGACGAGTGCGTGAACACATTTCACAGGCACACTAGGTCCAAATTTATGTAGAAGAAAATGATAAAGTCAGAAGGCATACAATACTGGATTATAGTCCAACAGGTTTATTTAAAATCACAAGCTTTCAGAGCGCTGCTCCTTCGACTACACCTGACAAAGGAGCTGCGCTTCGAAAGCTTGTGATTTCAAATAAACTTGTTGCATCATAACCTGGCATTGTATGACTTCTGATTTTGTCCAGCCCAGTCCAACACCGGCACCTCCACATCAGAAGGAAGTGAAACCAGTATGGGAAATGTTAATCTAACATCATCACCTCAGTAAGCTCGTCTGTGTACACTGACTCTATATTATTTCACACCATAAACATTATAATTACTGACGCAGAAAAAGAACATAAATTGCAATCTGCAAACCACAAACTCTTTATCTGAAACTCCCTGGACATGTATGCAATGTGATTTTGTAGCAGTAACGTAACTCCAGCATGTATAACATAATCAGCTCAGCCTGATAGTAACATTAATCCATGGACCCGGGGTGGCAGTATACATAAATCTAGATGGCCCCTGAATAAACAATGCAGGCATTTCTAATTTCATGAATTATATTTGTGGATCCAAGAATGATTTCTGTTTTAAAGAAAGGAACAACATTCTCGCTGGAATAAATATTCTACGCTGCTTTGCATTGGAAGGTTCTACTTGGTAAAATTAAGAAATCAGTTATAAATGTGCAGTAGGAAAATGACCTGGCACTCTGGCTCCTGTTCATGTAATGGAACATGATATTGATCATTTCCCATCAGCCGGAAATTAGCAAACCTTCATGTGTGCGAAATTGTGAGGATGTATTTATTTCAAGCCATACATATCTTAGTAAGAGAGAACTGAAACAGCAAGTGCCGCACCCCCATCATTGGAACTGCCCATATCCCAAAATGTGGGAACTGAGAAATGGGGATGTTGTTGATAACTGATGGAAGTGACAGTGGGTTAACTTAACTTTGCATTCTCAAGACATTGGAAACATAGTCAGCAAAAAAGTAAAGGTTTAAAAGGATTTGGGTTCAATAGTTGAATTGCAATTTCAGGCAGGAACATTTCAGCGTCATAGAGTCATAGAGATGGAGAGCATAGAAACAGACCCTTCGGTCCAACTCGTCCATGCCAACCAGATATCCTAAATTAATCTCGTCCCATTTGCCAGCGTTTGGCCCGTATTCCTCTAAACCCTTCCTATTCATATACCCATCCAGTTGACCTTTTAATTGTTGTAATCATACCAGCCTCCAGCACTTCCTCTGGCAGCTCATTCCATACAAGCACCAGCTTCTGCGTGAGAAAGTTGTCCCTTATGTCCCTTTTAAATCTTTCTCCTCTCAACTTAAACATATGCCCTCTAGTTTACTTCCCTACTCTGGGGAAAAGATCTTGGCTATTCACCCTATCCATGACCCTCATGGTTTTATAAACCTCTATAAGGTCACCCCTCAGCCTCTGATCCTCCAGGGATAATAGCCCCACTCTATACAAACCCTCCAGCCCTGGCAATATCCTCGTAAATCTTGTCTGAACCCTGTCAAGTTTCACAACATCCTTCCTGTAGCAGAGAGACCAGAACTGAGCACAGTATTCCAAAAGTAACCTAACCTATGTCTTGTGCAACTATTGCATGACCTCCCAACTCCCTACACTCAATACACTGACAAATAAAGGCAGTCTGCCAAATGCCTTCTTCACCACCACTTTCAAGGAACTATGAATCTGCGCCCCAAGGTGTCTTTGTTCAGCAACACTGCCCAGGACCTTTGAAAAGCCAAAACCAAAGAACCTTACTCAAATAATTATGTAAGGTGGTTTCAGAGATAGTAGGAACTGCAGATGCTGGAGAATCTGATATAACAAGATGTAGAGCTGGATGAACACAGCAGGCCAAGCAGCATCAGGGGTTTGATACTTTTGGCTATAAAAGGTAGGAAAATATATATTTTCAGGAAGAAGTAGGAAAACTCCATCTTGACTGCAGAAGGTAGGAAAATTCTAGAAGAAGTGAATAGATACCACTTTGATTGTTAGTAAAGGTGGGCAAATCCTGTCAATGATGGGAGAACCCAGTAAATTCTACCCCCATCAGTATTACAAAGAAGCAGATTTATTTACAAAGCAAGTAAATTACTACAGGATAGCCAGAATTATACAATAAAGCTTTGTATTACAGAATTATAGAGTTAAAAAGACTGGCAAATAAAGGAAATACTCAAATAGTTCGGTGGCACAGATTCCAACAAGTTCGACAGTCATTTGATTTAAAATAGGTTTGTTTAATAAAAGCACACAATCTTAAAGAACAGCAGATTCAAAGCTATATTGCAACAATACAGATTTAAAACAAATCTACAGTCATGAAATTAATCAGCACATTGAAAATAATTGAAATAATATATAATACATTCTAGCAGATTCAAGTGAGAGAAACATGCAAGACACAAGACTGGACTGTATATTCTTAAGGTAGAGGATTGCCTCAAAAATGAACAGTAACAATGAAACTGAGCAAGTTAATACACTGTTATTTTCATGGGTATGAATATAAATGGAATTATTAACAGACAAATTAGTAAAGGCAATACAGACACTATTGACGATGTCTTCACTGCTTTTGATAATCATTTAAATTTAAGAATCAATAAAATTTTACAAATAAGAAGATTTAATAGGAGAGTTCACATCCAGAACAATTTTTATACAATTTAATTCATAACTTTGAAAGATTAATGAAAATGTAATTATCTAGTTTTGAGTTCAGAGTTTATGAGATAGGCTTGTTGCTAGAATTCTTGATGAAGCTTTGTCAGATTTCCCACAGTCAAAGGGAAGATTTAACTTTGGAGAAAGATATTCAAAGTGTGCTGGAAGCAGAAACCAGTAAGACTCATAGACATATTCTGAGAGGGGAATGCTGATAGTATCGCAAGAGGGCAGCAGTAAATTCATATTATAAGGTATGGATACACTTTAAGGAGGCAAGTGACAATCCTGAAAGAAAAAGTCAACTACTAGACACTAATTTCAGTTTCAGTTCTGTTGGCTGATATACCTCGCAGTATACACAATGGCCAGGTATCAATAAGAAATGGTGCATTTGCTAAACTGTGGGTCATTTCCAGATATTCAGAAATAGGATTTAGTTTCAGAGCAGCAGAAGTGCTGGTGATCACATACATAAAGAGGCCCACACAGTAGAGCCTCACTACTATTAGAAAATATAGATGTATTTGTTAAGATACCTCTACTGAAGAAGATACCTGCAATGAGAATACATGATGCAGGTAGAATAACAGAAGTAGAGGAATATTACAAATTACATGATAACACAACACACGTGAGAGAGTTGAAAATGTTTACGTTATTTGCAAACAATGAACTGTGTTGTTGAGCCTGCACACAGGTCTTGATTTCAACTTCCTCCAAAGAGTTGAAACTACAGAAGAATTCATTGGTCTTCAAAGTCTCTTGGCAGAATTCAAACAGATAAAATCATCCAAGTAGGTCATTTACATTTGCATAAAAAAGTTGTTGCGCATTGTCAATTTAGAGGAAGTCACAGGCTTCACAACAGTGGTAAAGATGTTCAAAAACCCAAGAAAAATAAGCTATATGATCAGTAAGAGTAAAGCTGAGCGAGTTAATACATTATTATTTTCATGATTGTAAATTGAATTATTAACAGACAAATTAGTAATTTAGACAAATTAGGGAGCCAGACCAATCTCCATAGATTCAGAACTATCTGTCATTACAGATGGATATATATTATTATATTATATATATATACTCTTTGGAGGAAGTTGAAATCAAGACCTGTGTGCAGGCTCAACAACACAGTTCATTGTTTGCAAATAACGTAAACATTTTCAACTCTCTCACGTGTGTTGTGTTATCATGTAATTTGTAATATTCCTCTACTTCTGTAGATGTAGATGTGTGATTTGATTTATTATTGTCACATGTACCTAAGTACAGTGAAAAGCTTTGTTTTGTATGCAGTACAGACAGATCATAAAATACAAAGCTCATAGGGTGATTAACAGAGTGAGGAATACAAAGTTATGGCTGTAAAGAAGAGGAGGTTGTAGACATGCTCGCCAAGCCGGTGTTTGGTTGCAGACGTTTCGTCACCCTGCTAGGTAACATCGTTAGTGCACCTCTGGTGAAATGTTGGTGTTCTGTCCTGCTTGTTATTTACATGCCTCGGTTTGCTGGGGGGTTGGCATCACTTCTGGTTCTGTTTCTCAGTGGTTTGTATATCGGGTCCAGTTCAATGTGGAACTCCATTAACAAACACATTGAATGGAACTGGACCTGATACACAAACCACTGAGAAACAGAACCGGAAGTAATGCCAAACGACCCAGCAAACAAAGGCATGTAAATAACAAGTGGGACAGAACACCAACGTTTCACCAGAGGCGCACTAACGATGTTACCGAACAGGGTGACGAAACGTCAGCAATCAAACACACTGACTCAGTGAGCAAGTCTACAACCTCATCCACAACCCCGAGCTACAAATCTTCTCAAAAAACTTTAAAGAAGGTGCATGAAAAGCAAGATCAATGTTAGATTTGAAATTTGAGAGGTCTATTCAGTAGTCTAATAACAGCGGGGAGGAAGCTGTTCTTGAACCTGTTGGTATGTGTGTTTAAGCTTTTGTATCTTTTGCCAAACGGAAGAGGTTGGAAGAGGTTATAACTGGGCTGGGAGGGGTCTTTGATGATGTTGGCTGCCTTTCCGAGGCATCAAGAAGTGTAGACGGAGACAATGGATGGAAGTTTGGCTTGTGTGAGGGAGGTTGGCTTGTGTGAGGGAGGTTGGCTTGTGTGATGGTTGTTTGTTTTTTGGCACAATATCTCCCATGTTCAGCTTATTGCTCTTTGTGGTGGTTGCTAGATGATATACAGTGTGGAAATGTCTATTTATTTGCAGGACTTGACCATTGGTCATAACTTTTACCCAATACAATAATACCATTCTATAAACATACATTGTATGAGAGTCTCAGATTTTTGTGCTTTGTCCTGGTTCAACCAGTTACCTTGCATGATCATTAACCATACTCTTGCACCATTTTGTCCCTTCTTTCCAACAACACATTGTGCATATATGTTTTGGGTGGTGAGAGTGTGTGAGGGAAGATGTGTGTGAATCTGTTTCCCAAACATGAGGGTAAACTGTTGCCTAGGGGAGTACCACATAGATTTAACACAGCTGTCTGAAAGTCTTGCCCATTAGTTTTGCACGTAATGACCATGCATTTTACAGGACAGTGCACTCTGCAAGACCATTTGACTGAGGGTAGTGAGCGGAAGAGGTAATATTTTGGAGATTTCTTGCATATTCTTAGCGGGCTTAACAGGATAGTGGAAGGAAGGTTGTTTCCCATTGTGAGAGAATCTAGGACCAGAGGGTGCAATGTCAGAATTAGGGGTCACTCATTTAACACAGAGATGAGGAGACATTTTTTCCTCTCAATGAACAGTAAATCTGTGGCATTCTTTACTGCATTGGGCTGTAGAGGTTCAGTTGTTAAGTATAGTCAAGGCTGAGATGCAGATTTTTAATCAGTAAGGGAATTCAGGGTTACTGGGAGAAGACAGAAAGGTGGAGGTGAAGGTTATCAGATCAGCCATGATCTAAATGAATGAAAGAGCAAATTTGATGGCTCAATGGTCTGTTACTGAACCTACATCTTCTATGGTATTACATATCTTGGAAGGGTACACTAGTGGACACAATTTTATGAAGTGCACTCAATATACTGAATATGGGGGCCAATATCTCACTGCACTTTATTTTGTTCATTCACGGGATGAGGGTGTCGCTGGCCAGGCAGCATTTATTGCCCATCCCTAATTGCCCAGAGGGCAGTTAAGAGTCAACCACATTGCTGTGGGTCTGGAGTCACATGTAGGCCAGACAAGGTAAGGATGGCGGTTTCCTTCCCTAAAGGACATTAGTGAACCAGATGGGTTTTTCCGACAATTGACAATGGATTCACAGTCATCATTAGATTCTTAACTCCAGATATTTATTGAATTCAAATTCCACCATCTGCCATGGTGGGATTTGAACCTGCGTCTCCAGATCGTTATCTGGGCCTCTGGATTAACAGTACAACGATAAGACCACTAGGCCATCACCTCCCCATGATCATTTCTTTAATTTGTGTCACAGAAGGTAATTTGGTTGAAATAGTCAGTCACCAGAATGCGAAAGAGTCCTTCAGTGTTAAAAAAAACCAGCCACATTCTTGTACATTGGCTCAGAAGGAATCTCATGTGGAAGGAAAGGTTTACTTGATCATTCAGGTTGAAGGAACTGACATGTTTCTGTAACCTGATTAGTTAATTGATGTTCTTATTAATGCTGAGCCAGTAGGTGGATCTATGTGCCAGTCCCTTGATATTTTTCTGCACCCACATGACCTATATGTATATCCAGCAGCGTGTATTGATACAGGGCTCGAGGAAATACAACCTGTCTGCCTTTGAAGATTGCATTAATCAGGAACCCTAGTTCATCTCTCAATGACCAGAGTGAATGTGCCAATTTGGTTAGATGTGTAGGACCCTCCTGCTAATGAAGATCTTGTTGTGCTGTTGCTGCTAGTCATCATTTGATGTAGCTTTCTGAATCTGCTCCGTAAAGCTGTGGCCAGAATGTGAGGGATGGAACCTTTGTAACTAATGGGTTCTTTTTATTCATAAACTGTTGATTTATAACTTTACTTGTTAAAACTTTCATACAGCTTCCCGACACATGAATATGGACTGACACAAAAAATAACATGATTGTAATGAACAAAGGGAAAGGCTGGGACGTAGAATGGTCTCTATCCACAGGTTTTACTGAAATGATTGTTTTGTCAGGACATACTGCTCCTTAATCACTTTTCTCCAGGTACTTTCACTCACTGGCAGGGTGCACAGGGTGACTGCTTCACATTTATAAAGTCTCTGATTTATTGGTTCAGAACCACAGTTTACAGCAACTGAAGAGGATCATAAACTGTTCCAGTTTGAGGTGTTTTTTTTTTGTACTGCAATGATAAAGGGCAGCTCCTTCCTTTCTTAATGTCTTCTCCACAAATATTTACACCCACGACCTGCTCAGTTGCCTGGGAGCCAATCACATATGTGTTAGTAGGCAGAAGGCCTTTGAGTGGTCAGCACTCCACAGACCAATCATCTACTTGCTGCCGGCCAAGTCTCTTTTATCCGCAACACGAGTCTCCAGCTCGTCTGGAGTAACCTTCCCCACAGCCTGAACAGAAAGTAACCAGCACTTACAATGAGCGCTTTGAAAAACTGCAGTCATCCTTCCCACAATCCTTGGTTTTCAAACATCACATTTCCTCATGTCAGTACACAGTCAGATATTCAGAAATCTAAACAGATCCGGTCTTTACATTGCATATAGATAACTGACTGATTGACAACACTTCACTGATTCCATTCGACAGAGAGAGTGACTGAAGGTGAGGTAGGTATCTTACATCAGGATGTCACTCGACATAATGTCATGTAACTGTCTTAAATCGATGTAGTCTGGAATCTATGCAATAATACAGCATTGCCTTTATTTGAAATAAAATGTTATTTGAGCAGTGAAGTTATCAGAAAGATGCTTAAATATATTTGCTCTTAATGAGGAATCTCAACATATTGGCAACAGAATTTTTTATTTAATCACGGGACGCGATTGTCACTGGCTGGCACAGCATTTATTGCCTGCCCCTAATTACTCTTGTGAAGGTGATAGCGAGCTACCTTCTTGAACCGCTGCAACCCATGTGCTGTGGGTTGACACACAATGCCCTTAAGGAGGAAATTCCAAGGTTTTGAAGCAGCGAGAGTGAAGGAATACTAACGTATTTCCAATTCAGGATGGTGAGTGGCTCGGACGGGAACTTGCAGGGGGTGGTTTTCGCATGTATCTGCTGCTCTTGCCCTTCTAGATGGAAGTGGTCGTGGGTTTGGAAGGTGCTGTCTGAGGATCTTTGGTGAATTTCTGCAGTGCATCTTGTAGATAGTACACACTGCTGTTACTGAGTGTTGGTGGTGGAGGGAGTGGATGCTTGTGGATATAGTGCCAATCAAGCCGGCTGCTTTGTCCTGGATGGTATCAAGCTTCTTGAGCATTGTTGGGGCTGCACTCATCCAGGCAAGTGGGGAGTATTCCATCACACTCCTGACTTGTGCCTTGTAAATAGTGGACAGGCTTTGGGGAGTCAGGAGGCAAGGAAGTCTCAGGATTTCCCCAATCCCCTCACAGATATGTTTCTAATCTTAGTTAAGTACTCTATGCTTTGTCTTAGAGGTGCTGAAAGAAATGTGGCCAGACAAGTCACTTCACTTCACTGTCACCAATATCTTTCCACCAGAAAACAGAGAGCGTGCATAGTCTACATGGGCTGTTCCTTGATTTGAGAATGACATCTCCTTGGGTTCTGCTGTGGGTCTTCATGTGGCTGAACAGCTGATTCCCAACCCACAGATCTTTGGGGAGGTGGGGCAGGACATCCCACGAGGTAGCAGGGTTTGCTGATTTTTCTTTCTATCTCCACCACCACTCAACCTCATTGTTCAGATCATTAGACTCAAGCCAGGTCGTCACTTGTGAAATGTGACAATGTGAAAGATTCATAACAAGTTCCTCCCAGTCATTAATGTCATTGTTAACATTCTTCAAGGAGACATTGATAGTTAATACAGTCCAATAAAACTTCCATTGTGCATTTTGTTCACTTGAGGCTATCATATGCACATGTACCAGAAGAAGAAATCTGTTAGGAAGAGATAAAAATAATTTTAAAAATCCATGTTTAACAACTTGTGCTGTTCTAATTCTTAATGTCTCTAAGTATATCACTCTTTCTGAGGGATCCTGAGGTGCAGTGGTAGTGACCCTACCTCTGAGACTGGGTTCAAGCCCCCACTTGCTCCAGCACCCTGTAATGACCTCTTGGAACAAGTTGATTAAAGATATCTATCTCAGTTTCTGTTCCAAGAGGTTCGCAGTCAGATATCAGGAAAGGCCACAGGGAGTGCTCAGCATTGTATGGAGGTGTGAAAGGTACTACATAAATGCAAGTTACTCCCTTTTTCTTTTTGCCCTGTTTCTCAAGCTTTTTTTTATTTGCTGGCTTTTCAACCTATTAACTCACTGTAGCAGTTGACACTCCTGATTTCTGATTTCTAACAGCTTTGCTGAACAAGTATTTATGGCTGTATTGTTAACCTGTGTGTTCTGTATAGTGATGCCAGCGAGCCCTATCTATCTATAAGCCAGCAGTACTTGCCTGGATAGCTGCTCCATTTTCTTAACTTCCAAATGTGGTCATGTGAAGAACCATCTAAGAAGAATGAGAACACAAATGGGATTCAAGTTCATTTCCTGAAGGATCACACAACGCGAATCCTCAGTTACAGGGTGAATTTGCCAACGGAGACAGTCTCTGTGATGTGCTGAAGTGATAAATAGTCTGAAGTCAAGTGATGACAAGAAGACTTTCATATCTACACCTTGTGTGTTCACTGCTAATGTCGTTTTTCACTGCTCGGGGAAACAAGAGTCACTTATCTCTGTTGAGCTCTTAGTTCTGCTGTAAAAGTTTATGATCAGATGCTCACTCCACTCTTTATTTCCCCTCCTTAGCTAATCTCCCTGGGATTCGCATTGGTATTTTCCCAATGAAATTGCTACCGATTCCCTTAATTTGCACTGTTTGTGCGGTCAACTGTCTATAGCAAGAAATCCAACATTCTCACGTTTATCTAAACCTGCAGATAATCACTATATTGGCTGCGTTTCAAAATTGCTTTAGATTCCAAAGTTGGACAGATTGTTGACAAAAGATTAACCTGCTCGATGTCTATTCTGGCTATTTTCCTAATGCTGGACTTTTGCTGTTTTCTCAGGAGACTCCTGTTTCAATGATGTCTCCAAGTTTTGCCAGCATGGTGGCTCAGTGGTTAGCACTGCTGTCACACAGTACTAGGGAGCTGAGTGCAATCCCACCCTCCAGTGACAGTCCGTGTGGAGTTTGCACATTGTCCCCGTGTCTGTATGGGTTTCCTCCTACAGTCCAAACCTGTGCAGGTTAGGTTGATTAGCCGCGGGAAATGCAGGGCTAGGATGGGGGTCTGGGATGCTCTTCGGAGATTCTGCATTGATTTGATGGGCTGAATGGCCTGCTTCCATGCTGTGGAGTTTCTGTGATACTAAACTTGTAGTGTAAAAAAATGGTTACAACGCAGAAAGAGACCATTCTGCCTGCGACATCTGAGCCAGCTCTCTCTTGAGCAACTCAGCGAGTTCCACTCCCTTACCTTTTCCTCTAGCCCACCAAATCTTTTTTTGCTTCAAGTAACTAGCCAATCCTCTTCTGTCCTCTGGCTCCAGTCTAATCTGTGGATAAGTACAGATTTTTCCCACATACTTTGTGCAGTTCCGTCACCAATTCACTTTGCATTTAAAGTATGGCTTATTTTTATGGATGTAACTTTGCAAAATAAAATTAAACACAACTTTCTGCAGGTAACAGGAGGGAAGAGCAGAAGGATACAATGATTATGTGAGATGAAGAGACAGTGGGAGGCAGCTGATGTATGGCATGGTGGCTCAGTGGTTAGCACTGCTACCTCACAGCACCAGGGACTCAGATTTGATTCCACCCTTCTTCCACTCCTTTCTGTGTGGAGTTTGCGCATTCTCCCTGTGTCTGTGTGGGTTTCCTCCCAAAGATGTGCAGTTTGGGTGGATTGGCCATGCTAAATTGACCATAGTATCCAGGGATGTGCAGGTTAGGTGGGTTAGCTTGGGAAATGTGGAATAATGGAGTCTGGGTGGGATGCCCTTCAGAGAATTGGTGCAGACTTGGGGAGCTGAATGGCCTCTTCTGCGCTGTAGGCATTCTATAATAGAGCATAAACGCTGTTATAGACCACTTGGGCCAAATAACCTCCCTCTGTAAATTCTATATAACTATAGGAACTCATGCTTCTGCCATTGATCAAGGTGTTCCTCGCAGGGAAAGCTATATGCAGTGCAGGCACAGATCATCTAGAAACCTGATGGACCCACAATGCTGACTACCATAGCTGACTCTGCAGTGTGACCCTTCAATAACCTGGTGTTCCCAAACCTGGATCTCCTATGCACAATGCGTGCAATTAACTTAGTAAAGCCACTAATTATAAATGCAACTGCTTCTGACATTGACAATATTTTATAGGAAAAGAACTGTAATATCCTTTGGTCACATTGTGGACAATTCTGGTTGAATTTCATTCTTTCCCACTCAGTTACAGAAATATCAGCATCTTGTAATCGAATCTACCAACAGCTTCTGCTTCATTCTTCTTGGGATGTGGCCCTCACTGACAATCCTCAGAGCGGGTAGCTGAAATAGCTAACTCCTTAAAACCTGTGGGGTAGCACAGTGGCTGAATGGTCAATGCTGCTGCCTCACAGTGCCAGAGACCCAGGTTCGATTCCACCCTCGGGTGACTGTCTGTGTGGAGCTTGCACGCTCTCTCTGTGTCTGTGTGGATTTCGTCCAGGTGCTCTGGTTTCCTCCCACAGTCCAAAAATGTGCAGGTTAGGTGGATTGGCCATGGGAAATTGCCCGTAGTGTCCAGGGCCTATGCAGGCTGGGTGAATTGTCATGGGAAATGCAGGGTTACAAGGATAGGGTAGGGAGGTGGAGGGGTGGGTCTGAGTGGGATGCTCTTTGGAGAGTCTGAATGGGCTGAATGACCTGCTTCCATACTCTAAGGATTCTTTGATCCTAAAATTGCTAACCCTAATGGCTAGCTATTTCAGAAGTCAAACAAAAACAGAAATTTCTGGAGAAATTTAGCAGGTCTGACAACGTCTGTCAGGAAACAAACAGAGTTAATGTTTTGAGTCCAGTGAACCTTCTGCAAAACGTTTCAGAGGACAGTTGGGTCTGGGCAGGTAAGAATAATGGATGACAGATTTCCTTCCAAGAACATTAGAGAAGGCAAAGGGTTTCTTTTTTTAACTACGATCACCATTTCTCACACTAGTTTTATTTTCCCGATGTATTCATTGAATTCAAATTCCCGCAGAAAGAGTAAGAAACAGTAGCACCAGTAGAAACAATAATTGAGATCGGTAATTTGCAGTTAGTTACCAACAGATTCTCCTGTGGTTCTGGGCAGTAACTGTCAGGAACAATCCACTTCACTGTCATCCGTTAGGCATAACAGTCACTGGCAGGCCATCTGATAGGCTGGTACTATTGACACATACTGGTAGCTGTGCAGTAGGCTTGTACTCCCATGACTGACTGAGTATGGGCAAGCCTCTAGGCCTTTGGTCAAAGTAATTAGCCATGTGTGAGTCACAACTGGTGTGTTCAATCAATAGTTTGAGTCCAAAGGTGTTTCCGGTATGAATTACCATTCCTCTGGTAGATGCAGATAAAGACTTGTAAATACAGGTAAGCGCCCTTACTAGTGCTGAATTGACTTCTCCATCTGGGTCATTAGCTCCCATTATAGCATTTGAACCTTCTTCCCTGCAGCTTTAGTCTGGGCTCTGGTCACTAGTCCTGGCCTTACCGCCATGCTGCCATCTTCCCCCGCTCCTCTATTTGTTGCTACAAGGTATTTTTACACCAGGGATCTTAAAACTTGTAATCTCATTTTTCTTGGCTTTGTTCCGAAGTGTAAGCAAAGTTTGAGTCTATCCCAGAGGGAGAAGAAAAGTAACACTTGGAAACGAGTATATTGGCCATGCTAGAGGTCTATATGAAGAGTACAAGACGCGTTGGATCAAAATGTCAGACTCACTATTTTTGGGAATTAGAAGAGTCACTGGACTGGACTCAACGCTAACTCTGTTTTTTTTCTCTCCAGAGGATACCAGCTCTGCTGAATTTCTCCAGCACTTTCTGGTCTTGTGTGATTCAATAATTTAACTGCTTTTTCCTTCAGCACAGGATTAAGGGTTTCCTGTTCAAGTCTACAAATGCAGGAATAGCCCAGGGTTCCCATAAACCCAGTATTATACACAGCACTTATATGGTGTGTTTCAAAACAGAGAACAACAGTGAGTGTGGATCATTGGCTGTAAATCAATATGGAATCAATATTAAAATCCCTGAGCAGCCAACCTCCACCACTGGGTCTTCAGTACAGACCTTCCTACAAACTAAATAAAAGCTGAAAGAACGGCGGATGCAGGAAATCAGGATCAAAAACAGAAATTGCTGGGTCAGAAGGGTCACCGAACCCAAAACGCTGACTCTGCTTTCTCTCCACAGATGCTGCCAGACCTGCTGAGCTTTTCCAGCAATTTCTGTTTATGCCTCCCTACACACTTGTGGAGAAATACAAACACTGCTGCACGTAGCTGATGAGTCTCATCTGAGACTAAGTGGTGGACAATCTCATTAAACGTAACAAAGGAGAAACCAATTGCTTAGCTCTGGTGAGATACCTTCACTAATTGAGTAAAATACAAAAGTAACTTATGGCTTGGCCCCCCTATTTTTATGTCCTTCGTGAAATATGCCTGTTGGTCTTGCAACATACAACAGGCTAGTTACCAACTGAAAGTGAAATGAAGTCCAATGTTTTGGATTTGACAGTCCATCGGAATGTGCAGTTTCATGACAGCATTAAATAACCACTTACATTCAGTGCTGTACTTGCAAATCCCCACTAAGCAAGTCTCCTCACATCTCTCTTGTGTTTTGTCAGCACTACCTTCAAGGCAGAAGTGAACTTAGTTCCCACAGGAGGAAAAAAAAATGACCTGTTTTCACTGAAAAGCAGCACATCTCAGAAATTTGCTTTTAAAAGCCAGGAATATTTTGCCCATGTGTAATTTTTACCAAAGCTGTCATTATAAGCTCTCCCCTACATCTTACTAGTGCAAAGAAAATAAATACATAACATTTAAAGTTCCCAAAGTAACTTTGCTAATTAGCCTGTTGACATACGAATGTAACTGTTGATGTGCTCCCTGGGGCACAGAGACCCTCACTCAAACTAACGCTGGTTGCTGTGTTATGCATTGATTTCAATTCCCTCAGCAGGTAGAAAGACCTGCATTTATATAGCGCATTTCATGATCAGTATGTCCCAACTGCTTTACAGACAAGGAAGTAATATGAAGGAGGACTCACCGATATAATACTGGATATACAACAATCAAAACTTCTGAAGAGCAGGCATCCACAGACAGAAATGTGACCGTGATTAGATCATCTCTTTTAGTTCCTTCAGGGGCTGAACGAACATCTGTCTGTGGGGCCTGGATTTAAAGTCTCATCCCAGAAGGCCGCATTTGCGCCATGCAGAATTAAGTTGGCCTGCCTTATGTGCTGGTGTAGGCCTTGATCCCATGGTCTCCGAGCTTGGAGTTGAACTTGTTAAAATTGAGCTACGATTATGAACAAAGATCTGAACAGTGACTGAGTGGGGAAAACCATCCAGCTTCTCCCGCATAATAACCATAATAATACATTGTAATAGATAGGAGAAATGCATTCCTCACCCCTCTCAAAACCGTACCATCTTCCAGGAGAGGTGAAACACCAGATAATATTGAAGGCTAGTTTGGGAGAAGTGGGGGAGGGGCAAGTAACCTGAGAGGCTCCC
>NC_063352.1:10039313-10097427 GCF_021869965.1 Rhincodon typus | reverse complement strand
CTCCAGCATCTGCAGCACCTACTATCTTATGACTTTTTAAAATCTCTCTCCTCTCACCTTAGAATATACCCGCTAGTCTTGAAATTCCCTATCCTAGAGAAAAGACACCTACCATTAACCCTATCTCTATCCTTCATGATTTTATATACCTCTATAATGTCATCTCTCAATCTGGTGTGCTCAAGTGAAAAAAGTTGGAGATACTCAGTGCCTGGTGCTTTGGTGGTTTGAATGTTAATTCCGACTTAGCAGCCCACTCCTGCATATTGTCCAAGTTCTGCATAAGCAGGAATCGACTGCTTCGTTATCTAAGGATCATGACTAGAAATGAACGCTATATAATTCCCCCTACCTCTGACCTCTGAAGCATTTGGGTTTGGGACCCTTCCCTGAGGAACTCTTGCAGCAATATCCTGGAGCTGCAAAGATTAAAGTCAACCAAGCACAAACGTCTTCCTTTGTTTCAGGACTTACTCCAGTCAATCAAAAATCTTTCCCTGATCACCTTTGAATATAGAAACTGGGGCGTCATGTTGAGGTTGTGAGGCCTCTTCTGCAGTATAGTGTACAGTTCTAGTCGCCCTGTTATAGGAAGGGTACTATTAAATTGGAGAGGATTCAGAAAAGATTTGCCAGGATGTCGCCAGGAATGGAGGGGTTGAGTTATAAGGAGAGACTGGATAGGCTGGGACTGTCTTTTTTTACTGCAGAGTAGAAGGTTGAGGGGTGACCTTATAGAGGTTTGTAAAATCATGAAGGGCATAGCTAGAAAGATTAGCAAAGGTCTTTTCCCTAGGGTGGGGGAGTTCAAAACTAGGAGGCATTTTTTTTTTCAGGTGAGAGGAGACAGATTTTAAAAGGGCATGAGGGGCAACATTTTTACGCAGTTAATGTGTGGAATGAATTGCCAGAGGGAGTGGTGGATGCAGGCACAGTTACAACATTTGAAAGACATTTAGATAAGTTAATGAATGGGAAAGGTTTGGAGGGATATGGGCCAAATGCAGGCAAGTGGGATTAATTTAATTTTGGAACATGGTCAGCATGGACTGGTTGGACCGAAGGGTCTCTTTCCATGCTGTATGACTTTATGACTATTACCATGGGCTTCAATTTTCCTTCCATTCGAATGTTATGAATTGGTTTCAAACTAAAAATTAAAATTAGTTTGAAAAATGTATTACTAATCCACAGAAGACCTGTATTGGCAAAAGAATGCATTTATCTACATTTAGCAGCTTTTCCTGTTATCCTGCACTTAAAAAGTTGAAAGTTGCTGAAGTCTAACAGCAGAAAGTTTTTGCTGAGTTATGCACAACTTTCTGCTTGAAGGCATTATTTTGTTATTGATTTACATGTAAATGTGTCAAGGCCGTGCAAACTGCATAAATGACCTCAAGACAGAGTATGTGTCAATGGTCTTCGTGACAAATTGCTAAACTGCCACATTGTTAAACGTTCTAATTAGGGACAAATTAAGAGGTTATTTGAAACATCACAAAGTCATTTCTGACTTACATTGGTGTCATAAATTGACCTTGGAGTAATTTTTCGTTGGGTGGATTTGTTTTCACTATTGGTGACATTTTTAGAGATTAAGATTGTTCATGTGACTAGGTGACAGTAAGGGCTGCAGATCCTGGAAGCCAGAGTCAATAAACATGGAGCTGGGCAAACACAGCAGGTCAGACAGCATCAGAGGAGCAGGAGAGTCAACATTATGGGCCGTAAACCCTTCGCCAGGAGATGGTTTGTGTGCCTGGACAATCATATCCCATTTCAAAACTTATGAAGATGGAGAACATCCTTAAGAATTGGTTTAGCCTGCTGCAATGGAAGTTTTTTTTCCTTTATTCATTCACGGGATGAGGGTGTCGCTAGCTTGACTGCATTTATTGCCCATCCCTAAATGCCCAGAGGGCAGTTAAGAGTCAACCACATTGCTGTGGGTCTGGAGTCACATGTAGGCCAGAGCAGGTAAGGATGGCAGTTTCCTTCCCCTAAAGGGCATTAGTGAATCAGATGGATTTTTCTGACAATTGACAATAGATTCACATCATCATTAGATTCTTAATTCCAGATATTTATTGAATTCAAATTCCACCTTCTGCAATGGTGGGATTCGAACCTGGGTCCCCAGAATGTTATCTGGGTCTCTGGATTAACAGGCCAATGATAATACCACTAGATCATTGCTTCCCCATGATCGTATCTTTAATTTGTGTCACAGAAGGTAATTTTGTTGAAATAGTTAGTCACCAGAATGCGATAGAGTCCTTCAGTGTAAAAAAAAAATCAGTCACATTCTTGTATTCATAAGGCTCAGAAGGAATCTCATGTGGAAAGAAAGGTTTACCTGATAATTGAGGTCTCTGGATTAACAGTCCACCGATAATACCACTAGGCCATCGCCTCCCTGATATAGATAATTATCCTTGTTCTTTGTCTGTTTTAGGTTCAGTGAGGTGATTTTCATTCCTACCTGCCTGATGAGTGGTGCCAACCTTGGTTTGGCATCTGCCACCCACGAGAGTGGACAGACAGCAGTAACCAATCTCTTCAGGTGGTGGTGGCATTTTGGGAGCAGTGAGTTCTTCACTTAGTGCAACTGTGGTGATGGCCACGAAGGACAGTTTTCTGTGATCTTGGCTGTGTTGCTGTGTCACACACGAAGCTACCAAGTGATATTGTGAACTTTTGCCGTTAGCATTGCCACCTGTTGCCAAGCGGGTGTAGCCACGGCTTGTTGTGATGGTGCCAACACCATTTCTCCCTTTCGCTAGCTGGTGACTCCCAGCTGTAGATGCCAAAGACCTACATGTTATGTTTGCAAATATCCTCAAGTAGTTGGATGTATTTCTAGAGGTCTACTGAGGCATAACGAGAGAAGAAATTGCTCCATCCTTCAGAGATTGGTCTTTTGTTTTTACAGAATTTCGACAGTGCATGTTTTAATTGTAATTCTTTTCCTGACGATGGGTAAGTTCCTATTGGATTGTGTCCCTTTGCTCATTGATTTGATGTTCAGAGGGAAAGAGGGGAGTAACATTAATGCTTTGCCTGTAGGAAAATATGATAGTGTAGGAAACAGTAGCAAGGGGTGGCCATTCAACAAGATCATGCCTGGCCCCTCCATAACTCTGAACTCTCTGGTTGATCAAAAATCCATCTAACTCAGCCTCAAATATATCTGACAAATCAACCCCCACAGCTCCCTTTGGAAGAGAATTCCAAAAGCTAACAGGCCTCTGAAAAAAAAATTCCTCTTCAACTCCATTTTAAGTGGGAGATCCCTTATTTCAAAACTGTGCCCTTGTTCTACAGGATAATGATTCTGAAAGGGTTAATGATGACAACTACTTTAAGCTCCACCCAATCTGATGATGACATACAGATTTGGGTTGCAAATGATACAACACCTTCGGATTTTTTGAGTCACAGAATCCCTATGGTGTGGATACAGAGCATTCAGCCCATCGAGCCCACACTGAACTTCCAAAGAACATCCCACTAACACCCACCTCCCCTAACCCCATAATCCTGCACTCCCCATGGCTAACCTACCTAGCCTGCACATCTCTGGACCCTACAGGCAATTTAGCATGGCCAATCACCTAACCTGTACATCTTTGAAATGTGGGAGGAAACCGGAGCACCTGGAGTAAAGCCACACGGACTTTATTCCAGGGGAGAGTGTGCAAACTCCACACAGACAGCTGCCTGAAGGTGGAATTGAACCCGGGTCCCTGGTGCTGTGATTGCTAACCACTGAGCCACCATGCCACGCAAGACAGAACACTCTGATCTATAGGACTCCGAATAGCCTTAATGTCAATATCTAACTTACTAGTGTAACTTATATACGATTGTTATCATGCAATGAACTGGATCTTAAGATAAAAAAAAGTCCTTTCTCAGTTAGAATCACTCGTAGTTTTGTTCTATCACCGTAAACCAATAGGCACTTAGATCCTACAAATAGGCCCAGAAAGCCCTGGATATTGAGGAACGTACAGGATTGGACAAGGGAAAGAAGTGTATGTTAGATACCAAGCATTCAGAACATCAAAAGACACAGAAGAGAGTAGAAAATACAGGGAATTACTTAAAAAAGAAATTAAGAAGAGGATTTATGAAAAAACATTCGCGGATAAAATAAAGGAAAATCGAAAGGAATTTTATAAGTGTATTAGTGGCAAGAGGATCGAGGGATAATGCAGTGACCATTCGGAACCTAAGTGTTAAACTGTGGGTGGAGAAGGAAGATGTAGAGGAGGTTTAAAATGAGTACTTTATGACAGAAAAGAATGATGCAGGTATAGAAATTCAGTAAGAGGTCAGTGATATACTTCAACATTTACAATTGAGAGGGATGAGGCGTGAGCATTTTTATTGTACTTACATTTGGATGAGTTCCCAGATCCAGATGTGATGACTGGAAAAGGAAAAGATTACAGGGAGTTTGACATTAATTTTCAAAGCCTCACTTGACACTGGAGAGGTGCCAGAGAACTGGAGGACAGCTAATTTGGCACTGTTATTCAAGAACAGTGGTAGGGAATATTGGCTAGTGAGTCTAACATTAGTGGTAAGGAAGCTATTGAGAAAAATTCTGAGGAATAAATTTATTCTCCATTTTGAAATGTAAGAATTAATCAAGGATATTAACATGGCTTTATCGAGGGGAAATTATGCCTAGCAGGTTTGATTGAGGTTTTTAAGGATGTGATGTGATGTATGGATGAGGGTAATGTAGTGGATATATCTACACAGACTTAGATAAGACTATTGGCAAGGTGCTGAATGGGAGACTCGAAAGAATGTATATGCCCATAGATCCAGAGCAATTTAATCCAAAATTACCACACAATAGGAAAACCTGAGAGAAACACTGGTCTGACTCCACTTACATACATAGAAATGGAGCTCTGCTATGACTGGTATGTTTATTTCCAAGTATTATTGGCTTTTTTCCCCTTGGAAGGAAAGAGGATAGTAACAGTGAACTACTCCAATCACAAGCAGGATGTAAATGGCAATATAACATCCATTGGTACTTGATTCTCCCACATACAATCCTTTCAGTATCTATCTAGTCAAGTCTCCTCAGGATGTTACATATTTACTTCCTTATATGCATCTGCTTTTTCTAAAATCAACCTTTCCAACATTTCCTTATAAGGCAACCAGTTCATCCCAGGAATCAGCCTGGTGACAACTTCTCTGAACTTCTTCCAATTCAAGTACATCCTTCCTTACGAAAGGGGGTCAAAACGATAGCACTCTGGATATGACTCTCCAATACCATGTATAGTTGCTTCAAGACCTCCCTGCTTTATAATGCCATTCCCTTTGGAATGAAGGCCAACTCTCAGTTACATCTCTAACTGTTTGCTTTACCTGCATGCTAATGTCTTGTGATTCATGTACATGGACACTCAGATCCCTCTGTACATCAATATTTTACAATCTCTCTTCAGTCAAATAATATTCTGCTTCTCTATTCTTCTTTGCAAAGTGGACAAGCTTATGTTTTTCCACCATCTGCCAAAGTTTTGATCATTTACTTAATTTATCTGTATTCCTTTATTGATTCTACGTGTGCTCCTTACAAGTTGTAAAGTCAGCATACTTGGTTACATCACAGTATGACCCTTCGACTGAGTCATTAATATATTTTGAATACCGTTGAGACCTCAGCACTGATCCCTGTCGTACACCAATAATTATAGTTTGCCAACTTGAAAATGATCCATTTCTGCTGACTTTCTATTACCTGTTAGAAGGCCAACCTTCTATCCATATTAAAGTGTCATCTACAACACCATAAGCTCATATTCTGTACATTAATTGCTTCTGTGGCACTTTATGGCTTGCCTTTTGAAATCCAAGTACATCATACCTACTAGTTCCCATTAACCATTCCACTCGTTAAATCCTCAACAAATTGTAATAAGTTAGTCAAACATGACTTTCTTTCGTGAAACCATGTTAACTGTGCCTGAATTCATTACGATCTTATAAATCCCTAGCTACTACCTCCATAATAATGGTAACCATGATGCAGATGTGCCGGTGTGGGACTGGGGTGAACAAAGTTCAGAAGTCAGAAGTGCCACGACACCAGGTTATAGTCCAACAGGTTTATTTGAAAATTATCTGAAGTCAGGACTGTACCTGACGAAGGAGCAGAGTTCTGAAAGCTTGTGATTTCAAATAAACCTGTTGGACTATAATCTGGTGTCGTGGCACTTCTGACTTTGTCCGTTATAATGGATATTGGCATTTTCCCAACAACAGATGTTTTCCCACAGGTGATCTATTAAGATCCATTGTGTATTCCTCTTCCTAAGATCACCTCCCACTCTAATGCACCTGTGGCCACAAAGTCACTTGATTTTTCTGTCCCCTTCGATGACTGAGATGCTCCCAACATGTGAGTGTTGGGAGGTGATGGTCTAGTGGTATTATCCCTGAACTGTTAATCTGGGGATCCAGGTTCAAATCCTGCCACAGCAGATGGTGGAATTTGAATTCAATACAAACCATCTGGAATTAAGAGTCTAATGATGACCATGAATCTATTGCTGATTGTCAGGAAAAAAAAACCTATCAGGTTCACTAATGCCTTTTAGGGAAAGAAACTGCCATTCTTACCTGGTCTGGCCTACACGTGACTCTAAAGTGCCGTCAGGGCAATAAATGTTGGCGTAGCAATTAATACTGTGAATGAATAAAAATAAAGATGTTGTCACGTGGGAAATTTAAACCAGTGGTTCCAAAACTGAAATATTGAGACTTCCAGATCAAACTGTGCTTCCCCATGTTTGTTTCAGTTATGTGATTTGGCATGTTACAAAACTAATACACAATTCAGTAGGATCTATCATTTTTATTCTCAGGAATAATTAGTTCTGATACATTAACTATTGTTCTCTCTCCAAGGTGCTGTCAGACCAGTTTAGTTTCTCCAGCATTCTCTGTGTCTGTTTCAGATTTCCACGTCTGCATTTACCTTTACTCGAAGCCTGAAGTAAGAGTCACCAATAGGGAACTGCAATAGAACACAGTGCCTGAATGAAGCTGTTCAGTGTCTCTTTATCAGTAAAAACAAATCTCAAACATGCAAATCGTAAAGTCTGTCTAAATTCACCGAAAATAGGATGCAATGAATTAATTAAAGATAAAAGTAACTAAGTTAGCATAAAATGCATCATTTTTGGTTATTCAGGCACTTGGAGCCGAATAACAAAGAATCCTCACGTCCCAAAGAAATTTGTAAAAATCAATATACTTTTGAGGATTAATTAATTTTCTTTTAAAGGCAAATGCAGCAGGCACATAGCCTTGGAAATATGGAAAACTAGAAAAAAAATCTATTGATTAACCATCAGAGCTACTAGATGATATGCTTTGCTTATTTTAATAATTCACTGCCTTCATATGTTCCAAATGTGCCAGTTTGTAATGAAAGGATGATTTTGTGCAGCGCTGTACATTTCTCTATCTGTTTTTGCTGCTTTCTGTTTTGCCCTCCTCCACACATTCCCTTTCATCACCTGTTTTCAAATGAATATTGCAATAGGGACAGATAGTGTGGGATGAATACTGAATGTTGTTTTTGCTGCGAGCTTATTGATGAACGTGTTCACTGGGCTAAAATCTTTACACGTCCACGGAGACAAACCTGGTTTCAAGTTGGCACAGAGCAGATCAGTCACCAGAACCCAGGCCTCTGCTAATCACTCAGTTAAATTAGAGTGCTCGATGTGGTTGACGTGTTGAGTGAAAATCCAATCGAGAGACGTAGAGGTGTCACAGGCATTAAAAAGGAAGCATCTGCACAAGTTAAAGAGCCTTCACGTTATCATCTGTTCTTTAGAGAGGAAAGAAAAAGTCTTTTCTCTCCTGAGTTTGTGAACAATGTATCAAAAGGTTCGGAGACATGACTTTTCACTGAGTTTACTGGCTGTAGCTAATGCTACCTTAGAGTACGCCATACAAAACGTTTACACTGCCAATTCCTTTTCAACTTCACAATAATGGATGACCATAGAGAGAAAGAAACAAGGAAAATAGGAACTGGAATAGGCCACTGTGTCCTTTGAGCTTGCTCTTTCATTCAATATACAATCCCTACCTTGTGGAAACAGGTCATTCAACACATTGAGTCCACACCAATGCTCTGAAGACCATTCCACCCAGGCCCACATCCCTATCCTTGTAACCCTGTATTTCCCGTGACTAATCCACCTTGCCTACACATCTCTAGACACTACAGGCAATATAACATAGCCAATCCAACAAACCTGCATATCTTTGGAATGTGGGAGGGAACTGGAGCACCCAGAGGAAACTCCCACAGACACAGGGAGAATGTGCAAACTCCACACAGACAGAGGATGGAATTGAACTCAGGTCCCAGCACTATGGGTAGCAGTGCTTACCACTGAGTTATCAGACAAACTCAGTACCCAGTTCCCACTTTCTCCCCAACACTTTGATCCCTTTAGCCCTAAGAACTGTATCTAACTCCTTCTTGAAAATATTCAATGGCCTCAACCACTTTCTATGGCAGAGGCACACCACAAGTTTACCACTCTCTGGGTAAAAAAATTTCTAATCATCTCAGTCCTAAATGTTCTAGCCTCTATTTTGAGACTGTGAACCCAGTTTTGGACTCCCTGGTCATTGGGAATATTGTTCCTCCTCATCTTCCCCAAGGGTGTCTTGTGAGGGCTACTACTATATTAATGCTTTCCATATTCACCTGAAATTCATCTTCTTGCTGCTTTAAATGGATTTGCGCAATCGCTAAAACAAGAGATGGAGGAATGTCAGACCTCAATACAATAGGATGGATGAGTGTGTAGACCTTTTCTTGTCTGCTACTTACTGTTGATACTAATGTTCATTTCATGGACGGATGTGCATTAGTGTTCCAGGTGCAAAGACAGCTTTGGGTGCAGGTTCATAGTTCCTTAAATGTGGAGTCACAGGTGTAAAGGTTAGTGAATAAGGTGTTTGGTACGTTTTCCTTTATTGATCGCTGCATTAAGTATAGTAGTTGGGAGGTCATGCTGAGGCTGTATGGGTTAGACCACTTTTGGAATACTGCACTCAGTTCTGATCTCCCTGCTATAGGAAAGATGTTGTTAAACTTGAAAGCGTTCAAAAATGATTTACAAAGATGTTGCCAGGGTTGGAGGGTTGAAGCTATAAGAGAGAGTGAATAGGCTGGGGCTATTTTCCCGGAGCATCGGAGGTTGAGGGGTGACCTTATAGATGTTTATAAAATCATGAGGGGCACGGATAGGGTGAATAGCCAAGGTCTTTTTCTCAGGGTGGGGAGTTCAAAACAAGAGGGCATAGGTTTAAGGCGAGAAGGGAAAGATTTAAAAGAGACTTATGGAGGAACTTTTTCACACAGAAGGTGATGCATGTATGAAATGAGCTGCCTGAGGAAATGGTGGAGGCTGGTATAATTACAACATTTGAAAGACATCTGGATGGGTACATGAATAGGAAGTCTTAAAGTGATTTGGGCCAAATGTTGGCAAGTGGGACTAGATTAATTCATGATATCAGGTCAGCATGGGCGAGTTTGCTGTTCATCTCTATGACTCTGTGAGACAACATGAGGATTTTATTGCTGTGGTGAACAATGTCAGTTTGGCAGAAGGGAATGAGGATTCCAACTTCAGGCTGCAGTTTCTTGGTTAGCTTTGGAACCTCAAAATTGACAAATATCGGAACTCATAAATAATTGCATGAGACGTGTCGATACTCCGCTGGAAGGTATTTTCTAATCAACCTGTTTGGAGATGTTATTACACAACTCTGGAGCAGATGAAAGCTGAAGCTTACAAGAAACTGTACACACACGTATGCTTCTTCACCAGAGACATTTCGGTAAAAGGTGAATCTGAGAATTTTACTCTTTTGGCCTTTCCAAGTCCTTAGTCCGAACATCTGAGCCCTGGTGGTGATCTCTTTCATGAGTCTCCAGGCAAATACGCAGGCAAAGGTAGTGAAGGGAATAAAATATCACCAATGGATCTTTGCAGGTATCCATGAACAACTGCTGCTGTGCATGATATCCCTAGGATTAAGCATCAGCCTGAGGCCTAGTCAGGCAACAGCTCAGACCAAGTGCGGTCATTCCGGAAAAACCCAGGAATTCCCAGACCTTACAATGTCCAATTATAGACCGAAGCTATTTGAGATGAACTACATAATCAATGAAAGGAAAGAGGCCATGCCAGGAAATAGTGACAGTTTCGGCAGATGAGAGGTTCCAGTGTTTTGAATATATTAAAATGAGAGATGCAAGGCCAAAATTAGACCTTAGATCATAGAATCCCTACAGTGTGGAAACAGGCCCTTTGCCCAACAAGTCCACACCAACCCTCAGAGCGTCCCACACAGACCCATCCCCCTAATCTACACATCCCTGAACACTATGGGCAATTTAGCACGGCCAATCCACCTAGCCTGCACATCTTTGGACTGTGGGAGGAAACCCATACAGACACGGGGAGAATATGCAAACTCCACACAGTTCCCCAAGGGTGGAATTGAACCGAGGTCCCTGGTGCTGTGAGGCAGAGGTGCTAACCACTGTGCCACCGTCCCTTGTTCCAGTTGGGTATAAATGGTGTAACAAGGTCCAATTTTTTTTTTCGGTTAAAAGTAAAAAAGAAAGCTGTAAAAACCCAGCAGGTCAGTTTTGGAGATAAATATCCAGTTTTGAAAGGGTTTGGAAAAGCTTTACAAGGATGTTGCCAACTATAGGGAGAGGCTGAGTAGGCTGGGGCTATTTTCCCTGGAGTGTCAGAGGCTGAGGGGTGACCTTATAGAGGTTTATAAAATCATGAGGGGCAGGGATAGCGTAAAGAGCCAGCGTCTTTTCCACAGGGTAAAGGAGTGCAAACCTAGAGGGGCATAGGTTTAAGGTGAGAGGGGAAAGATTTAGAAGGGACCTAAGGGACAACTTTTTCACACAGAGGGTGGCGTGTGTGTAGAATGAGCTGCCAGAGGAAGTGGTGGAGGCCGGCACAGTTACAACATTTAAAAGGCATCTGGATGGGTCGATGAATAGGAAAGGTTTAGAGGGATATGCTGACAAATGGGACGAGATAAATTTAGGATATTTGGTCGGTATGGATGAGTTGGACTGAAGGGTCTGTTTCCATTCTGTACAGATCTATGACTCTATGACCATCTGATATGTCTGACTTGAAATTGAGAATTTTGTTTTGTCAGTTCAAGGAAACATGAGGCAACTTTCGTAAACAGATGAGAGACCCAGTTCCTGTTTTAAGGGCATTCAGGAGATTGTTGTTCTTCAGAATGGAACAGGAGACATCATGCCTGATTAAAGAAGTGTTCCTCTTCTGGTGCAGCCTTGCCAGTTGTACTCAGATACTCACTCAGTTTGTACCCCCTCTTTGAAGTCAACTTAAGGTCACTGCCAGAAAGAAGGGTTTACAAATTTAATTCATACTCAAGGGTTTCCATACAGCAGAGTTATGACACATCCTCATTCAGATTTCCTTGATGAATTATAAAATCCCTACAGTGCAGCTAGAGGCCATTTGGCCCATTAGTCTGTACTGACCCTCCAAAGAGCATCTCAGCCAGACCTGGCCCCACCTACCCTATCCCTGTAACCTTGCATTACCCAAGGCTAATCCACCTAGCCTGCACATCTCTGGACACTATGGACAATTTAGCATGGCCAATGCTCCTACCTGCACTTCTTTGGACCATGGGAGGAAACTGGAGAACCTAGTGGAAACCCACACAGACACAGGGAGAATCCGCAAACTCCACACAGATAATCACCCAAGGCTGGAATCAAACTCAGGTTCCTGGCGCTGAGCCAGCGAGCCACACACTGTGCATGGGCTGGGCCTCAGACCTTATAGCTTGGATGAGACGATGGAAAGTTGCTGTTGTACCATTGACTTTTCACTCATGCCCGTGCATGCAAGAATTTCAGTTCTGTTGCCATGGTTCTGGATTTGAACACAATGGAATCCAGGGAGGAGGAGGGGAGCACAGATGGAACTAGTTGTGGGACAAATGTCATACTGTGAGTGAGAGATGATTAAAGTAAAACAAAAACACCCTTTCTTACAAACATGCAGGTGAAAGGTTCAAACTCCAAATTTGCCACCTGAAAGCCTCTCTTGCTCACTCAATATCTCTTAGTCATCTCTCTCAAAATTTAGGTTTTGCAAGCAAGAATTATTTCTATAAAATTCAAGAAATGGGAACATCCTTGGTCTCATGCAATCTGTGGCAGTCCTGGTACCACCACTAACCCCCTCTCATTTTCTCATAGACTTAAATGAGCCTGGGCAGAAAAATAGATTGAGTTTCTGAATTAACCCCTCAGTCTCCATATCAATGCTTTTGAAATGTAGAAGGTGGAAACACATACGAACAATGAGCTATGGTCATTATTATGGAAATAAAATTTGAGAAGAGAGGGGCGAAGGATAAAAAACATGGGAGCAGGAGTGGGCCAAACATTCCTGCAGCCTGCTCTGCTGTTCCACAAAATCATGGCTGATCATTCATTTCACCCCACGTTCCTGCTCAAGTTACATTTAAAAATAAAATCCCTTGGAGTCCAAATCTATCTCCATCTTGAATATACTCAATGACTGAGCATTGACAACATTTTGGGATAACATGTTGCAAGAGCTGGAACACTTTGAGCGAAGAGATTGCTCTTTATTTTAATAAAAACTGAAAGAACTGCAGATGCTGTAAATCAGGAACAAAAACAGAAGTTGCTGGAAAAGCTCAGCAGGTCTGGCAGCATTTGTGAAGGAGAAAACAGAGTTAATATTTCGGGTCTGGTGACCCTTCCTCAGAACTGCTCTTTATTTTAGTCCCTTGAGACCCTTGTTCTGAGACTTTGTCCCTAGTTTTAGCTCTTCAAATTAGGAGGCCAACGATTAAGTCCATAGTAGGCAAACAGGAGGCTGGAAGAACACAGCAGGCCATGCAGCATCTGAAAAGGGTAATACCCGAAACATTGACTGCTCCTTTCATCCAGATGCTGTCTGACCTGCTGTGTTTTTCCAGCCTCCTTTTTGTCTACCTTGGATTCCAGCAACTACAGTTTTTTGCCTCGATTAAGTCCATTGTATCTGATAGAAAAATAAATCCATGATCTTATAGCTCTTGTACAAAACTCCAAGAGGAAAATAATCGTAAGTTGACATCATTTTAGCAAGTTAATAAAACGTGCCACAGCACCTTTGAAATACCTTGATTTAAAGCTTTAAATGTTCTTTGTTGTTCAAAGATTGAGAAATATAAGACTTACAAGTTGGCAGAGCTCTTTCAGAAGAAGTGGTTTATTTAACCTAAGAGGACAGATGTGGATAACTCTGTAGAAATATCAGTACAGAGGTGAGTGAGATGTTTGATTAAGCTAGTTTGATCACAGATCCTTCGATAGTGCTTGATTGCTTTTGGCTGTGTATGTGGAGTGAGTGAGTTAGGTGATTGGCTCCTGACTCTTAGAGAGAGACAGGATATCCTGCTTGGCATGATGACTACATGTATATTGGAAGGTTTGTAAAGTTGTAAGATACTTTAAATCATGTAAGTGAACTGTATGAGTTTAGAACAATCTGAGCAAATTTCTGGGACATGTATCCATCAGCTATAATCCAACCACAACAGAAAGTGCAAAGGACAGAAAATATATTTTTGTTAACTGTATATTTAAGTGTTTGTACTAAATTGATGTTAATGTTTATGGATGAGCAAATAGTTGTTACAGTTGAATTAACATACGTGGCTATTATGGATTTTGTAAAGACCATGCATTTCTTTCAGTTTTTTAAAGTAATGGGTTGAAATGAGGAAGAACTGTTTTAAAATCAGTGTTTAAAAGCAATGCTGCAGGTTTTAAAAAGTAAGTCACCTGAAAGCTGAGACAAACATTGTGTAAAGAGCCTGTTTGAACGAGCAGTGTTTGCAGTTGAATTGAAACCAATGGTTTTGAGTACTGATGCAGACGGGTAGCAACAAGAAGCTGATTGGTCTATGGACTCGTGACAAATTATCGATGCCCAATGTCTTTTACCTGCCAACAACTGTTTGATTGGCTCTCAGGTAACTGAACAGCTTGGGTCTGCGATCGAGACAAAGAAAGTGTTTTGATCTCCACCAGCACAGGAGCTTTTTCTTTGTCCTCTGCTATCAAAACCATTTTTAAACATAAGAAAACCAGTTTGTCTCTACTTCAGCTGTTGTTGTAAGCTGCCACTTATAACTGATAAGCCAAAAAACCTTTTGTAAGTGAACAGGTCGTCTTGTGTCTCTTGCAAACCAATGGAAGCATTTGGAGAAGGATGACTAAAAAATAATGACCAAAAACAGAAGTTGCTGGAAGCTCAGCAGGTCTGGCAGCATCTGTGAAGAAAAAAAAATCAGAGTTAACATTTTGGGTCCGGTGATCCTTCCTCAGAAGTTTTACAGCATCTGCACTTCTTTCGACTAAAAAATAATGCTGGGAAAGTTCAGCAGGTCTGGCAGCATCTGCAGAGAGAAATCAGAGTTAATGTTTCGGGTCGAGTGTGCTTTCCCAGCAATTCCATAGAATCCCTACAGTGTGGAAACAGGCCCTTCAGCCCAACAAGTCCACACTGACCCTCAGAGCATCCCACCCAGACCCATCCCTCTTCCCCCCATAACTCGCCAAATCTACATATCCTTGGGCATTATGGGTAATTTAGCATGGCCAATCCACCTACGCTGCACATCTTTGGACTGTGGGAGGAAACCAGAGCACACAGATGAAACCACACTGACACGGAGAGAATATGCAAACTCCACGCAGACAGTCACCCGAGGCTGGAATCGAGGGCGACTGTCTGTGTGGAGTTTGCACATTCTCCCCATGTCTGCGTGGGTTTCCTCCGGGTGCTCCGGTTTCCTCCCACAGAAAAGCATTTGTGTTTTTGTTTCTGATTTATAACATCCTCAGTTCACGGTTTTTATTGACTAAAACATAATGTTTGACCGGCAAAAGAATCATAAGGATGACCTCAGCACCCCATGAACAGGAGTCACTGAGCTGCCTTCCAGTTTTCCTCTACCCATTACCCATTTTCCTCCTGTTTGTGTGTGTGTGTGTGTGAGAGAGAGTGTGAGAGAGAGAGAGAAAGAGACACACGCAGAGTGTAAGGGAGAGTTTAAAAGGGGATTTGAGTTTTAATTTGTAGTGTTCTATACTGATGGTTTATGACTGATTATCTGCAGCTACAGTCGGCCTGCTCCATGCTTTCTCTCAACTTGGGTTTGGAAATCAGGGAATTTATTGGACTCACTTTAAAATAATTAACTTTTGTGACAACAGTGGGAATAGCGGGGCTCAATTTCCAATGTGTTACCCCAGGGAGTCATGACAACTTTTTTTTAACTGATTCAGTTTAGTAATATCACAAGCCACGAGACTGGAACATCAACAAAATTGGTTAGCCAAAACAATGGAAAAATATCAGAAAGAAAATTGCTTAATCTCATCGTCCGCTGCCTGTTATTACCTCTGATGCACTTTGACTAATTATTAATAAGGAATTAATGTTCAAGCATCAAAATGCCATTGGGAGTTACCAATTAACTCATCTTTCAGGTATCTAATGAGATCCTGAATTTATTCTATGTTTATATTTGGTACAGGTTTAACACTGGGGAAATATCATGTCATGTAATTGGTAATATGTTTAATTTCTTCAATCTGGGTTTTGATTTGAAGCTTTCTCTATGGATTACAGATTCACTGCGCATGCTCACCTGAAATACCAGTATGACATTGAGCAGCAACCTTACTCGCCCTGGGCAGGGTGACTTTCACATCGATGAGGGGAAATGCAGAACCAGCTGCAACTGCCAGAGCCGACAAATGAATGTGTTTTCTGTTCCCAACAAAGAAAGATACAAAAATGTAGAACTTCAAGAGGTTATACTTTTAGGTGGAGGAGTGGCAGATTTAAAACAGATGAGGAAGTGCTGCTTGGCCTGTTGTGTTCATCCAGCCCCTACACCTTGTTATCTCAGATTTTCCAGCATCTGCAGTTCCTACTATCTCTGAGGAAGAATTACTTCTCTCAAGAGGATTGTGAATCTTAGGAATTCAGTACTCGTGAGTGAATTTAAGAAGGTAGACAGATTTTTTTAATGGATTGAAGGGTTATGGGAATAGGCAGGAAAGTGGAGTCGAGGCTGAGATGAGATCAGCCACAATTGTATTAAATGACATAAGAACCTACAGAGAGTTGCAAACACAGCCCAGACCATCACACGAGCCATTGACTCCATCTACACTTCCTACTGCCTTGGGAAGGCAGCCAATATAATCAAAGATCCCTCCCATCCTGGTCATAATCTCTTTCAACTTCTTCCATTGGGCAGACCATACAAAAGCTTACACACATGTACCAACAGATTCAGGAAAGTTTCTTCCCCACTCTCATTAGACTTCTGAATAGATCTCTCAAGTTTTAAATCTAATATAGATCTCGCTCTTTGTGCACCTTCCCTGCAGCTGTAACGTTGTATTCCCCGCTCTGTTCTGTGACCCTAATGCACTTTGTATGGTTATGATCTGTCTGTGCAGTATGCAAAAAATAACTTTTCACCGTAGCTGGTACATAAAGTCCCTACAGTGTGGAAACAGGCCCTTTGGCCCAACAAGTCCACACTGACCCTTGGAGCATCCCATCCAGACCCATCCCCCATAATCTACATATCCCTGAACAGTACGGGGCAATTTAGCATGGCCAATCCACCTAGCCTGCACATCTTTGGACTGTGGGAGGAAACTGGAGAAAACCCATGCAGACACAGGGAGAATGTGCAAACTCCACACAAACAGTCATCTGAGGGTGGAATTGAACCCAGGTCCCTGGCGCTGTGAGGCAGCAGTACTAACCACTGAGCCACCGTACCACCCAGAGCATGTGACAATAATAAATCAAATCAAATCAAATCAAATGATAGAGCAGGCTGAAGGAGCTGAATTACCTGCTTCTTGTTCTTATGTTTTAGTAAATCTACGAGAAAACCACACTGCTGAAGGATGTAGCACCAGGATGTATTTTGAACAGACCCAGTTAGTGGGCCTGTTCTGATATCTCATGAACCAGGCAGTCTACGACCGACGCTGCGGTCAATAAAGTTGCTGATGTGGCTATTCTTTCTGTGTTTAAATAACAATGGAATCACGAAGGATTAAGCCACATGCTGATCATGTTTTACAGGCTGGGTAACCCCAGCAATCCTAACAACAGCTGAAACTGCTGCTACAAGCAGAAAATATTCTCAATTGTCATGACTTGCTGAGCCTTCCAGCTAGCACTTGGATAAGGTAGGCTGCAACACAGGGGCCTACAAACTGAAAGAGGACACCTTGCTGCTACCCCTCTGCTCATCATTCAGTAATAAAAGCGGGAGGCTATGGCTTAGCGGTTTTATCTCTAGATTATTGACCCAGGTAAGGTCTGCGGACCTGAGTTTGCTTCCCAACGTATTTGAATTCAATAAAAATCTGGAAATAAGAGTCTAACAATATTCAGGGGTTCACCAATGTCCTTTAGAGGGAAGGAAGTACAGATCTACGGAAATATAGTTGACTCTCAACTGCCCTCTGGGTTATTAGGGATGAGCAATAAGTACTGGCCTAGCCAGAGACACTGTCATCCCATGAAAGAATTTTTAAAATTGTTAATCTTTGTGTGCCATCCCTTTAAAGACTGATAATTAGGCAGCACACGCAAAACACATCTCAGTGGCAACATCAGCCAACCTAGCTTAGCACAGCCAGGTGACACTTCAGTGGTTAGCACTGCTGCCTCACAGCGCCAGGGTCACAGGTTCGATTCCGCCCTCAGGCAGCTGTCTGTGTAGAGTTTGCACATTCTCTGTGTCTGCGTGGGTTTCCTCCCACAATCCAAACATGTGCAGGGGAGGTGGATCAGCCAGGCTAAATTGCCCATAGTGTTCAGTGATGTGTAGGTTAGGTGAATTAGCAGAGTTACATGGTTGTTTGGGTGGGATGCTCTTCAGAGGATCAGTGTGGACTCAATGGGTCAAATGGCCCACTTTCATGCTGCAGGGATTCTATGATCATGCAGGTTTTAGAGTCATTATTTGAAATCTGTGAAGGGTCTACTATCCCAGGTACCTCTTTTAATGTCCACTGGCAACGAGATGCCCGATGCACTTGCAGCTCAGAATCTGTGCCAGCTGCAGTGGCAGGCACTTCATTGGCACTTGTTGCAAAGTGGGCACAGCAACACTGAATTTTTTTGGGGCTGTTAATTCAGCCATGACCCTCAACAACTCCTTCCTGAATCGCACAAGATGAACTGGTAACCAGCTGATACTCTCAGAAGCTACCAATTACGGATAAACAAATTGGCATGGTTGGTTAAATAAAAACAGCAAGTGTTGGAGAAACTCAGTGGGTCTGGCCACATCTGAGGACAGCGTTAACATTTTGAGTCCAGTTTGGCTCTTTTTCGAAACTGTACGGATTTCCATATTGGACTCAAAAACTTAACTGTTTCTCTTTCCTCAGATGCTGCTAGACCTGCTGAGTTTCTCCAGCACTTTCTGTTTTTATTGCAAATTTCCGGCATCTGAAAGATTTTGTTTCTATCGGCATAGCAGGTTTATTGCCTTGGAATTTGCCTGTCACATACCTGGAGCATATAAGAACATAAGAACATAAGAACTAGGAGCAGGAGTAGGCCGTCTGGCCCTTCGAGCCTGCTCCGCCATTCAATAAGATCATGGCTGATCCTTTCGTGGACTCAGATCCACTTACCCGCGTTCTCACCGTATCCCTTAATTCCTTTATTGTTCAAAAAAAATCTACCTTTTTTTTAAACGCGTTTACTGAAGTAGCGTCAACTACTTCACTGGGCAAGGAATTCCATAGATTAACAACCCTCTGGGTGAAGAAATTCCTTCTCAGTTCAGTCCTAAATCTGCTCCCTCTAATCTTGAGGCTATGCCCTCTTGTCCTAGCTTCACCTGCCAGTGGAAACATCCTCTCTACTTCTATCTTATCTATTCCCTTCATAACTTTATATGTTTCTATAAGATCGCCCCTCAATCTTCTGGATTCCAATGAATATAATCCCAATCTACTCAGTCTCTCCTCATAAGCCAACCCCCTCAACTCTGGAATCAACCTAGTGAACCTCCTTTGCACCCCCTCCAGTGCCAGTACATCCTTTCTCAAGTAAGGAGACCAAAACTGCGCACAGTACTCCTGGTGTGGCCTCACCAGCACCTTGTACAGCTGCAACATAACCTCTCTGCTTTTTATTTCAATCCCTTTAGCAATGAAGGACAAAATTCCATTTGCCTTCCTAATTACTTGTTGTACCTGCAGACCTACCTTCTGTGATTCATGCACAAGGACACCCAGGTCCCTCTGCATAGCAGCATGCTGCAACTTTTTACCATTCAAGTAATAATCCTTTTTACTATTACTCCTACCAAAATGAATGACTTCACATTTATTTACATTGTATTCCATCTGCCAGACCTTTGCCCACTCACTCAATGTATCTATGTTCCTTTGCAAAGTTTCACAGTCCTCTGCACACTTTGCTTTGCCACTCATCTTAGTGTCATCTGCAAACTTTGACACCCTACACGTGGTCCCCAACTCCAAATCGTCTATATAAATTGTAAATAATTGCGGTCCCAACACCGATCCCTGAGGCACACCACTAGTCACTGACTGCCAGCTAGAATAGCACTCATTTATCCCCACTCTTTGCTTCCTGTTAGTCAACCAATCCTCTATCCATGCTAATACTTTATCCTTAATGCCATGCATCCTTATCTTATGCAGTAGCCTCTTGTGCGGCACCTTGTCAAAGGCCTTTTGGAAGTCTAGGTACACCACATCCACTGGGTCCCCATTGCCCACCTTGCTTGTAATGTCTTCATAGAATTCCAAAAGACTTGTCAAGCATGACCTGCCCTTCATGAGCCCATGCTGCGTCTGCCCAACGGGACAATTTCTATCAAGATGCCTTGCTATTTCTTCCTTGATATTTTCCCCACTACAGAGGTTAAGCTAACCGGTCTATAATTCCCCATCTTTTGTCTACTTCCCTTTTTAAACAGTGGCGTCACATTTGCTGTTTTCCAATCTGCCGGGACTGCCGTTACATTCCCTGTAAGCTTTACAGCTGGAGCTACTGTGAGACTCAGCGAGCACAGTATCAAGCCTCCTCTGTATGACTTCCGATTTGCTTTGAACGTTGAATGCATTGAACCCAGAGATATGTGCACAAAGGATTGTTCTAGTATGAAGAAAGACACACTGTTTGTTTTAAGAAACTTCATTTCAAGTCTGAAACAAAAACAGAAGTTGCTGGAAAGGCTCAGTAGGTCTGGCAGCATCTGTGAAGAGAAATGGAAGTTAACGTTTTGGGTCCAGTGACCCTTCCTCAGAACGTTAACTCTGATATCTCTCCACAGTTGCTGCCAGGAAGAAGGGTCTAGGCCCAAAGCTTCAGCCTTCCTGCTCCTCTGATGCTGCTTGGCCTGCTGTGTTCATCCAGCTCTACACCTTGTTATCTGAGTATAGAACCAGCCTGCTTAATTTCTCCTCATAAATAAGCACTTCCTCACCAGAATCCACAATCTGAACCTGCAAATACCTCCAATGCAGAACCCTCATAACCCCAAATCAGAGACTTTATACAATATTGTCCACAGATTTCAATCACAATTCATGGATAAGCACCAATCACAAGCTGATACCTCCACCTTGTAGCAAGTGAAACATATGGTGAAGTCACCATAAGTCCACTCTCACATTAGAGGGAGATGTCTCGTGATGAGTTTAATCTGAGAGTCACCATGCATCAATGAGTAGCAAGGCTGGGAAGGCAAGACTTGCAAGGCAACCTCAGCTGGGTACAGGAATTGAACCCACACTACTGGCATCGCTAACCAGCTCTCCAGCCTACTTACCTCCATAGCAAGTACAGCTCAGGTTAATGCAGACTCACAGACTGTAATGTTCCCTAGCTTAATATGTCTATGCTTTCCCAAGGTGTAAGTGTTGGCCTCCAAAAGTATTGTAAGTACTTGTTTGTCCAGGAGTCCTGAATGTTTTCCAAGCTTCAGCATGGCTGTGGTGCCGACCTTGAAGACAAGCTCCATTGTGAAGTACAAAGGTCTTTTCCTCTATATAAAGAGCTGCTGGTGAAACTTCAGTGAAGCAGCTAATGTTGAGAAATTTCCACAGCCTAGCGATCCATGAATGTCAATAGAAACACCACCCGAGTGAACTCTCAATATTAGACTTAACTTCTCACAACCAGTGTTCAGTGTCCAATAGGAATAATGAAAATGTTTACTTATTCTGATCAGACGTTTGTCTGGACAAACTTGCCCTTGTGTGGCAAAGAAAATTGATGTCATCTCCCTCAAGAGGGAATTTGAAGGGCTGGTGGTTATTTTGTATGTTTTGTGCGATGGTGAACTCTTAGACAGGCTTCAAATGAAAGCCAAAAGAACTGCAGATGCTGCAAATTGGAAACAAAAAACAGAACTTGCTGGAAAGGCTCAGCAGGTCTGGCAGCATCTGTGGAGAGATATCAGAGTTAACGTTCTGAGGAAGGGTCACTGGACCCAAAACGTTAACTTCCATTTCTCTTCACAGATGCTGCCAGACCTACTGAGCCTTTCCAGCAACTTCTGTTTTTGTTTCAGACTTGAAATGAAGTTTCTTAAAACAAACAGTGTGTCTTTCTTCATACTAGAACAATCCTTTGTGCACATATCTCTGGGTTCAATGCATTCAACGTTCAAAGCAAATCAGACGTCATACAGAGGAGGTTTGATAATGTGCTCGCTGAGTCTCACAGTAGCTCCAGCTGTAAAGCTTACAGGGAATGTAACGGCTGTTACAATATGCTCCAGGTATGTGACAGGCAAATTCCAAGGCAATAAACCTACTATGCAGATAGAAACAAAATCTCTCAGATGCTGGAAATTTGCAATAAAAACAGAAAGTGCTGGAGAAACTCAGCAGGTCTAGCAGCATTTGAGGAGAGAGAAACAGTTAACCTTTGAGTCCAATATGGAAATCCGTACAGTTTCGAAAAAGAGCCAAACTGGACTCAAAATGTTAAGAAGGGTTTAGGCCCAAAACTTCAGCCTTCCTGCTCCTCTGATGCTGCTTGGCCTGCTGTGTTCATCCAGCTCTACACCTTGTTATCTCAGATTCTCCAGCATCTGCAGTTCCTACTACCTTTGGTTCTATATTCACTAGGGTTCAGAAGATACAGACCAAATGCTGGCAAATGGGGCGAGATTAGTTTGGGATATCTGGTTGACATGGACAATTTGGAATAAAAGGTCTGTTTCCGTGCTGTACATCTCAATGAGATGATCTATTTGAAACATAGGTTTCTGAAAGGGCTTGATTGAGTAGAGGCTGACAACACTGCTTATCCATTTAAGGCAGAGATAATTAGGAACTTCTTACCTCAGAGAGTTGTGAACAACATTCCCTGTAAGCTTTAGAGCTGGAGCTACTGAGAGACCCAGCGAGCACATTATCAAGCCTCCTCTGTATCAATTCTGATCTGCTTTGAAAGTAGAACCCAGAGATCTGTACACAGAGAATGTAGTTAGCTGGCTGTGAATCTTTGGAATGCTCTGCCTTGAGAGTGTGGGCATGAGTTACCGAGTATCCGAAAAGCTGAGATTAGCCTTTTTTTTGAACCTTGAGGAAGTTGAGAACAATGGCGAACAGTGAGGTTATGACCAAGATCAGCCTTGATCTTATTGCAAGCTCAAGGGCAGTACGGTCTACTTCTGCTCCTATTTTCTGTCGTGTCACGTTCAAATCTAATAAGCATTTTTTCAACAGTAGAAAAGCGTAGAACATATATTTAAGTAGCACTTTGTCATGTACCTGAACATACCAAAATGCCTGACAACCAATCTACAACAGTTGTAATGTGGGTAAAGGGAGAAGCCAAGCCACACACAGGAAGATTCCACCGGCATCAAATGAAATGAGTGAGGAGACAGTCTTGTTATCATGGATGTTACTGGGTGTTTTTTGTTTATTGATGTTTTGCAATTGCACTAAAACCTTTCAATCGAATCTCTCATGTCCTCATTACCAGGCTACAGTCTCAGTGATGTGCAATTCTATTCTATCTTCTTGACTTGTAGTATAGGCATTAGGTAGACAGGAACTCTGGGGTGAAGTTCCACGGGGCTCAACGGTCAGAACGCCTCTCCAAAAACTTTAGCACTCATAATGGGGAAAGGGGATACGATACTGCTCAAGATCTGTTTACTTCTTTTGTCACTGAATTACATTCGTTTCCAGTTCGATCACTCTGCAGTTTTAAAATTCTTGTCCTTGTGTTCAGATCATTTCATGTGCTGGTCTCCTCCATTTTTTCTGATCTTCAGTGACTCTGGAATCCTCCAAGATCCCTAGATCCTGGACCCTTGTAAGTCCTTGCTTGACCATTGGTTTCCATCGCTGCTGACTGTAGACTGTTTGCAATCTTGGTGTTGTGTTTGACCCCAAGGTGACCTTCTGACCACACATCCACTCAACCACCAAGATTGCCTACCTCCACTTCTATAAAACCAACCAAATTCCGACTCTCAGTTCATCTGTTGTTGGAAATCTCATCCATGCTTTTGTTCCCTATAAACATGCCTATGCCAATGGTCACCTGCTTGGTCTCTGATCTTCCAGTATACATAAACAATTGCTCATCCTGAACTCTCCTGCATTTGGCGAGACTAGCAACAAGCCTCATTCACTCAGCACCCCTGGGCTTGTTGAATTACGCTAACACCCTGTCCGACTATCATTCAATCTTAAAATCCCTCTTTTTTTTCCAATTCCCTCCCTGCCCTCATTTTTCCTATCCTTGTAAATTCCTCCAGGCATATGAAACTTCTGCACTTCTCCCCTTTGAGCATGTTATACATTCTGATCTTAATTGCTCCAATCAGTGTTGTCTATGCTTTCTGGGCATGGACACAATGTTCTGGAATTTCAACCCTAAACCTTTGCCTTTCTCACTCCATAAAACATAGATCTCTGACCAAACATTTGGTCTTTCTTTCTGTGGTTGATGTCAACAGTAGTTATGCTGATAATGCTTTTTACATTACCTTGATCTTTTGCTACTTTATAGAAATCACATACTTAACTATGCCTTCAGCAGCCTGGTCCTAAGCTCTGAAATTCCTAAATCTGTCTGCCTCTCAACCTCTCTCTTCCTGTAAGACACTCCTTGGAATCCATTTCTTTCATCTGTCCCCTTATCTCCTTATAACCCTTTAATATCTCCTTAGATGCATCAGTGATAAATTTTGTTTGACAAGACTACTGTGGAGTACCTTGGAAAAATTGACATAGAGGCAGAAATGAGGGAAGAGGCAGTGTAAAAGATGCACAGTTGAAAGGACAGGGATGGAGAGGAAAAGGCAGAGTGAGAGAGATAAGGAGTAAGACAGAAGTCATTAAAATCTAAGTTGCAAAGTCATAGAGTCATACAGCATGGAAATGGACCCTTTGGTCCCAATAGTCCAAGCCAGCCATATTCCCAAGCTAAACAAGTCCCATTCACCTGCATTTGGCCAATATCCCTCTCAAACCTTTCCTATTCATGTACCTGTCCAAATGTATTTTAAATGTTGTAACTTTACCCGCATCCACCACTTCTGGCAGCTTGTACTATATCAATATGCCCTCATAGAATCCCTACAGTGTGGAAACAGGCTCTTTGGCCCAACAAGTCCACACTGGACCTTGGAGCATCCCACCCAGACCTGTCCCCCTATAACCCACACACCCCTGAACACTACAGGCAATTTAGTATGGCCAATCCATCTAGCCTGCACATCTTTGGACTGTGGGAGGAAACTGGAGCACCTGGAGGAAACCCACACAGACATGGGGAGAATGTGCAAACTCTGCACAGACAGTTGCCTGAGGCTGGAATTGAACCTGGGTCCCTGGTGCTGTGAGGCTGCAGTGCTAACCACTGAGCCACTGTGCCACCCCCCTGCCATCCCCCAATTTCCCCTTTCAGCCTCTGTGTGAAAAAGTTGCCCCTCAGGTCCCTGTTAAATCTTCCCCCTCCTCACCTTAAACCTATGCCCTCTAGGTTTGAATTCCCCTATCCTAGGGGGAAAGACCTTTGTTATTCACATTATCCCCCTCATGATTATATAAACCTCTATAAGGTTGCCCCTCAAGCTCTTACGCTCCAGGGAAAGAATTCCCAGCCTATCTGGCCTCTCCTTATAATTCAAGCCCCCTAGAGCCAGTAACATCCTTATGAATCTTATCCACACCCTTACCAATTAAATAACATTCTTCCTGTAACAGGGCAACAAGAACAGTACACAGTACTTCAAGTGTGGTTAAAAGACTGGTCAATGGTATCTAATTTGCATGTAGTCAGTGTTTTGGTTATATTCAGTGATTTATCTCATTTGGTAAGTTGTTTCAGCTTAGAATGCATAATGCTGCACACTAATGGGAAATGAAATGTCTGAAGGAATCTAAATCTGATCTTAATATTTATTCCTGTGGGAAACTATGATTCACTTAAAGTCATTTAATTTAAAGTAGTGTTTTCTAGGAATGCAACTTCAACTTTGTGAGGACTACCTGCATGTTGAAAGTGCAATATAATTGCAAGTTGTTTTGATAATATATCCATAGCAGCTGATCGGAAATTTCCTAATTTTTCAAACAGCCATTCCAGTTCTGAATAATACTCTTTGCCTTGTTTGAACTTATCAGAAGATTAGAAAAAATCCAGAACCATTGCTTGAACACTGAAATTATAGCAGGTGAGAGTGTAGGTGCAATTTTATCCATCACTTAGATCTCACTCAGACTGATTTTGTGATGGTTGATTAGCTGTGGCAGCAGAGTGATACAGCCTTAGTATATGCGTCTCAGTGAATTCAATCAGACCAAGCAATAGATCACATGATGTCAAATTTCCCAAAGGAAAAATATTTCCAACTTTTCTTGAAGGTCCTCAGTGTGAGCAAAGTTAACAGCACATTTTTAAAATGTAATTCTTTGCAAATTAGTTCCTTGCTGAAGTCAGCAATTTTGTCTTAACTTAATCAGCAAATTGCAGAGCAAAAAGAACGTTTGAAGGATAGATTCTAAATCCCTGGCTTCAAACAGCAAGAATAAAAAACCTGTAATGGCTAAAAGAAATTTGAATCAGAGTTTATCTTCGAGGAAAGATTCGGGGGTAATTTTCAGCTTCACGGCTTGAACCATGCACTGGAGGAGGGTATTACTGCTTCCATACAGAATCTGCTCAATTTGATTTCCAGTGGATGGGTTGTGTATCAGGCAGGCAATCTGTCCCATAAGGTCATTAGCCCAGGGCATGAAGCTGGTCCTCTTTTTTTACAAGGATATGGAAATATGGGCATCACTGACAGGGTCAGATTCACTCCACTCCCAACTGCTCTTGAGAAGGTTCTTAAACAATATTATCGCTGTTAATGTTGAACATGGATATTGCACATTTGGAAAAGGGATTCCTCTGTATATTGTAAGTGTGTGCGCCATAGTGAGACACCTTTAGTTAGTCATTATCTTATTTCCACATGGCATGAACGCAAGCACTACATCAACTTCCTAGGGGCCAGAGTGGGATTCAATCTAGACTCAAGTAATCTTCCCAATTCACACATTGTGCCTTAAATTTTTCACCTCTGGGTTGGGAGCGCAGTCAGGACTTATCCTATCTCTGCAAAGCCAAGCCAGGAATATGGACCCTGGAAGTTAAGATCTTGTCTGAGGGGTGGGGATGGGTGGAGTGACATGAATGAAAAAAGGGGAATTGTGCCATTGTTGTGAGAATGAGTTCAGAGCCCATGGGTGTGGAGGCAGTTTGGGTGATAGACCATCTTCAGGTTCTGGCAGTTGGTTGAAGTTGTGAGAAAGAGCATCAAACAAGAACAGACCTCACCCCCGGCACCCACTCATTGCCTACGTGTTATCTCCACTGTCAAGGATTTGAGAAGTCATACTGAATCACTAGTTTCTGATGGATTTCATCCTTGGGTTTCCAGTTGGCAACATATTCTGAGAAAGGGTCAGAAACATTAACCCAATCTGAGATAACAAGGTGTAGACCTGGATGAACACAGCAGGCCAAGCAGCATCAGAGGAGCAGGAAAGCTGACGTTTCGGGCCTAGACCCTTGTGTTCATCCAGCTGTACACCTTATTAACTCAGATTCTCCAGCATCTGCAGTTCCAACTATCTCACTAACCCAATCTGCTGAGTTTAGAGTCATAGAGCTGTACAGCACGGAATCAAACCTTTCGGTCCAACTCATCCATGCTGACCAGATATCCTGGATTAATCTAGTCCCATTTGCCAGCATTTGGCCCATAGCCCTCTAAACCCTTCCTATTCATATACCCATCTTGATGCCTTTTAAATGCTGTAATTGTACCAGCCTCCACCACTTCTTCTGGCAGCTCATTCCATACTCGCACCACCCTCTGCATGAAAAAGTTGCTCCTTAGGTCCCTTTTAAATCTATCCCCTCTCACCTTTTTTTTATTCATTCATGGGATGAGGGCATTGCTGGCTTGGCAGCATTTATTGCCCATCCCTAATTGCCTAGAGGGCAGTTAAGAGTCAACCACATTGCTGTGGGTCTGGAGTCACATGTAGCCAGACCAGGTAAGGATGGCAGTTTCCTTCCCTAAAAGACATTAGTGAACCAGATGGTTTTTTTCTGACAATGGCAATAATACCACTAGGCCATCGCCTCCCTACCTTAAACTTATGCTTTCTAGTTCCGGACTCCCCTTCCATGTGGGAAAGACCTTGGCCATTCACCTTATCAGTGTCCCTCTTGATTTTATAAATCGCTGTAAGGTCACCTTTCAGCCTCTGGCGCTCCAGGGAAAATAACCACAACCTACTCAGCCTCTCCCTACAGCTCAGACCCTCTAACCTTGGCAACATCCTTGTAAATCTTTTATGAACCCTTTCAAGTTTCACAACATCCTTCCTATAGTTTTTCCGGCAACTTCTGTTTTTGGTCAGCGAGGTATCATGATTCATTGATTTTAATTTTTCCAAACCACTCTTAATTCAGTGAAGATTCTATTAGTTGGAAGATAGCAAATATAACTCCTATATTCAAAAAAAGAGAGGGAGGCAGAAAGCCGGAAACTATAGGTTAATTAGCTTAATACCTATCAAAAGAAAGTGTTAGAAGCTATTATTAAAAAAGTTATGGATGATTTTAAGGTGCTCTGGAAGAGGTCATATGATTTTGTAAGAAGAAATCATGTTTGACCAACCTTTTGGAGTTCTTTGAATCCTTTTGAGGCAAACAGAGTCAGTTGGTCTTTTCATTTAGGTGAGGAGGTGGTGCCCAATGAAAATGTCCCTGTTAGAGGATGAGTGCTGGGGATGAAGAGGTGGAAAATCATGTGTTCAGTCCTTCTCTTGTTCATTCCTTATCTATTCAACTAGTGGCCTCCCCTGTTGCCACTGGGGCTTCAACCTTATCTGGCCTATGCTCTTCCTAAACAGACATTAAGGTCATTAGTGGGATCTTCAAAGAATTATGCAAGCAAATCTTCAGAAACATCAAGGTGTCAGCACTGCAGCACAGGCAAATGTAGTAAGACCTTCTCACATGTTTCAAATATGTAGGCAGTCTGCGCAGACATGACTTGTAATTTTTTTAAAAAAAATTACCTATTTTTTTCTAACCAACCTGTTCAGAGATATTATTACACACCTCTGGAGCAAGTGGGACTTGAATTCAGGCCTCTTGGGCCAGAGGTAGGGTCCCTACCATTGTGTCACAACAGGGCCCCAAGTCAGGGCTTGTATTCCCTCAAGAACAATCTAGGGAATTAATTGATGATTTAATTGTCTTGTTGAAGATGATTCAAGTATCTAAAAAGATGAGAGGCAAAGGTATTTCCGCTGGTGGTTGGGGAATGGGGCAGAATATGGAGCATACTGTTATCACTAGAGCCAGGCCATTCAGACGTGAAGCCAGGAGGTGCTTGTAGCACAAAAGGTAGCGGGATTCTCCCTCAAAATAAAAGCTGCTGAAGTTGGGATCAATTGATGACTTCAAACCTTGACAATGATAGATTTTTATTAAGTGATATGAAACCAAAGCAGCTAAATAGAGGTAAAATACAGACGAGGCATTAGCTAAGTGAATGACAAAAGAGGCTTGAGGATGGTGAATGGTCTGCTCATGTTCCTATGTTCTTAGCATTCTATTGGTTGCTCATCAAGGCAGACATTTTGCATGTAGATAGAGTCATAGAGACATATATCATGGAAACTGACCCTTTGGTCCAACTAGTCCTGGTTGACCATGTTCCCAAACTAAATTAGTCCCACTTGCCTGCACTTGGCACATATCCCTCCAAACCTTTCCTATTCATGAATGTATCCAAATGTCTATTAAACATTGTAACTGGGCCTACATTCAATACTTCCCCTGGCAGTTCAGTCTGCACACTAACCACTCTCTGTGTAAAAAATGTTGTCCCTCATGTCCTTTCTAAATCTTTCTCCTCCCACCTTAAAAAATACCCCTAGTTTTGAACACTCCCACTTCAGGGAAAAAAAACGTTTGCTATTCACCTTATCTATACCCCTCATGATTTTATAATCCTCAATAAGGTCACCCCTCAACCTCCTACACTACAGTGGAAAAGGTCCCAGCCTATCCAGCCTTTTACTGCAACTCAAACCCTCCATTCCTGGCAATATCCTGTTAAATCTTTATGAACCCTCTTCAGTTTAATAATATCCTTCCTACAACACGGTGACCAGAACTGCACACAGTACTCCAGAAGAGGCCTTACCCACATCCTGTACAACTTCAGCATGACATCCCAACTCCTATACTCAAGGATCTGAGCAATGAAGGCAAGTGTGCTAAATGCTTTCTTAACCACCCTGTCTACTCGTCACAAGGATATTTTTCTATCAAGTGCTTCAAACATAAATTGCACTGATGAGGATAATGATAACTGATTGAAACATATTGGAAGTACTCAGCCTTTGACTTGCTAATTACAACATAAATATGCAAGAGAGGAAAGGGTTTTGTTTTGTTTTTGTGTGGGATATGGGCATCGCTGGCAAGGCCAGTACTTAAAACTCATCTGAAATTGCTCCTGAATTGAGTAGCCTGTTGGACCATTTCAGAAGGCAGGTAAGATCAACCTCATTGGTCTGGGTCTGGAGTCACATGTAGGGCAGACCAGATAAAGATGGCAGATTTCCTTCTTTAAAGGATATTAGTGAACCAGATGGGCTTTTATGTTTTTTTCCCCCTTTATTATTCATGGGATGCAGGCATCACTGGCCATCCCTAATTGCCCAGAGGGTAGTTAAGAGTCAACCATATTGCTGTGGGTCTGGAGTCACATGTAGGCCAGGCAAGGATAGCAGATGTGCTTCCCTAAAGGGGATTAGTGAACCACATGGGTTCCCCCCCCCAACAATTGGTAGTCATCATTAGACCCTTAATTCCAGATATTTATTGAATTCAAATTCCCCCATCTGCCATGGCAGGATTCGAACCTGGGTCCCCAGGCTCTGGAGTAACAGTCCAGTGATAATACCATGAGTCCATTGACTCCCCAGACAATTATCAATAATCTCAGGGCACCATTACTGCCTGGCTTTCAATTCTAGATTATTTCTCATCTACCAATTTAATTAAAATTCAATCAGCTGTCAAGTTACCACATTCATTTGATCTGGAGGGAATATGATGGGATTTGAAGGCACAATGCAAACGGGGTCCCTTAGAATTAGACAGGATTATATTAGTCATTATCACACTGCCTATCATAGCAGTGGCAAAGTATTTTCAGTTAAGGCTTAGTTGGTAGCACATTCACCTCTGAGTTCAGAAATTTCCTGTCGATATAAGTGCAAAGATCAGGGATGAAAGGAAGCACAAAGTTGTGCAATTTACAGTCAATTTAAAGTGTCCACAACTGAGTTCAGATAGAAACTTCAGTTTATAAAAAAATGTTTACTTGAAAAAATATCATTCAAAGAATGAGGGTGTTGCTGGCTGAGCCAATAAATTGGCCATCACAAATTGTCCTTGAGAAGGTGGTGGTGAGCTGCCTTCTTGAGCTGCTGCTGTCCATGTTGGCTAAGTAGACCCATGATGCTGTTAAGGAGGGAGTTTCAAGATTTGGAACAACAGGAAGGGAATGATGATACACTTCTAAGTCAGGATGGGGAGAATGGCTTGGAGATGAACCGAATGTTGTAGGTTTCCTGCAATCAAAATGAACAATACAGATTGTGAGAAAACCTTTACAGATCCTGATGTGTAAGTTCCAACTTGTAGCAGGAGAGAAATTGATAATGAAAATACTATTCTGCTTCTTAAAAATGTCTTCATTACACCAGCTAACACATGCAGCAGGACTTTCTTTTTTGATTTGATTTGAATTATAATTGTCACCTGTACCTAGGTACAGTGAAAAGTTTTATTTTGCGGTAGTACAGGCAGACCATAGCATACAAGGTACATGAAGGAAATAGAACTGAGCAAGGAGTACAATGTTACGGCTGCAGAGAAGGCACACAAAGAACAAGATCAACATTAAATTTAAAATTTGAGAGGTCCATTCAGAAATCTAATAACAGCCTCAGTTTCGGGTTTCCTCAAGGTCAGGAAGGTCGGGCCTGCAGGAAGCTGGTAGGTTTCTGTTCGCTCTGGGTGTGCAAGCAAGGTAATTGGGCCTAGTTGATTGTAGAATCTTCAGACCACGTTGTCTTGATATCAGGATACTTGCAGTATAAATGGCGGGGGAATATTAATTAAATCCAGCCAACAATTCTGTTCATGTGTAACCAGTCATATCCATAGACAATTACCTCCCAGCAGCCCTTGAAGTCAAAAACGTTCTTGGTAAGCATCAACAACAAAAACAGAAGTTGCCAGAAAACCTCAGCAGATCTGGCAGCATCTGCGGAAAGAAATCAGAGTTAATGTTTTGGGTTGAGCAACCCTTCCTCAGAACTTTGTATGCCTCGATGCCCGAGAGGAAAAGAAAAAGTTTCTCGTCAGCATGTCGAATGAGCTGGAGGATGAAATGGAACTGGCAAGAGGTGTATCCCTGAGCCAGCGTGATGCGATGCTACTGGAGAAAGAGAGGTCAAGGGTGTACATATGACGATTCGTGGCACTGAGTGTGGATCTCAGGATGCGGCGAGAGCAGCTGTCCGTGGAACATTGAACATTGCGGAGATACTTATGATTCTGGGTGGATTCAAAGCACGAGGGATGAAATTTGAGTTGGGATCCACATGGGGTAAGTCTGAGCTGGAGGCAGTCCCTGAGGAATGTGATGTGGCTGTGGAAATGAGCTTTAGCAAATACCTGGTCAAACACCAGGAGTGACAATAAAATTGATGACGGCGGACAAGAGTAAAGATTGGAACGGAAATTCTGTCAGAGAGAGGAGCAGAACTTCTTCAAGGTGGGCATGTCTGGAAGAGACTGGTGGCACGGTGGCTCAGTGGTTAGCACTGCTGCCTCACCGCATCAGGGACCCGGGTTTGATTCCATCTTCAGGTGACTGTGTGGAGTTTGCACATTCTCCCCGTGTCTGCGTGGGTTTCCTCTGGGTGCTCTGGTTTCCTCCCACAGTCCAAAGATGGGCAGGGTAGGTGGATTGACCATGCTAAATCACCTGATGGGTCTGGGTGTGATACTCTGAGGGTCGGTGTGGACTTGTTGGGCCAAAGGGCCTGTCCCCATACTGTAGGGATTCTATGAGAAGCAGCAGTCAATTAAATACTAAATAAACATTTTAGTGAGAATCAAGGTTGGTGCAAAATCCCAGAACTCTATCCCTAAACACATCCTGAAACGTCAGTACAGAAAGTGACATACTGTGCTCTTGCATCTGTCTCCTTAAGATAGAGAATGAGCCCTTGGCCAGTGATTTATACTTAGAGGGGTATCATCCTGCATTAAGCATGGCTGACTATCACTTCCACTTTGTCACGGGCGTTTTGAAAAGATTTGTTGGCTGATTATCCACCTGTTCAGCCAAATGTAACTGTACGCAAGATTGGACATCTCTCTTAAGCTCCCTGGATTCAGATTGTATAAAAGTAAAGCCTTTAGTGGTTGTTCTTTTCCATTGCCAGCTGTGTTGTATTTTAGCAGTTGGAACAAGTTCTGTTCCATAAATGCAACCAGCTTCGTACATCTTCACAGAGCTGCTTTACTTAGAAGACATTCTGAGAAGCAATGCCTGCATTTCAATATTTCCCCTTAATCAAATCATTCAAAAAATTTCTATTTGAGTGGATATTTTATTGCAGAAAACTCATTTGATTTATTGTTTAACTCAAATGTTGGCTCCATCTAGATTTCCTAGCCATAGACCTGGAGAATTAGTAGTCATTTCTTCATCCCTTTTACAGTGAAGCATGGATCATATGGCATTTTTTTTATAATCAGGCCCTTTCAATCTCACTTAGAAACATTTTAAAATGTTTTCTTCAAGCAAGTTCAATAGTAGTAACAAACCTGAAGTCAATGAGAATCACAGAGAAAAGTTTCCATTGGCTGGAGTCACACCCAGCTCAAAAAAGAATGGTTGAGGTTTGTTGGAGGCCTTTCATCTCAGCTCCAGGACATTGCTGCAGGAGTTCCTCAGATTATGGCCTAAGACCAACCATCTTCAGCTGTTTCAGCAATAACCTTCTCTCCATCATAAGGTCAGAAGTAGGAATGCTCATTAGTGATTGCACCATTCATGACTCCTCAGATAATGAAGCAGATTGTGTCCACATGGCGCAAAACCTGGGCAACAATTCAGCCTAAGGGTGGGATAAATGGCCAGTAACACTTGCATCACACAAGCAGCAAGCATTGACCATCTCCAACAGGAGAGAATCTAACCATCTCCCCGTGGAGTTGAATGGCATGATCATGGTTGAATTCCCCTCATTAGCCCATTAACCAGACACTGAACTGGACCTGTCACATACTTCTGTTACGAGGATAGGTCAGTGCTTCAGAATTCTATAGTGAGTAACTTACCTTCTAATTCCTCAATGTCTGTCCCCCATCTGTAGACATAAGTCATGAGTATGACAGAATACTCTTCATAGTGGGGGAGGCAATGACCTAGAGGTATTATTGCTGGACTGTTAATCCAGAGACTCAGATAACATTCTGGGGACCCAGGTTTGAATCCCACCACAGCAGATGGTGTTATCTGAATTCAATAAAATAGCTGGAATGAAGAATCTAATGATGACCAAAGATGGGCAGGGTAGGTGGATTAGCCATGCTAAATCACCTGATGGGTCTGGGTGTGATACCATTGTTGATTGTTGGGAAAAACCCCATCTGGTTCACTAATGCCCTTTAGGGAAGGAAACTGCCATCCTTACCTGGTCTGGCCTACATGTGACTCCACACCCACAGCAATGTGGTTGACTCTGAACTGCCCTCTGGGCAATAAATGCTGCCTAACCAGAGATGCCCTCAGCCTGTAAATGAATCAAAAAATATTTTGCCTGGATGAGTGCAGCTCCAACGACTCTCAAGATGTTGACACTATCCAGGAGAAAGCTGTCCACCTGATTGATGTGTCCTCCACCAGCCTGAGCATTCACTCTCCACAACACCAATGGATAGCGGCAGCAGTGCATACCATCATCAGGACGTACTGCAGCAACATGTAAAGGCTTCTTTCATAGTGCCTCCACATTCAAAAGCTCTATCGTGTAGCAACACAGGGGCAGAAGAGGCATGAGATCACCAGCACCTCCTAGCTCTCCTTGAAGTCAAACATCATCTTAGCATGCATTAAAGTTGGTACAAAATCCTGTAAATTCATCCCTAAGATCACAGTGGGTGTACCCATCTTGAAACAGAGCAGGAAGTGACCCACCAAGCTGTTGCATTCTGCTGTTGTTTCCAAGATGGCTGCCAACCACAGCCTTCCAAAGAGCAATTCAGGATGGTCAATAAGCTGATAATCCCTACAACCCATGAAGAATAAAACTACTGTTTAGCAATTTTCAACGTTATCCTATCTGCTGGCCTCTTGTTAACATGACTGGTGATGTTATCATCTAGTCAGGTCTGGCAGGGATACCCAAGACCAAATGGAACAAGAGAATCAGTGATGATGAGATGCAATTTAAGAAATAATTGGGTGAGCAAAATGGGTGATTCAGTGGGGGTTGTCAATAAATAAATAAATAGACAGAATTAAATGGATAATTGGATATTTGAGGTGGGCTCTCACAATAAAAACAAAAAAGCAACTGGGTGTGCACTGGACTGAGCGTATATTTTATATATTGGGAATTTGTTGTGTCTGAGCTAAAATTAAATTTTGACTAGAAAAGTGTGCCTGGATTCTAAACAGCTTTGAATCAACCCATTGAGAAATGTTGTTACAGACCTCCAGAGTGAGTGGGATTTGAAGCTAATCTCCTGCCTCAGAGGTAGTGACAAAGCCATTGAACCACAAAATGACTTTATGCCTAGTTTCTATCTCACCAGCACTGAAATGCTGGTATTTAACATTGGTAGTAGAGAATGGTTAGCTGTTTGGGAGTAAAGGATTCAACATTGAACAATGTTTTAATTCACTCATGGGATGTGGGTGTCACTGGCTTGGCCCAGCATTTGTTGACTGTCTCTGGTTGCCCTTGAGAAGGAGGTGGTGAGCTATCTTCTTGATTTGCTGCAGTCCATTGGCTATAGGTAGATCGACAATACCATTAGGGAGGGAATTGGAGGATTTTGATCCAGCCATACTGAAGTAAAGGTGGATATGTTTTCAAGTCAGGGTGACGAGTGATTTGCAGGGAACTTGCAGGTGGTGGTGTTCCCATTCACTTGCTGCCCTTGTCCTTGTGGTTGTGGGTTTAGAAGGTGCTGTCTAAGGAGCCTTGGTGAATGTCTGCAGTGTATCATGTAGACAGTACACACCGCCGTGACTAAGAGTCAGTGGATGCTTGTGAATTTGGTGCCAAGTGTCTTGAGCGTTATTGGAGTTGCACTCATCCAGACAAGTGGGGAGTATTCCATCATAGTCCTGACATGGATCTTCTAGATAATTAACAGACTTTGGGGAGTCAGGAGGTGAGTTACTTGCTGCAATATTCTTAACCCCTACCCTGCTATTATAGCCAATGTATTTATGCGTTTCTGGTCAATGGTAATCTCTAGAATATTGAGAGTGAGGGATTCAGTGATGGTAATGCTATTGAATATCAAGAGGCAATAGTTGGATTCTCTTTTGTCGGAGATAGTCATTGCCGAGGAATTATATGGGATGAATGTTGTTTGCCACCATCACTGCAAGCCTGCATTTTGTCCAGATCTTGCTGCATTTATGCAAGGACTGCTTCAGTATCTGAGGAGTTATGAATGGTGCTGAACATTGTGCAGCCTTTATCAAACATCCTCACTTCTGACCTTGTGATGGAGGGAAGGTCGGAGTGAGCCAGATGAGTTTTGACAGCAATCAGTTATTGCTGTTGTGATCACTGTAACTGCGAGAGCCTTGTTATTCATAAGCCATTCATTAAATTTAAATTCTACCAGCTGCCATGGTGGGATTTGAACCATTGGCCAGCATCTTTAGATTATGAGTCCAGTGATATCATCACTTCACCACAATCTCACCATACATCAGGTGTTGTTATTCAAGTGTTTGCTGATTTACAATGAACTATTTTACTCCACAGCCAAGATTGACGCATGATCAGTGACCATTTCCACTGGTCAGTCTCTCAACTATAGAACACACTGAGCCCATAATTCAAAAAGACCTGACTGCATTTTAAACTTCAATATGAATTCATCAAAGGTAGCAGGGTAGCAAAAAGTTGTTTGATACCACGAAAATCAAGCCAGCATTCAGCATTGAGAGGGTGCATAAACTTAGATTTCTGCAGTAGAGCTCAGATCTTCCAGTTCTACGTATTTCCTCAAAAACTTGTCTGTCTCAAAAAGTTGTCAGTAATATGTTCGCATTCACACAGGATTGACAGATGGCTTAATTTTAACTCTAGAGCAGATGAAGTCTGCATGGTAGTCAGGGTAGGGAGAAGGGGTAGAAAGTGTTAGGCACATAAAAGCTGGCCGACTTGAATCTTGATAGTCCCACCAACTCAAAAGCATCGTATCTTCTATTTTCTGGTCAATTGCTCCATTTGTATCATGGGCACAGCTGGAAAGGAAAGCTTTACAAGAATGTTTTTTCAGTACCTCTGACGTTTGTTCCTGCTGTGCATTTATCCACAAGCTTTACTCCATCAAAACTAGTCATCTGCCTAACTTGACACTTTGGCACAGTCTAATAACTTAAAACGTCAGCATTGACAGAGGAACATCCGCATACCATTTCGGCAGTCCTGCATACAATCTACTGAATTTCATAAGGATGTCTTCTATGGAATCATCTTCACTCTTTATAAATTTGACAAAATCTCAACACACCGTGGAACTCATTATTAAATCATCATCTTTTTTTCATTTTTTTAATCCCTGAAAAGTAACAATTTCTCTGAGTCATCTTGTCCAAATCATTATGTTCCAATTCTGAAAAGAAGTTTGTTGCTTGTTGGCTTTTCTCTAGTAGCGAAACAGCTAAGTTCATTCTTTGTTGGTTCTTTGGTTAAGAAGTAACTTAGATCCACACAGTGACCTTATCCTTCTGCAGGTCATAGAGTTCGCATTCAGAAAACTAGAGTGAGTAATCGTACCATAAGCCTTCACAATTCGATTCTGTCACCTTTCTGAAATTTCCTCTGAATCACTCTTTGGTTAGGATAATTTTCAGTAAACTGTTGGAAAGTGTTAGCAAAGTGCTATTGAGCAGCACCTGCTCAGCAATACCCTGCTCACTGATGCCCAGTTTGGGTTCTGCCAGGGCCACTCAGCTCTTGATCTCATTACAGCCTTGGTTCAAACATGGACAAAAGAATGTAATTCTCGAGGTGAAGTGAAAGTGACAGTCCTTGACACCAAAGCTGTATTTGACTTGAGTGTAGCAGCAAGGAGCCCTGGCAAAATTGGAATCAATGGGATTTAGGGGAAAGCTGCTCTGGTTGGAGTCATTCCTGATACAAAAATAGTTGGTTGTGGATATGTGGTCATCTCAGCTCCAGGACATCACTGCGGGACTTCCAGAGGATGGTGTCCTCAGCCTAACCATTTCAGCTACTTCATGAAAGATGAGATGAATTGTCATGGGGAAAGCCATTTCCACATAGCCTACAAGACCCTGAGCATGGAGGGAAATTACCAGAGTTTACTGCCGTTGGTAAAATGCCAGCAATGGTGAGAAGAGGCGTTTAAGAGCTTCTGAGCAGGAGAGCTGGCTTTCTCCTTCGCTGACAGAATTCTATGGTTTCTTGACGATAATGGGAGCCATCCACCCCGCCCCGTTTCTCCCTTCAGACTTTCCTACAACCTTATAATGCTTCATGTCCCTGTGAGTTAGCATTGAGTGGAACCTGCCTTGGTGGAATGTAACAGATCATTCACCTTCTCACGACACTGGAGCTAGGTTCTCATGGCCCTCCCACGGGCACTGACCTCTGCCTTGGCCTCAGCCCAGGCTACCCTTGTGAGTCAGGATGACTTCCAGTTGTCATCCTGCAGAAACAGTAAATCTCCTCTCTCTCCTACAGCCTGCAAGAGGACGTTGAAGAAGGTGTTGCTAAAGCAAATGAGCCACTTTCTCTGTGGCGTCAGATATCTCCAAGGATGCGTTCGGGGTGATGAACAGAGGTTAAGGGATGGTCCTGGCATGTAGGAAAGTAAGTGCTATCCAGGTGCCTTTTAAATAGGGTTTCTGGGAGATGGAGCCCAGGTGGACCTGCTGGACCTACCTGTCTTTGAGCACAAGTACCAACTGTTTTTAGGCCCAACACCAAACTTCGTCACAAAGGAGCAAAATTTCTTCCTAAGCTGTAGATTTGGAATAATTAAAAAACAATTATATCGCATTATAATATTTTTAGGAATGATAAAAAAGTAAGGAGGGAGGAGGAATAGCAATATTTATTGTTGGATGTAGTAAGAGAGCACTGTATGTGTATAGAAATAAAAAAAGGTTTATAAACAGTCAATATGGTTAGAAATCAGATTAAAAGTAGAGATTATTATATTGGTAGTGTTGTGTTATAGCCTCCTAATTATTTAAGTTATTTTCTCCCTAAGGATAGTGTGGGTCTACGCACAGCACATGGACTGTAGTAGTTCAAGAATGAAGCTTAGCACCACCTTCTCAAGGACAACTGGTGACAGGCAGTAAATAGGGACACATTCGGCATCACCTAAGTGAATAAAATCTCCAATCCCCAAACCCTAACCCACTTTTGAGGTTCCCATTAAATTTCGCCCGTGCAGTGCATATCAGATCGAGACATAAATACTCTTTATGAGAATGGAAACAATGGCAGACAGGGAAGGATCTTCTAACCCATCCAGTCTCTACCACAAAGTTATGATACCTCTTGTTTCACAACACATACGTTCTCCATCCCAGCTCAAAGCTATGTGATCTACTGGAAGAGGTGGGAAATTAGTCAAAACCCACCCTCATTGAAGGGGTTGGGAGTGGGAGGGCATATTTGTTGGTAATAAAACGCCTCTCTTAATATTGCTTTAGTTGATCTCCCAAGAAAGGGTCACCATGATAATCTTAGGCAGCTTCAAATTGGAATATAGACCATGCAGAAAGATTGGGTAAAAAAAAACTGGGGTGGGAGGGATGGGGTCAAGGCATATATTTGTAAAGAGTGCATCACCATGTAGAAAATAGAAAGATGGCTCATGGTTTATTAAAAAATCATCGTGGTAGGTGCCAGGTTGTTGTAATGATACAAAAAAAAGGTAATTAGAATTCAAAGCATGGTTTCAGACAATCATTAAAATAAGTAGAAAGCATAAAATAATAAATGGATTGAACAATGATGAGCCTTTCAGTATAAAAATAGTTACAGTACATTACAAAATGAGAAATTTGCAGGATAAAAATGAACAGATTATGATTGGTATCTTGCATTAAAGTCCGTAGATCACATGTTGTCAGACTGAGTGCATTACTTTCTTAGGCAGCATGGTGGCTCAGTGGTTAGCACTACTGCCTCACAGCACCAGGGACCCAGCTTCAATTCTCGCCTCAGGTGACTGTCTGTGTGGAGTTTATATATTCTCCCCGTGTCTGTGTGGGTTTCCTTGGGGTGCTGTGTTTTCCTTCCACAGTCCAAACAAATGCAGACTAGGTGGGTTGGCCATGCTAAATTACCCATAGTGTCCAGGGATGTGCAGGCTAGGTGGGTTAGCCATGGGAAATGTAGGGGTACATGTAGGGATAAGGTGGAGGTGGAGTCGTTCTGGGTGCGATGCTCTTCAGAGGGTCAGTGTCACTTGATGGGCCGAATGGCCTGCTTCCACACTTTAGCGATTCTATGATTCTCAATCATTTACATATTATATCTGAGTTTTATAAAGTAGGGGAATTAGGCAGTCTTGTAGTTTATTTGTTCTACGTCTTGTTTATAAAATGGTGCCTTTTCTCTCTAATTGCCCATTCAGATTTGTGGCGACAGACAGTGACAATAGGAGGTATGATTCAAGAGTCTGCGAACAGAGTCCAGACAGCACCTTACCGCAAGGGAGAGCACACAAATTGACTCTTCCAATTGTGTTGGAGTAGTTTCTGTGTTGGAGTAGTTTCTGTGTATTAAACAAAAACAGGCTCCTTTTGAAGGTTCCGACCTGCAACGTCAGCTTTCCTGCTCCTCTGATGCTGCCTGGCCTGCTGCGTTCCTCCAGCTCCACACTGTGTTATCTCTGACTCCAGCATCGGCAGTTCTTACTATCTCCTTTTCCATCATGTTACGTGCTTCCTTCCATAAGGAATGGGTATCAAGTGGAAAAAGGAAAGTAATTTAAGGGAACGCACAGTCCCAAAATGATTTTAGTGAAGCTAATGATCTTGTTTCTTTCGTACAATGTTTATTAGCCAGCATAGTGCGATAGTGTTTTCATCAATAATTTGTAGAAATGAAAACACGTATCCAGTAATTACAGTGCCAAGTCAAACCGATAATAAGATTAATCTCCTCGGGGTATATAATGTAATGACTCCCCTGTTGTTCTGATGAATATTGCAAATTTTATTACAAATGAGTGTGAAAAATGTTTTAGTTTTCATTGGAATGTAATGGTCATTTTAAAGCAAGTCATTAGTATGCAGTATTAGGAAACAATAATGGTTAATTTAGCCAGATTATCTTGTTGAGAAAATAGATCTTCTATATTGTGAATTGTAATTGAATAAACATATTGCTGAAACCAAGGTGAAGAGCTATCAACTATTGACAAACATGTGTAACTTACAATTGGGTCTTCTCGTGAAAAAAAATGGTTGCTAAGAAATGTGGTATAGTCCCAGAATTAGGTAAATGACACAGTAACAGCGGAAATTAACCACTAAGTCATGACATACAAACATTGGATCAGCAATAGGTCATTCAGTCCATTGAGCCTGCTCACCATTCAAGATGGTCATGACTAATGAAACATTTCAATGGCTCTTATGTTAGCCATCCCCATAATCCTGTATGCCCTTGGTAATCAGAAACTCACATACAGCCGAAACAAACTCCAAGATTGAGCTTCTACAGCCTTCTGTGGTAGGGAATTCCACAAGTCTTACTCGCTGAGCAAAAATAATTTCTCCTCATCTCAAACCTAAGTGGCAATTCTCTTATTTTAAATTGTGCTCCCGGGTTCTAGACTCACCTACCATGGGGAGCACCTTATCGGCATCTACCCTGCCTATCCTTTCAAGTGTTTTCTAAGTTGCAATGAGATTACATTGAAACTGTAGATAATACAGGCCAAGTTTGCCCAGTTTCTCTTCATGGGACAGTCCCACTGACCCAGGAACAAGTCTGGTAAACCTTTGTTGTACTCCCTTCTGGCAATAATATCCTTCCTGAGATAAGGAGACCAAATCTGAACACAATACTTCAGGTGCTATCTAACCAAGCTCCTATACAATTAAGCAAGACTTCGCTGCTCTTGTACTCAAATCCTCTTGTGATATAGGCTAACATCCTATTAAACTTCCTAGTAGCTTACAGCACCTGCATGTTAGCCTTCAATGACTTATTGATAAGGACACCTAGGTCCCTTTGTACATCTACACTTTCCAACCTCTTACCATTCAAGAAATACTCTGCACATCTGTTGATCCTACCAAAGTGGATAACTTCACATTTTGCCCCATTATTTTCCATCTGCCATGTTCTTGCCCACTCACAGAGCATGTTTAAATCCTTCTGAAGCCACTTTAAATCTTTCTAATGGCATACATCTATTCTTGGCTTTGCATCATTTGCAAATTTAGAAATATAACATTCGGTTCCCACCTCCAAATCATTGATATAGATTGTGAACAGCTGGGACCCAAATACTGATCTTTGCAGTACTCTACTAGTCTAAAGCAAGAATGGCCCATTCATTCCTATGCTTTATTTTCTAGACCATAAGAGCATAAGATATAAGAACAGAAATAGGCCATTCAGCCCATCAAATCTTCTCTGCATTTCAATGAGATCATGGCTTCAGTTTCCTGCCTTTTCCTTATAACCATTGATTTCCTTATCAATTAAAAATAACTTTCAATATATGTAACAGCCTAGTCTTTGTAGGTCTCTGTAGTAAAGAAATTCACTACTCACGGAGAGAAAAAAAATCGTCCTCGTCTTTGCCTTAAACGGGTGACCTCTGATTCTGAGATGGTGCCCTCTGGTCCTAGACTCTCCCACAAGGGGAAACAAACTCTCCATTTCGACACTGCCAAGTTCCCTGTTTGTTAACCAATCATTAATTCATGCCAATACACATTCTATTCTACCTCATGTGCTTTAATTTTTCTAACCAGCCTCCTGTGGGGGACTCTTTATCAAAAGCCTTCTGAATATCTAAGTATACTATATCCATCAACTCTCCTTTATCAATGTTGTTAGTAACATTTTTTAAAAGATACCAACAAGTTCGTCAAACATGATTTCCCATTTGCAAATCCATGTTGGCTATACTCAATCAGGCTATTATTATTCAAGTGTCTATTTATTCCAACTTTTATTACAGATTCCAGAATTTTCCTGACTGCTGATCTCAGGTGAACAAGCCTGTGGTTTCCTGTTCCATCTCTCCTTCTTTTCTTAAACCGTGGGGTGACATTTGCTACCTTCCAATCTACAGAAATCATTCTAGAATCTATAGACTGTTTGAAGATGATCACCAATGCATTGACAAACTCTACAGCCACCCCCTTGAATGCTTAGGGATGTAGACTCATTAACTTCCAACCCCATCCTATACCACCTTCTTACTAATTTAATTCAACTCCTCATATCCCTACCTACTTAGGGCTCTAGATCTGGAGATATCTGGTGTCTTCCTCAATGAAACAGTCACAATCTTCTCTCTGTTATTTCACACTCACTCTATCTCTGCCACTGTATCCACGTCTCACCAAGGCTCAAACTCTTCCACCCTCACTATTGCTCATAACATCTCCCCCCTCACATTCACCAGCCCCAACCCCCAACATAACCAACCCTGCATGCCGTCGCTATTGCCTACTCACTCTCACTTGCCTCCGATAGCAACAGCTGTGCCACCCACTTTCATCTCTCTTAATCCCTGCCCCTCTTTCTCATTCCTGGAGCAAAACAACACCCAAAAGGGTATGATGCATTAAGTTGGGCGCTGGGCTACCTGACATTTGTCTCCTGACCTCTTATGAGCAGGAGGTCCTGACTCTGACTGCCCTGAGCTGAGCTAGACTCATATTGGAGGCTGCTCTTGGCTAACTGTGCTGGGACACACTGGAATGAAGGTTATCTTGTCTTGAATGCAACTATGGCAAGCCTCCTGGCTTTGTGTCAGCACTGCATGACACGGCAAGATGTATGATAATATGAGACTGATATCTCTGGCGGAGAAAGCAATGCAAAGGAGGGATGCTGATACCATTCAGGTCAGCTCAGAGTCAGTGGCTGTTATGGGGCAGTGAACAAAGATCCTGGAGATACAGCCTACACCAGTCCATGATTCAAATGTGTGTCTCTAAGCACACAGCGTCCTTGTTGCAGTGTTACATTGAGAGTTGCTTGTCCAGCCCGAGGTGCATCGTTGAAGTGCAGTAGTCTGTTGGAAGTGGATCGGAGATGTTCCATGATGGTACGCAGAGGCTGGCACACGTTGGATGCCAATGTCTGTGAATGTGTCAAGGAGTGTGCCCTGAAACATTGGTACTTGGTGTCCAACATGGAGGACTTTAGGACCAAGGGATGGGTTGAACTCGCCAAGAATCTGCTTTGATTTCCATGTTCCTGATAGCTATTTTGTATGGCAAGTTTGGAAATATCACAACCCTTGACAAGATTGGCTGTTAACATGGTGTTTAACAAACAATAAACATCACCTGGGAACTCACCACTGTCTAACAAAAACCTCACCGCGCTGTTTGAGAAAAGGGAACAAGATGCGACGAGATGATCTCAATGTCAAGATAGACCTCACTGAACAATTCACGCGATTCTACGACTAGTATGACTGTCGCCACGTCACTTAAAGCCTGTTAAGATTCCACCCAAAGTAACCATTTTGCTTCTCCGTTTTGTTTCCCTTATTAATTCTCCTGATTCTGTATGTAATGGACCACATTTATTATACTCAAATATTTCCTTTTAACATACCTATAAAAGCTACGGTTATTAGCTGGTCAATGTTATTCAAAGGGAACATGCTTTACACATAGGGGAACGCAAAGAGAGGTCAAAAGATGGCAAAGAAGGATTTCTGTGACACTTTAACACAAAGACAGATTCAAGGCCCTGTATTCTCATATGGGACCTTAGGTGATATCCAAGTGGTTTAAAGACTGTGCAGCGCCAGTGCAAAGTGTGTGCGTAGCACCTTATTGTCCCTAATCCTCTCCTTGTAAGAATCAGCTTCAGATTTAGATTTGGAAATACAGAGGGACCTCAGCAATTGTAGGAACAAATATTTAATAAGATTCAGTAATTGTGCAAGAGGGATACCAACTATGGACGGTAGTTTTATGTTAATGTTACAAACCAACTGTCCAGCCAACTGAGATTTCAACCCCCACACTGGCTGAGGTCATCACGAAGATCTCATCTTCTCGACCTCACTCCTCACCTGAGGCTTTGTGACTCTTTGGTTAAACTACCGCCAGTCGTCTCTCTCACCACATTCTCAAGGACCAATAAATGGCAGTGATGCTCACGTACCACAATTAATCGAGAAGCAACAATTCTGAAGGAAGGCTCGGAAAGGATTTCCACTCGGTGGCAACCTTTCTTAGTCTGAAGGAGGGGAAGAGACATGCGAGAAATGAGGAGGAGGAAAGCCCATGGTACAGACATGATACGGCAGCTAGGTGTCCAGCTTTCACCGAGCTCTCACTCACCCCTTGTTGATAATTACTGAAGAGGAGCTGATACATCGTGAGGTGGATGCATGCAGATATACTGTTCAGAACTCCACATTTATATGGACTCAATAAATGACGACTTAACAAGGAACAGAAACAGGGCCACATTGCCCCTGCTTGTCCCAGCCCTGTTAGGCTGCCTATTGCATATATTTCTATCTCTCCGAACAGTGCAGGGATGAGGTTCCAAGTGTGCTGCCGGTTTATTTGTGAGTTTTACAGAATCCACCATGGTCTCTAAGAGCCTCTTTGCTAACTCTTTATTTTGCTCAGGGTCCTCACTCAGGCTTAACCAATCGGGCACCGTAGGCATGGTTTGGACACCCATAATCAAACACAGAACAATTAAACCATAATGCATTACACTGCCAGGTTATAAAGATTTAAAATTACAATGGATGCAACACAATGTATAAAAAGACCATTGCCTGTGATATATATACTGTAAAATAATATAGGAAAATAAATCTTGCCCAACTTTAGTCACGCTTGCTACAGTTAATTAATTGCATAAGTAATGAGTTTCATAGTAGCGTCTGATGTTTCCCGACTGAGGTCCTTTGGCAAAAAAATTTTTATTTTTAGTTCCTCATTATAGACACAATAATGAGGTGCCACTCAGAGAGATAATTGGGTAGGAACTGAGAGTGGTGCAAAACTATGGACTTCCATGCAGTTTAGTACGAAGCTGATGTGTAACACGCAGCCAATGTGATAATAGCTGTTTAGTATAATCCCATCCAAGATAAATGCCTTGTCCTTGGTGTAATTCGAATTAATAATCCATTTGCAGGATAAATATGAACAGAATTCCTGCAGTGTGGAAGCAGGCCACTCACCCCATTGAGTCCACAACACTGTCTGAAGACCATCCCACTCAGACCCACCCCACCCTACCCAATCCATGTAACCCTGTATTTCCTATGGCTAACCCACCTAACCTACACATCCCTGAACACTACAGGCAATTTAGCATGTCGAACCCACCTAACCTGCACGTCTTTGGACCGAGAGAGGAAACTCACACAGACACAGGGAGAACATGCAAACTCCACATAGTCTCTCAAGGCTGGAATCGAACCTGGATCTCTGGCGATGTTAACCATGAGCCACCATGCCACCCTATAGAAAGGAGCTGTATTTGAAACATAAACTATTTTCATTGGGAATGGATCAGAATTCCACAGAAGCTCTTCCAGTAACCTGTCAATCTGGTGGGAAACCTACTGGATCCATGAAAGATTAGCCTCTTGTGCACAGTATCCATCTTTTTGGAAGGTTTCTTACTTGTGTTGTGAGGAGTCATATCTCTTCCCACCTCAAGAGCCAGTGAGGCATTGAGTTGCAGAGACTCCCTATGCCAGGGATTCTCAATTTGTTATTGTTCAGTCTGAATCTGGAGTGTTGTTGGAGGCAGAAGCATCAAGTCATTCACCATGGGACTTACCAATGTAATCCAGTCCTGGAAAGTGGTCTTGATCTTGAAGAGAAGCAGTTCCCCTCAGCAAGATGTTTTATAAAGTGTTCCCTGGGGCCAGGAAAACAAAGTTCGCAGGCTTTGAGCCCAGGCAGAGGCCGATAATATAGCAAAAGCCATCTTGTGCCCACCAAAGACCTGATCTTTGAAAAGCAAAGGGAGACTTCCACTTATTTAGCACCTTTCACAGTTCCATGATATCCCAACAGCCACTGAAGTACTGTGCAGGCATAGCCACCACTGCAATGTGCAACATGCTGAGAGCTGCTACCTCACTGATGAATAAATCCAAAATCAGGCATCAAGATGGGTACAGGATCAGTGGTTGGCAGATGATGTGCACCTTGGCATCTCTGATTCTGATGCCAGTTCTGTGCCACTATCCCTGAAGATCCTGAGCCATCTTCAGTGGGGTTAGAATGACCAGTTGTCACTTCCCATTGGTCAGCCAATCCACGAGGGTGGGGGCGTTGCTATTGTTAATTGTGGGACCTGAGGCCTGCTCCTTTGTTAGACCAAACCGAACTGGAAAGTCAGCAACGTGGACAACATGGCAGCATTTCCAGGCCAACATGGTGGTCGTGGGAGTGGGTGTTAGATGGTTTGATAAACATTGGGAGCTTATTGCCTATTAATCACCACATCTCCCAGAACCCATCATGACTTCAGAATCGTGGGCGGGTGTGGGGGGTTTGGTGGGGGGGTTTCCTTTTAAAAAGTAAAAGATAACTTATCTTTCTCCCTCTCTCTTTCTCTGTCTCTCCCTCTCCCAGAATTACAAATTTCTGTCTTTCACTCTCTTTGCCTCTTTCTGCCTGTTTGTCTCTCTGTCTTTTCCTCTCAGAATTATAAATCTACATCTGGCTCTTTTTCAGTGTGTCTCTCTCTGTCCCTCTCTCTCTTTGTCTCTGTCTGTCTGTCTGTCCCTCTGTCTCAGTCTCTTTGTCTCTCTCTCTCTTGCTCTCTCTCTTTCAATACTGGAATTAAAAATCCCAGCCAACCCTATTGGTTGCCTGCCTGAAACCAGATGTTTTACGCTGATGGAGCGAAGTGCTTGTGTAGTCTGGAGAAATAGCTCATCTTACCTTTGTGCCAGCGCTTACCTCGTTTATATCCTGGTAATTACTGATGTTGGGTTGTGTTCCGATTATGGTTCGTAACCTTTGTATCTCTCAGTTAACCATCAATGTGGAGAATAGTTTGATTGCAGCTTGCTTTAAAACTAATAAAACGGACTTGACAGCCCTGAACGTAGATGCAATAAAAAAAAACTTTCATTAAAATTGACTCAAATGATGGCCACCTCAGGAGAAATTAAACTCACGCAAAAAAATCACAGTGGGGTGTTACTTGAGGTCTGTATGATTGCTGCCTTACTACTGGGAATGATGGGCCTCATTTAAAACACATTGGCGGGTGTGAGTTAAGTCCATAAACATAATGATTAAAAATTCATCAATTAGCCTTGGAGTAACATGGAAACATATGAGGGTATGTTTGGGTGATTTAGTAACGCAAATTCTTTCTTTTTTTTAATATTCCTCCGTTATAACATTGACATGATTGGATACAAAGTGCTTTGGGATGTCTTGAGGTTGTGAAGGATGGCAGCTAAATGCACGTCCTTTCTTTTGTATTTAAGTCTTGCCAATTATAACTGTTGTAAAGGGAATTTAAAGAGAATTAATGCACAGAGATGGATTGCATCCACTTTCTATCATTGCTGATTAATAGAACTGCTGGGACCAAAGCCGATGATTAGTGTATTGAGGTTAGGCAGGCAAAGATAAGAGTAGAAGGCAACAGATTCTTAACTGTGAGGGTCTATGGCAAATTTCTTTTCTATTCACAACATGAGTGATAATCTGAGATCAAGATGTCCCTGTTTGAGGTGGTTCATTGACCTCGGTCCTCCTTTACCTTTGCTTTGTCATAGAGTCATCTAGCACGGAAACAGATCTTTCAGTCCAGCCAGCCCATGCTGAACACAATCCCAAACTCAGCTAATCCCACCTGCCTGCTCCTGGCCCATATCCCTCCAAACATTTCCTATTCATGTACCTGTCCAAATGTCTTTTAAACATTGTAATTGTACCCACATCCACCACTTCCTCAGGACGTTCATTCTACATGCGAACCACCTTCTGTGTAAAAAAAATTTGCCCCTCATGTCTTTTTTAAAATCTATTTCCTCTCCTCTCACCTTAAAATTGTGCCCCCTATTCTTGGAATCCCCTGTCCTAGGGAAAAGACAACTACCATTAACTTTATCTATACCTCTCCTTATTTTATAAATTTCTATCAGGTAATGTCTCAACCTCCTATGCTCCAGTGAAAAAAATCCCAGCATATCCAGCCTCTCTTTATAACTCAAACCTTCCATACCCAGCAACATCCTGGTAAATCTCTTCTGAACCCTGCCCAGCTTAATAATATTCTTGCCATAAGTGGGTGACCTGAACTGGACACAGTATTCCAGAAGAGGCCTCACCAACGTCCTGTACAACCTTAACATGACTTCGCAACTCCTGTACTCAAAGGACTGAGCAATGAAGGAAAGCGTGCCAAATGCCTTTTTAACCATCCTGTTTATATGTGATGCAAACTTCAAAGAATCATGTACTTGCACCCCAGGTCCCTCTGTTCTACAATGTTACCCAAGGCCCTACCATTAATTGTATAAGCCCTACCCTTGTTGTTGTACCAAAATGCAATACCTCGCATTTATCCAGATGGAACTCCATCTGCCATTTTTTTCAGTCCATTGACCCATTTGATCAAGATCCCTTTATAATCTTAGAAAACCTTCTTCACTGTCTACAATGCCACCGCAAACTTACTGACCGTGTCTTCCATATTCTCATCCAAATCATTTATATAAAGGACAAACAAAAGAGGACCCAGAACTGATCCCTGTGGAACACTGCTGGCCACAGGCCTCCAGTCCGAAAAGCAACCCTCCACCATTACTCTCTGTCTCCTCCCCTTAAGCCAATTATGTATCTATTTGCCAAGCTCACCCTGAATCCCATGTGACCTAACTTTACTAATCAGCCTGTCATGTGGAACCATGTCGAAGGCTTCACGAAAATCTAAATAATAACGTCTGCTGCTCTGCCATCATCAATCTTCTTGGTAACTTTCTCAAAAAACTCAATCAAGTTTGTGAGATGCGATTTTCCTTTCTCAAAACCTTGCTGACTATCTCTAATCAAATTGTGGTGGGCCTCCCTAGTGATTAGAGTTTGCACATACAGCACTGTAGAATATCAATTGTCTTTACATAATAAGAAAGCCTGTTGTATGGTAGCTATAAGTTCAACTGAATTGGGTCAAACATGATTTCTAAGACCTTAGCCAGCTTGTACAGATGTATCTGCTCCCTCTGAAAGCTAGAGTAGACCTCCTTGTTTCCAGCCACACACTGTGTCTGATGTCACGGGAATGGGTGAAGATCAACATGGTAAGAACACAACTCATTTGGAACCATTACCTCATACCCCAGTTTTCATTGCTCCAGTAGAATTAAATAAAATCTCATGAAATCTTTTTTCCAAATCGACCTTCCTACGATCACACAATGGCCGCAAAAGGATCAGGGGAGGGAAATCTGTCATCCTTACCTGGCCTGGCCTACATGTGACTCCAGCCCCCACAGCATGTGGTTGACTCCTAACTGTCCTCTGAAATGGCCAAGCAAGCCAGCCAGTTTAAGGGCAATTAGGGATAGGCAACAAATGCTGGCCTTGCTGGTGATGGTCACATCACAAGCGAGAACATATTTTTTCAACAAAAGGATTAATTTGACTCTGACTGGGGGTAGATACAATGCAGCCCATTCTTGTATGAAAGCCATCATGGAGGAGGTGATAGCCCTCCTGAAGATAAGGTACTGATGCTTCCTTCTGTCTGAGGAGACCTTACTGTAAACTCCATGCAGAGCGTGCTGTTTAATTCTAGCGTACCATGTTCCACACAACAGCAGCAGGTATAGATAGGGCGTGATGGACTCTGAAGAGCTGGGAGGATGAGGATGAAGATGAGGACGTTGAGCAGGACCATCACCTTCATCTTGATAGAGGGTTGAAGCTTTAGGGACAAGAAGCTAGGCTGAACTTAATTGACATGCACATCCAAAAGATCTGAACTGGGTGAAGTGATCATTCACTGAATGTAAATTTGTTGTTGGTTGAAAGGCAAGGAGCCCCAGACCAATACTAGAGCAAATACAACTTTTCTCTTTGTTGTATCTTTACTTATCCTGTTGTTTAATAATCATTAATCTTGATAACTGTTTAAAGGCTTTCCAACACTTCAGGTTCCCATATTGAGCAATAACACGATGCTGTGCCACACTGGGTGCTATGGAAAGAGTAGCGATCCATTAGATAGGGCTTTAACATGGTATGGTGCTATGGATGAGCAATCTTTGTGGCTTGATTCTTATAGCTGTAGTTACATTGACAATCGATCAAACAGCTGATGATAAAAGTGCCAATATAGTTATGAATGTGAGCTTCTATTTATAGTAGAGTACCGGTAGTATCAGCTATGTGTCCTCAGTAGTTTGTCTTTTTGTTTTTTTTACATTCATTGGATGTGTGAGTCACTGGTTAGGCCAGAAATTATTGCCTCTCCCTAATTACTGAGATTGTGATTAAGAGTCAACTACATTGCTATGGCTCTGGAGTCATATGAAGGCCAGACCAGGTAAGGACAATAGTGAACCAGACGTGTTTTTCCCAACAATCGCCAACAGTTTCATGGCCATCCTCAGATTATTGTCTCAATACCAGATTTCCATAGAATTCAAATTCCATCATCTGCCGTGGTGGGATCAAACCCAGGTCCCCAGAACACCACCTGAATCTCTGGATTAATAGTTTAGTGATAACACCACCAGATCATTGCCTCCCTCCAACGACCATGAAGGGCTATTGGTGGCTCACAGTTATTGATCTTGTGTACAGTTGGGCCTTAAACATGGCATGAGTGGCATGAATCCTAGAAGAATACTGGCAGTGGTGAGTACTTCCACCACTGGTCAGAGACACAATAGTGCCAGCGGGGTGCCATGTCTACATGATAACATAAGCAGGGAAATCCTGCATGAAATTCCCTGAAAATGACACTTAACTGATATTCTCAATATTCAGTCCATGTTGTTATGTCAGCAAATGACAACGATCAGTTTGTACAGAGTGACAAACCAGGATGAATGAACAATAGGTTTGCTTTTGGTCTTGTTGGTAGAGGGAGAAATATTGGATAGGATGCCATGCCTTTACTTGCAGCATTGTTAAGAATGGACCTTTGGACTTAGAAGGGCAGTTAATGCAAATTTGGACAAACCTGCAGACATTCCAGTCTGAATTTCCAATAATTGCAATTGACAGATTTGTAAAATCTTGGTATATAATTATCATTTGATTTCTACTAATAACAGAACTTATTACTCAAACTTCAGCCAACATTTCATCCCGTGTTTCTTTAATATGCAGCAAAAAGTAAAAGAAGGCAGTTTATCTTAACATAACAGGCTGCAGATTTAAAATTCTAATCCTTTCCTCTATAAATAACTCTGATTGGAGACCAGCAGAGTCCAAGGGTAAAGTCTAATTGTATCGGAGTTCTGCTATTTCCAAAGTATTTTAATTTTGATTTGTAACGACCAGAACATCCAACACTCACTTTGAGGTAAATGATGGGTTAGGGCACACCCATGGAATTCTTGACAATGGGACAGAATCCTGATGTGGCATTGGGGTCTCATTGCCAGTCCCACCTGTCACCATAGTTAATCCTAGTTGCCAAGGCCCTGAAATGATCCTTGATGAGCCATTTAATGGCCTGTATTGGTGGCAAGGCAAAAAGGTTGACAAAATGGAGCCCAGCTCATTGTACCTGTTTCACTACCTTCTCTACTTTTTGACAAAGGCGTTTAGGAACCTTGTCACATTCCAGGTGTCATTTAAATGCAGATTGTTGTTAATGCTGATGAACTATCTCCAAGATTCAACCAGAGATGACACTCATTCATTCTTTACATCAATGCTACTAATTAATTTTGGATCAACATAAGCTCACAGAAATAAAAATACAATGGTTTCAAAGATTCACCAGCTAAGTCTTCTGTGCTACGATAAATGTTTCAGTGTAATAAAGAGTTTTGCTGCATCAGGGACTTGTTGATTAAGTTATGCAAGAACAACAAAGCATATAATTGGTGACTATAAGGGCAGAATTAGATTAGCATTTATAATGCGAGAAAGGATAAGAGCTATTCAATGCAGCAGAGACTATACAATGTTTTGATATCCTAAAACACGATCCATATACACATTTTAAAAATGGATGTGGTTTGGAATTTACTCTAATTTTTCCAGGGTAATAAATGCTTCCTATATTTGCAAACTGTTGCACATATCAATCAATCAACTATAATACATTGTTCATGTGACTGAGCTCCTTTTATCACTTGCGATCTTTCAAGATTTATGATGATTTGAACTGTTTCTCAATGTAATGTGACAGGTCTTTTTGAACTAAATCCCAGTTGAATCCAAATGCAATGATACTCCAGTTATGGTAGAAAGAATTGATAAGTTAACTGCCACAGATTAAATAAACAGTGAATTCCATGGACAACAATGTTTTGCTGGACCAGTCTATTCAAGCATTGATGTGATCATTGTAACAGTGGACCACTGTAGGGTCTTGTGGTAGTGTCCTTACTCCTGGACCAGAAGTTCCAGGTTCAAATCCCACTGTCATCAGAGATGTGTATTTGTATATTTGACCAGGTTGATCAAAAAATGAGTTATCAATTTTCAGTTTACATCATTTGATTCTGAATACCTCAACTTTCATGGACTTAACTGGTTTTGAAAGACGCTGATTTAAGCTGGACACTGACCACAGATTGAGAATATTCATGAAATAATAAATAGCCAAGATCCATATGGAGTGAAATTAACCATTCATCAAAATGACTACAACCAGTCACACAGATCAGTGTCTCCAGTTCAGTTTATACGTTGCAGGAAGTTTCACACATTGGGATAACCGCTCCTCAGCTGGCTGTAACAAAATTGGGAGATCAATTGTTTTGTTCCAAAAGACCAACAAGAGAACTGGTATGGGTAAAGAAATTGTTTCTTCCAAAGTGATTTTCTTTTTAGAAAGCAGGGAAACTTTACTTACAATTTATATAGATGATTTGGAGTTGGGGACCACGTGTAGGGTGTCAAAGTTTGCAGATGACACTAAGATGAGTAGCAAAGCAAAGTGTGCAGAGGACTGTGAAACTTTGCAGAGGAACATAGATACATTGAGTGAGTGGGCAAAGGTCTTGCAGATGGAATACAATGTAAATAAATGTGAAGTCATACATTTTGGTAGGAGTAATAGTAAAAAGGATTATTACTCGTCATACATTTTGGTAGGAGTAATAGTAAAAAGGATTATTACTTGAATGGTAAAAAGTTGCAGCATGCTGCTATGCAGAGGGACCTGGGTGTCCTTGTGCATGAATCACAGAAGGTAGGTCTGCAGGTACAACAAGTAATTAGGAAGGCAAATGGAATTTTGTCCTTCATTGCTAAAGGGATTGAAATTAAAAGCAGAGAGGTTATGTTGCAGCTGTACAAGGTGCTGGTGAGGCCACACCAGGAGTACTGTGCGCAGTTTTGGTCTCCTTACTTGAGAAAGGATGTACTGGCACTGGAGGGGGTGCAAAGGAGGTTCACTAGGTTGATTCCAGAGTTGAGGGGGTTGGCTTATGAGGAGAGACTGAGTAGATTGGGATTATATTCATTGGAATCCAGAAGATTGAGGGGCGATCTTATAGAAACATATAAAGTTATGAAGGGAATAGATAAGATAGAAGTAGAGAGGATGTTTCCACTGGCAGGTGAAGCTAGGACAAGAGGGCATAGCCTCAAGATTAGAGGGAGCAGATTTAGGACTGAACTGAGAAGGAATTTCTTCACCCAGAGGGTTGTTAATCTATGGAATTCCTTGCCCAGTGAAGTAGTTGACGCTACTTCAGTAAATGTTTTTAAAAAAAAGGTAGATTTTTTTTGAACAATAAAGGAATTAAGGGATACGGTAAGAACGCGGGTAAGTGGATCTGAGTCCACGAAAGGATCAGCCATGATCTTATTGAATGGCGGAGCGGGCTTGAAGGGTCAGACGGCCTACTCCTGCTCCTAGTTCTTATGTTCTAAACTGCAAATCGCACTTTCCACCTGAGAACGTTCAGCCCCAAAATGCACAGCTTCCAGTGGGTGTCCCAGCAATCTATTTAGAATAGCAGGTCTACTGGGCTACAATGTGGTCAGAGTGGAGTAAGCCGTTGCCCTCATTTTAAAGCCTCTCTTCCACCTAGATTCTCCTGAGAGTGGGGAAGTTTATTTCGAGGCCTTTACATAATGCTAACTGTGTCAAATATGTTTCTTTTGTAGAATTGAAAAGTTCATGGCTTCAGCTAAAAACATCACAGAACAAACAGAGAACATAGAAACAGTACAGCATAGGGACAGGCCCTTCAGGCATGATGTTTGTGCCAACCATGATGCCATTCTAAACTAATCCTATCTGCGTGCACATGGTCTGCATCCTTCTGTTCGTGCCTTTCATGCTTCTGTCTTAATGCCTCCTAAACAATGCTACAGTATCTGCTTTTCCCACTTCCCCTGGCAGCACATTGCAAGCACCTAGCAACCTCTGTGTAAAAGTCCTACCTCGCACATCTCTTATAAACTTTCCCCCTCTCAACTTAAACCTATTCCCCCTGGTATTCGACACTTCCACCCTGGGATAAAGAATCCATCCTTTCCACACCTGCCATAATTTGACATGCTTCTATCAGGCCACCCCCTCAGCCTCCAATGCTGTAGTGAAAACAATCCAAGTTTGTTCAACCTTTCCTCATAGCTAATACACTCCAATCCAGGCACCATCCTGGTAAACCTCTATTGCACCCTCGCCAAAGCCTCCACATCCTTCCTATAGTGTGACGATCAGAACTGCACACAGTACTCCAGATATGGCCTAACTAAAATTTTATACAGCTACAACATGACTTGCCAATTTTTATACTCAATGCGCCAAACAATGAAGGCAAGTATGCTGTATCCCTTCTCTACTACCTTATCCACTTATGTTGCCACTTTCAGGGAGCTATGGACCTCTATTAATATATATATTGCATACAACAGAGGTCCCAGTTCTGATCCTTTTGGAGCACCACTAGTCACAGGCATCCAGTCAGAAAAACACCCTTCCACAACTACCCTCTGTCTTCTAATGACTAAGTCAATTTTGTATCCAACCTACCAACTCGCTGTGGATCCCATGTGATTTAATTTTCTGGCCCATCCTGCCCTAAGGGATCTTGTCAATGCTTTAGTAAAGTCTACGCAGACAATATCCATTCCCTACCCTCATCAATCATCATCATTACTTCCTCAAAATACTCAATCAAATATATAAAACAAGACCTTCCCTGCACAAAGCCATGCTGACTATCGCTAATAAGGTCATTCTTTTCCAAATGTTTGTAGATTCTGCTCTTAAGAATTTTCTCCAATCATTTCCCTACCACAGATGTAAGGCTCATTGGCCTGTACTTTCCTGGATTATTTCTGTTTTTCTTCTTCTATGAAGGAATAACATCGACTATTCTCCAGTCTTCCGGGATGTCGCCTGTGATTAAAGAGAATACAAGGATCTCTGTCAAGGCCCCAGCAATCTCTTCCCTTGCCTCCCTCAGTATCCTGGGATCGATCCCATCAAACCCTGGACTTATCTACCTTGATGTTTTTCAAGACATACAACTCCTTCTCTTCCTTCACATCAACATGGATATTAACATAACTGTTCATAATCTTACCATAATCCATGTCCTTCTGCTTGGCGAATACTGATGTGAAGTATTCATTAAGGACCTTACCCAGTTCCTCTGGCTCCACAGATAAATTCCCTCCTTCATCCTTGAGTGGATCTACCTTTTCCCTAACTAGTGTCTTACTCCTAGTATATGTATAAAATGTCTTGGGATTCTCCTTTATCCTATTTGCCAAAGATATTTCATGACCCCTTTTACCCCTCCTTGTTTAAGATCATTCCTGCTTCCTTTATATTCCTCAAGGGCCTTGTCTGATTCCAGTTTCCTAAACCTTACATATGTTTCCTTTTACTTTTTTCTTTACTGTCAATATGTCTTGTCATCCAGAGTTCCCAAATTTTGCCATTCTTATCTTTCATCTTCACAGGAACATGCCTGTCCTGAATTTTGATCAACTGGCTTTTAAAAGAGATAGCAAGGTGTAGAGCTGGATGAACACAGCAGACCAAGCAGCATCAGAGGAGCAGGAAAGCTGACGTTTCGGGCCTAGATCCTTCTTCAGAAATAGGGGAGGGGAAGGGGGTTCTGAAATAAATAGGGAGAGAGGGGGAGGCGGATAGAAGATGGATAGAGGAGAAGATAGGTGGAGAGGAGACAGACAGGTCAAAGAGGCAGAGATGGAGCCAGTAAAGGTGAGTGTAGGTGGAGAGTTAGAGAGGGGATAGGTCAGTCCAGGGAGGACGGACAGGTAAAGGGGGCGGGATGAGGCTAGTAGGTAGGAAATGGGGGTGGGGCTTGAGGTGGGAAGAGGGGATAGGTGGGAGGAAGGACAGGTTAGGGAGGCGGGGACAAGCTGGGCTGGTTTTGGGATGCGGTAGGCGGAGGGGAGATTTTGAAGCTTGTGAAGTCCACATTGATACCATTGGGCTGCAGGGTTCCCAAGCGGAATGTGAGGTGCCGTTCCTGCAACCTTCGGGTGGCATCATTGTGGCACTTCAGGAGGCCCAGGATGGACATGTCGTCTGAGGAATGGGAGGGGGAGTTGAAATGGTTCGCGACTGGGAGGTGCAGTTGTTCCGCAAAGCGGTCCCCAAGCCTCCGCTTGGTTTCCCCGATGTAGAGGAGGCCAC
>NC_063352.1:10022515-10038913 GCF_021869965.1 Rhincodon typus | reverse complement strand
TGGCCTGCTGTGTTCATCCAGCTCTACACTTTGTTATCTCAGATTCTCCAGCATCTGCATTTCCTACTATCTCTGGCTTTTAAAAGATGTGGATTTACCCTCAAACAGCCTCCCCCAGTCTAATTTCATCAGTTCCTGTCCAGTATGGTTGTAATTAGTCTTCTCCCAATTTAGCACTTTCACACAAAGACCAATCTTATTCTTATCCATAGCTATCTTAAAACTTATGTAATTATGATCATTTTTCCCAAAATGCTCCCCCATTGAAACTTCGATCACTTGTCCAGGCTCATTCCCCAATTCAAGGCCTAGTATGTCCCTTTCCTCGTTTGACCTTCCACATATAGTTTCAAGAATCCCTCCTGGATGCACCATTCTGCCCTATCTTAGCCCCTGGAACTAAGGGAGTCCCAGTCAATGTTAGGAAAGTTAAAATCACACACCAACCCTGTTGTTTTCACATCTTTCCATGATCTGCTTACATACCTGTTCCACTGTCTCCTGCTGGCTATTGAAGGGTCTGTGGTTTAACCACATCATGGTGATTGCACATTTCTCATTCTTAAGCTCTACCCATAAGACCTTTCTGGATGAGCCCCCCCAAAATGCCCTCTCTTAGTGAAACTTCATCAGTTCATCCCTCTCTATCATGCCTAAAATATCTAAACCCGCAAAGTTGAGCTGCTAGTCTTGCCCTTCTCTCAACCAAATCTGTGTCATGTCTACAACATCGTAGTTCCCTGTACTTATTCAGGTTGTGATCTCATCTGCTTTACCTGTTACACTTTTTGCATTAAAATAATTATGCAGACTGCCAATCCTGCCCTGTTCATTAACCTGGCCTTGCCTGTTCTTCCTATTAGATTTTCTTGACTTAATCTCTACCTTCTCCTCAATCACTCCACATGCTGACCTACTACTCTGATTTCCAACCGCCATGCCACATTAGTTTAAACACTCCTGAGTGGCACTAGCAAATGTCCCTTCAAACCATGGCTGAGTGCCCACAGTGGACATGGCACGAGTATTCCTACTGCAGTGCAAAAACGCTGAGTACTGGGAATAGCAAGATTCACTTTTCCAGTGAGTCAGATTCAACCTTTCACTGCAGGCCACACATAACCATTTAGTTCATTAATTCCTCAAGTCAGTTCACTTGATTGCATCAGGAGGCCTTGATGCTTAACACAAAATCATGTTAATTATAATTACATCTTATTTCAACAAATGGTGAGAGTCAAGTCAATCGTAACCATTTTACTTTTGATTAATTTTGCTGATGGCACACTGAGAATGGGCAGGCTTTGGAGAGGGGGAGATTTCCAGTCCCAGCTGGCAGAAAGAAGACGAGGTCGAGAGAATTGCGATAAGTGCAAAAGGTCTTGAGAATACCTTCTGTGTTGACACTGAAGTCAAATATTGCCCTTCTTCTTTATGGAGGGTCAAGTTATTTTGTACTTTCAATGGAATGAAAGGGAGAGGCATAATATTAATCCTTCCTTTTACATACAAGTACTGCATCATCAGGATCATAGAAATAGAATCCCTACAGTGTGGAAACAGGCCATTCAGCCCATCGAGTCCATGGTAACCCTCTGAAGAGCATCTCACCCAGACCCACCCACCCTCTACCATATTGCTGTAACCCTGCTTTTCCCATGCCTCTTCCACTTAACTTATACATCCCTGGACATTACAGGCAATTTGACATGTCCAGCCCAATTAACCCGCACATCTTTGGACTGTGGGAAGAAACCAGAGCACCCGGAGGAAACGCATGCAGACACAGGAAGAACATGCAAACTCCTCAGTTGCCCAAGGGTGGAATCAAACCCTGGTACCTGGCACCTAGAGGCAGTAGCGCTAACCACTGAGCTACAGTGCCACCCAACTGGGTTGTGGTCTTGTTTGGGTGATAGTGCTTTGACAGACAGGCAAATTAGGGAAATCATATTTGACAATGCCAACAATTTTTTGATGAGCACAATCAATATCCCAGTGAATATTGCTTAGATTACACCACAGTGTGCTGGTTTAGCTAAAACTGAACCCGAAACTCAAGCTACCAACAGTTGTAATGCCTGGCATTTCCATTTTCTTGACTAGGACAAATACTGAGATACAATAATTTGAACCAATGAACACCTCAGGGATCTGTTGGATTTCTGCCCATCCACTCCATTGGGAATTGAACAGTGACTTGGTGGGCAGAGGAGGGGTAGTGGTAAAATAATGCCCCAAATCTCGGAGTTCAGCTAAAATTACCCTCAATGCATCAGCCCTGAGGCGAACTCTCCTGATTTTTGAACCACCTTCAGTGATCAGGAACATTGTCTGGGCAACGTTTTGTAAGTGGTGATCCTTCTGAGGAATGTTTTTTGCTGCTATTTGAGAATAGCTTCTAACATTGTTCGGTGACTGGATTACAATGTGAGTTGGCTATGAATGCCAGTTTTGAGGGGATTTGAGCATTTTAATTAATTTAATGAATTTCCCCTTTGTAACACGTTGTGCTGAGCTTTTGGCAACAATGGAAAAGTTACACTGATTGGAGAGAGTTTGAAACACAGCTATGGCCTGTGGGAAAACTGAAAGATTCTGACAGATACCGGTTAATTGAAAAGCCATTGATCACGGGCAATTGTGGACGATTCCTGTCAATGCAAGGAATGGAAATTAAATAAAAGCAAGGCAGACCATAAAATAACTTAGCATATCTCATGATTGTTTCATCCAACACAATAAGAGTGAAATATTAGATCTATCTTTGCCTCAAAGGCAGTTCATCAATTGTAGCAAATGTCCAGCTCTGAAATTATACTGTTCAAGATGAATATCAGCTGCATGCTTGTATGAAATTTCCTTCTGCTACTTTAACAAAGGAATTTGTTCTTTTTACAATGACAGACACTTTTAAGAATAGTGACTGAGATATTTTAATGTTAACATGCCATTCAATTCTTCTTTGTCATGGTAAATTATAGACTAGTAATCTGTAAAATCTCATAGACTAACTTAAAAGCTTTGTACTCTGGGGTTAAGAGAGAAAATTAAGTTAAGAGTAGGCTGAGGCGTTGAATGAAAAGTCATGAAATGTGCAAAAACGTACAATGGAATTTCTAATGACTGGGACTGACTATCACACCCATAAAATGTTATCCAAATGTTAATCATCTGGTCATTAACATACATAATTTAGCATGTATAACTGACATTAAGATCTTCAACTATCACTACATTGAGGGATGGGGTGGCAGGGACGTGTGGAGGCACAGGGCTGGAATGGAGAATTCTTTTCTGGAAGCATTGCTGAAGGAAAGACTTAAATCTGAAACTTGTTAAGTAGAGGGTTGAAAAACCCCCTCCCTGCCTATATCAAGGAATAACAGGAGAAATCAGATAATGGATTATCAAAAGTAAAAATGCATTTTCCCAATGTGGCCACCATATGTTTCATGCATCAAAGTCTATTATGTCTCAAGAAGACATCAACAAGTGCAAAGTGTTAGACAGTAACACAATGACTGTCACAGAAAAGACAGACACACACACACACACACACACACACACACACACACACACCTTTTGGAGGGATGGTTCCAAGTGAATTTTGATAGATCATCAAAGAAAAGCTGCTTTATTTCCACCCTCTGAAGAAGTTGATATTTGGTTCCCACAGAAGTAGCTCCAGGGAAAATGGAACCAGGATTTTTCAATAACTGAAGCATTCACTATGATTGACTGGAACGAAGAAACCAACTAATTAACAATAGTCCTAGATTAAAACCTTGCAACTCAAAGACACCTATAGGGCTCTGAATCATATATTCTTTTATCTTCATTTGCATTGGACTCTATATTTCCATTTAACTTTGAATATGTTTGTGTGATTGAGCTCAGATAACTTCACATATTTTTGACAATATTTAAAAATTACTTTTCCCCTGCTTTAACAGTTAATCCATTTACCCTTCCTTTCATGCAAGGAAATCTTGTTGATCTGCTTCAGAGCAAAAATAGTTGACTAGTTAAATAGCTAATTGGAAGGAGGGAGGGCTTCAAACAAAGATAGGAATTTAAACCCTTGTAAACAGCTAGAAGCTATTTTACCCCTTTTCATTTGGTTGGAATGAGTTATTACAACATAATTCTATCTAATCAAATTTTAAGGAATGGGCCCGCTGCAAAGTGTGTGGGATGTTGAATTAAAACAGTTATTCTAAACATTCCTGAGCCCCAGGAATAATAACTAAAAAAAAACAATTAGTAAAATTGAAGGAATCATTTCTTCAGGGATACAAGTTGAAAATAGCAATCGTATGTGGAAACCCATCGGAGCTCGACTGAACACTTTCTCATAGCTGATAAGAGAGAATCATGAAACACCATTCGGAGTGACCACTTGTGAAGAACTAATTGCTTTGCCTTGCTTGTCATTATTTTCCCACAGCACCAGAGAATTGCAGTGCAGCCCACCATTCTACAAGTCCCATTAGTGATAAAAGAGCATCACAGTCAATTATCAGTTACAAGTAGAAGACTGAGAGGCAGAAACAATTTAAGTCAAACCAGAGAGCCTCCTACGGGATGAGGCAGATATTAATCATAACCTAAGCAGTTCTTCAGGAAGGCTAAAATAGTGGTTTAATGAGAGATAGAAAAATGCTTACAAAGATTTGAAACTGATCCCTAAACTAATATAACTGAAATTAATTGGTTGAGAAACTCTTTCATTGGGTTTGAAAGTGAAATATCAGTCTATTTTCCACAAAAGATTACTCCAAATATTTTCTAGCAGAGTTCAGTTCAAATCTCATTCATTCCATGTTTTTAAAGCTTTTCTTGGTATTATCTCTTCATTCTCATCATTTTTTTTTGTTGATACATTCTTTTCTCTCTTATCCACAATTAGAGCTCCATTGCAGGAAATAAAATTATGCTGTTTAGCATTCATGAAAGCATAGATGCCACATGGCTCATGGTGGGACATATCCAGTGAGTTCAGCTCTGAAGAACTGGAGCTTGTAATGTTGCCAAAATGATGACATAGGGAGATGATTTACATTACTGGTGAAAGGTTGTAGAAGACTGTTCAGAGAAAAACCTCGTAACGTATGAAAAGTTTTCTTACTTGCTCTGAATAACAACACAAAAATGGTATTTTGTTTGCTGTCAGCAAGTACATAGCAAAGTAGACCACTGGGCTAGTCCCAGTCTCAGATACATTCCCACCCTAGATCCAGCTTATAAATATAAATGCAGCTCCCCGTGGAGTGTGGGAGGCAAGCTTTCAACTTTTAATGTCTTTCTTGAAGCTTTATACAGCAATTGCCAAAGAATGTAGTAGCTTTCAGTGTAATCATGAGTTCATTTGCCTTTTGCTAAAATATTTCTAAAACCATTTACTGCCCTTAAGCTATGGCTCCTAATCCTCTGGAATCGAGATGTCCAACATCCTCATGCTATCATTGGTCTGCTGGATCGGACTGATTAATGAACCTTGGTTCACTAAAACCCAGTTCCATTGTTTCTTTACTCACCTCAGCATAATCCAAATGTCATCAACGGGCAAACCATTTTCACCCACATATAGCCTCCATTAGCAGCTTTTCTTTCTCTCCAGTTTACCATTATCCAACCCATTGTGTGCCTAGCTGTCTTTCTCTCCCTCTGGGCTCCATCTCCACCTATCACTCCTTTAACCTTCCACTCCAACCCTCTGTCTTTAGCATATACTCCATCTTGTCCTAGGCATGAGTTCACCGGATCTGAAATGCTAACTCTGCTTTCTCTCCACAGCTGGTGCCAGACCCGTAAAGTTTCTCCAGTGATTTCTGTCTTTTTCAGTGAACTTTGGCACTGCCCTACCACTGGCACCTTTCCTCACCTCGCCCTGCCATAGCATCGAGGCAAGAACTCAAGTGGCATCGAATGCCTGCTTCTTGCTGAAAATGCGGTTATGACTGGGAAATGATAGAATAGAATTGTAGAATCCCTACAGTGAGGAAAGAGGCCATTTGGCCCATTGGGTCTGCACCAACTCTCTGAAGAGCTATCCAAACCCAGCACACACCCCCATCCTATCCCTGCATCCCTATTTTAACCATGGCTAACCCACCTAGCCTGCACATCCCTGGACACAATGGGCAACTTACCATGGCCAATCCACCTAACCTGCACATCATTGGAAATGGCACCAACATTTGAGGCACCTGACCTCAAAAGGAAAATCTTGCCTCATTGTTGGACTTTCTGGCTAAGGGCTGTTGACAAAATGACGATGCATAATTTTTTTAGGATAGACAAACAGATCCCTCACCCCCTTTCAACCCAATGGCTCTAATTTGCAAATGGTGTTCGGAAAATATCACCCACTGCTTTTGCAATCAAAACAATCACTTTCAATTGTAGGTTACTTTCTCTTAAGAATTGCAATTAGGTGAGAAAGGAGACGGGTACAAAATAAGCTGGAAACTGAGGCAGAACAGCAGCACCCACAATTATAATTTATAAAAGGGTGTTTAGATTGAAACAAAACACCCTAAGGTGTTAAACAGAGATGTAATCAGAGAAAATCAGCAGAAACTGAGAACAGCAATTCCGTACTTACTGTAGAATGAAATTAAACAAGTAGTCAATCATATCTAATGTACCACAGCTACTTTCACATCCGGAGAACTGCGCTAAAGTTATTTTCCATCAACTATAAATACTTGTACTCTGAGATTGGACAAAAGTTAACTAGAGCACAATTCTTTTTCTCAGACCTTTTGTTTGCTTTTTTACAGCTTTTTGTGGCTGTTGTAAATGGTGGCTGTTTCACAGAGTGGCTATTACATGTATAAATAATGTGGAACCACTGCATCCAATCAAAAACGTGTTTTTCCCCTTAATATGGAATATCCCACACTACACACAAATAGCATTTCTCAAAGGAATGTCACTGCTCTATCCCCTTACTTAAGCAGTTGTGCTTCCGCTCCACCCTATTGTATGATGATCTCATCAACGACAATGACAGTGTCAGTATTGCTCAAATCAACAAAGATGACAACTTACATTTATATTGTACCTTTGTTGTAATGTCATGATGATAGGTCAGATTCCTGAAGTACTGTGGATGTATTTTAACTCTTAATTTCAAACTGTATTTATTAAAAGAGGAGTGCTACAGAAAATACAAAGAGACTATAGACATTAATTGGGTACAATCCAGAAAATCCTGTGTGGAGCCTATGGATTATCACACTAGCAGAATGTCAGGGAAATTTACAACAGAGGTAGAGACATAACAGGGAGACCTAATGAGGGAACTATCTTCTTTGCCCCTTCCCCTCAAAAGAAAGTGAACTCTTGCACTCAAATTTCATTTTTTGTCCTTTCAGGAAAATACTGAAAAAGGTGGATGAAAACCAACTGCAATGCTGGGCTGTGTGTACTAATGGTCGAAGGTGTGCTGGTGACTTGAGGCTCATGTATAGTAGCTGGGGTTTGAGAGCCAATATACTGATCACAATGGGAGAACCAGCCATTTTCTACCACTGTATTACGGGTAAAAGGTCTCTGTCCCTCTCTCTCTGTGCCAGAAGGCAACCAGCCAGCAACTCTACAGTGTGGAAATGGGACCATTCAGCCCAGCAACTGCCACACAACTATCCAAAGAGCATCCATCCAAGACTTAACCCCGCCCCCCCCCACCTACTCTATCCCTGTATTTCCCATGGCTAACCCACCTAACCTGCACATCCCCGGACACGATGGGCAATTTAGCATGACCAGTCCACCTAACTGGAGCACCCGGAGGAAACCCACACAGACACGGGGAAAATGTGCAAACTCCGCTGAGACAGTCGCCCGAGGGTGGAATCAAACCCGGGTCCCTGGTGCTGTGAAGTAGCAGTGCTAAACACTGAGCCATCATGCAACCCTGTTCAAAGCGAACTCTTCACAAATGACCCAGAGAGACTGGTGTGTATATTTTTTTTAACTTTTATCTTTTCCAAGTCTCATTTCTCATTTCTAATCTGTGTGTAATCGTTATTGTGTTATTTGTTCTTGCGTTTAGTAATTAATAAACTGACTCTTTTGCTAATTCAAGATAATTTTGTTAAATTAGTTCCCTTTTAAATGTACATTTATTTGTTCCGAGAAAAATGTATCTGTAGTGATTATAACAAGGTCAGCCAAGTGGCCCTCATAGAATATGAGTTCCCTGATTGGGGCTGTTAATCTGGTCCAATCAGGGAGCCCTGGCTGACAGATACAAACAGGAGTGTCAGAGATTCTGTTCACTCTGACAGCTGGCTCTGAGGGAGCTGGATCAGTGTCAAGGCCTCTCTGGGTGTCAATAAAGGGCGACTTGGTGACAGGATACCGGCCTCTGTGGTGTTATTTCAGTAACCATCACGGAGGAGAATCCTTTCTGAATTAACCTTGTTGTGACCAACTGAGGGGGAGGGTGTATAAAGGAATCAGGTCGTCCCTCTTCACCCAGGAGCTTATCAGTTTTGGTGTAGCCATCTGGAATTGAAATATCTTGTGGATTCTCACACAGGGTCTCACACAATAATTAAATGTACAAAAGAATATCTCAGGATCATTATAAAAGAAAGCCACATAAGGAAATATTAGCTCAGATGATCAGGTTTTATGGAGTGTCTTAAAGGAGGAAGGTGAGATAGAGAGGTGGAGAGACTTAGAGAGAGTGGACCAGAGCAAACGTCTAGGAAAGTCGACTTCCAATAGTGGGTTGATTAAAACTGAGGGTGTACAAGAGGCCAAACTCAGAGGAGGATAGATATTTCAGAGGGTTGTGGGATAGAGGGAGATTACGGAGGGGCAAAGCCATGGGGGGATTTGAACACAATAATACCTACTCCCTTTAGTTAGTACGTATTAGTAACCAAAGTACAAATTAGTTCTCTGTAGCATCTCGTAGTCTTCTAACAAAATATGAAGAGCCTATTCCTTTGCACTGCTTTACTTTGTAAGCTTTGGTGTGATTTGAAACACTGTCCATGAATTTGCCATTTCACTTGTCACATCATCCATCAGATTTTGTTGTGTAACTGCAGTTCCAAACGTTGATGAAAAATGTTAGTTTGGTACAAGTCAGCTCACAAGTTGGATGAAGGGGAACTACCAATTTCTATGCTTTTCATTGAATGAGTTATATAAGTGGGAATGAGCTGAATATATGAAAAGAAATGATTAGTTGACACAGAGTTGGGAGTATCATAGAATCGCCACAGTGTGGAAACAGGCCCAACAAGTCCACACCAGCCCTGAGAGCATCCCACCCAGACCCATCTCCTATAACCCACCTAATCTACACATCCCTGAACACTATGGGAAATTTAGCATGGCCAATCCACCTAGCCTGCACATCTTTGGACTGTGGGAGGAAACCCACGCAGACACGGGGAGAATGTGCAAACTCCACACAGACTGTCACCCAAGAGTGGAATCAAACCCAGGTCCCTGGAGCTGTGAGGCAGCAGTGCTAACCACTGAGCCACCGTGCCGCCCTGAGTAGGTCAATAACTCCATATGACTCCTCTGCCATTCAGCGAGGTCATGGGGAGAGCTGGGACTTCGCTTCACACGAACATGTGGCATAATGTCAAAAAACTAGTAACGTAAGAGATCCAGGTTAATGCGCTGGGAACATAGATTCAAATGCCACAATGATAGTTGGTAGAATTTAAATTTTCTGAATTAAATCTGAATGATAAAGTTCATCTCAATAATGCTGACCGTGACAAGTATTGTCAATAGTTGTAAAAACTCAAGTGTTTCACTAACGTCATTCATGAAAGGTAATCTGCCGTCGTTACCTGGTCTGGCCCACATGTGATTCCAGACCCCGTGTAATGTGGTTGACCCTTAACTACCCTCTGAAATGGCTGAGCAAACCAATAAGTTCAAGGGCACTTTGGGAATGGGTAACAAATGCTGGCCTTGCCAGTGATGTAAACATTCCATGAATGAATAAAGAAAATAATAACATTAATAAATTGATAAAACTCTATCAACCTCAGATTTAAAATTCATCCAGCTTCAATTACCATTTGAAGAAGAGAGTTCCAAACTCCTTAAGTACAAATTTTCCCAACTTCATCCCTGAATGATCCAGCTTTAATTTTTAAGCTATGTCCTTTGTTCCCCAAAAAGTGGAAATAATTTCTCTTTATCTGTGTTGATATGCTGCAAAGCAAATTTTCACACTGAGAAAGTGAAGATTTAGCTGGTCAATTATGAGTGCGCATTGTGCCTGTCATTATGAAAATTGGTTTTGGTGCCCATACACACTTTGCCTTTTGCTTCTATTGATAATCATTGAAAAGTACTGGGGATGTACATGTTGATGGAAAGTTCGACATTATCACCCATTCATAAATTAGAACCAGTGATCATGAATGAATAACAATGTATTTTCAAATCAGGATGGGATGTGTCCTACAGGGGAGCTGGCAGATGGTTGTGTTACAAACATACACACAGGAAACAGGAGTAGGTCATTCCACCTCTTCCCAAAGTGTCCAGGAGTGAAATCTAATTAGAATCTTACATGTGCTAAAAGTTAAATAAACAGCCAGGACAGCAAGTTCACAGTGTTGGAGACTCCTTCCTCTCTGCAAACAGGCAGCTACTGTGTGAAGTGATCATGTAAAGATTTGTATAACATTGCAGTGGTGATCTAACTATCTAATTGCTTCTGCAATGCTCATCCTTGCTTTCGAAGGGATATCTATTGCCCCACATTGTTCAGACCTTTCCAATGTCTCTACCTTTGTGCCCTGACTGAGCAGGAAGATGGTCCTCTCCCCCAGTGCAGCTACTTAAGCTGTCTTTCTAATTGGTAGCGGCACCAGACCCCCTCCCCACCACAATGCTCACATCCAGCCCAATCTCCAGCACTATTCGGGATAAACCTAACTGGTTTCATCAGTCCTTGTGAAAAGACAGATTGCGTTGACTCGCCACTTTTGTGGGTCATGAGTGACTCACAGAAATACTGTTCAAATGCCAACATCTTATACCAATACAATCTGTCCACCCAAATGTTTAAAAACTGAAAACATTTACAATGCCAAATGGAGTGAAAGTTGTGCAAAACCTACGAAGCCATCTGCTGCAAGGGAGATTGAGTTGAGCATCGTAGAGGCGTTTAAGGGAAGGTTTAACAAGCGCATGAGAGGTAAAGACATGGAAAGATCTAGTGATGCATTTAGATGAAGGAGATTTGGAGGTGGCTCTTGTACAATGCAAATACTGGAATACACCAATTTCAGATGAATGGCCTGTTTCCCTGCTACCTATTCAAAATAAATTTAAAAATAAGTTTTTTTTTTATTCATTAATGGGATGATGGCATAGCTGGCTAGACAGCATTTATTGCCCATCCCTAATTGCCCAGAGGGTAGTTCAGAGTGAACCACATTGCTGTGGGTCTGGAGTCACATGGAGGCCAGACCAGGTGAGGATGGCAATTTCCTTCCCTAAAGCATGTTATTGAACCAGATGGGTTCTTCCTGACAATCGACAATGGATTTATGTTCATTATTAGAGTGTTAATTCCAGATATTTATTGAATTCAAATTCCACCATCTGCTATGGTGGGATTTGAACCCGAGTCCCCAGAACATTATCTGGGTCTCTGGATTAACAGTCCAACAATAATACTACTAGGCCATTGCCTCCCCATAATATATATTTATAATATTTATATATACCCCCATAATATATAATTCAGGCTGAAATAAGTTGGCCATGCACTGGATAAATTTGTGATACGTCTTAAGATGCTAAGAAGGCCAAGTTATTTATTTGCTTTCAATGTTACTAACAACCCCTTTCAAAAATGCCTTTACTGCTGTGACAAGCTATAAATTGCAGATAATTACAATAATTTATGAGCTATTCAGACAGCATCATAAAATTACATAATTCATATGGAATATTAAATACTCCAATTAAATCTTACTTTTTTCTTCCAATTTTGAATAATTCATAGGTCACATTACCCTTCATTACATGATAATTACTGGTCCACCCTTAGACATGTTGTGACACCCACTCTCTCATTACCTCAACTGATTTACCACAGCTTTTAACTTACGTAGACAGAACGGAAGAAAAACAGTTTTTATGTGCTTTTCTGATGAAGGTCCAGGCCCGAAACATCAGCCTTTCTGCTCCTATGATGCTGCTTGGCCTGCTGTGTTCATCCAGCTCTGCACCTTGTTGTCTCTATGTTTTTATAGTGCTCCTTACTGCTTCTGGAGATCCTTTTCAAAAGAAGTTTGTTGATCATTTTATTGTCATTGGTCTGATGTAAGAAACACACCTGTCTTCACAATTTAAGAGATCTTCTGTATTCTCATGTAAATAAGTTTTGAAAAAAATGAATGTGTTGAAATTTGAACAGGGTTTATGAATGATAAACAAGGTGGTCTTCAAGATGACCAACCAGGCAGTGAAATTGAAGCTGACTTCTGCTGATATTGCTATCACCATTGACTGTGTTGTTTCCATGAGCTCAAGCCTGCATTGTTCTGCTTACGGTGAGGTCTGTGCATTGAGGACCTCTACTGAACTCTTGACACTTTTCTATTTAGATTAACATTCCCTACCATCAGTCTGTTGCATCTCTGCCTGTCCTTATCCAGGAATATTCGCGAAAACTCAGTAGGTCCTGTAATCTATAGATAACACAGTGTGGAGCTGGAGGAACACAGCAGGCCAGGCAGGACCCTTCTTCAGAAGGCAGGACCCTTCTTCAGAAAATCATTTTCCAGCTCCACACTGTGTTATCTATAGATTACAAGGACCTACTGGGTTTACACGATTACACGATTTACACGGTTTACATTGGCAGTTCTTCTTATCTCTGAGGTCCTGTAATCTCTTCCTTTACATTTTACTTAACCAAACAGCATGCACTTTAGGAGAAATATTTCTTATAAAAGTCGTTACAAATACCAATTAATGACACAGTTTTAATGAAACAGAATATTGTGTGGCAGAAATAAACTGTTAAACAAAATACAACATGTCTTTTAATTTTCAAAAATCAGCTTCATTTTGTGTATGTGAGCAATAACGGGAAGTGTGTTCGCTACAAATTCATGTTAAAGTTACTATTTAAATGAGCCATTACATTGTGATAATAATATTTTTGAGTGGTGACACATAAAGTGTAAACAAAGTAAAATGTTTTTAAAAAATTCAGTGATTGGCTTAATATTTGCACATGCATATGTTCTCATGCAGTCAGTAAAACTAGCAGTAAATGAATGTCAGTGGACGGATGGTAGCAGGGATGTACTTGTGAAACAGAGTTAGATTAGAGCTCTCTCTTGTATAACACTACCATTTCACTGTGCTCAATCATAATAGATACCAGAGTTACATCATCTTCACTAACATATGCACTGCGGAAGTTATATTTCTTGCAAATCTGTCTTGCATGCATTAAAGGGAAAATCATCATAGAGTTTCTACCTTTTTTTGTCTAATTGACCTGTTCAGAGATGTAATTACATAACTCTGGAGCTGGTGGGACTTGAATCTGGACCTCGTAGGCCACTGGTTGAGGGGGAGGGGGAGGGTAGGGATGCCACCATTGTGCTACAAGAGGGCCCTCACATTCCTTTTTTAAAAATTTAACCTATTTTTCCCAATCAATCTGTTGAGAGATGTTATTACTCACCTCTGGAGCAGATAGGGCTTGAACCCGGGCCTCCCAATCTAGGAGTAGGGACACTAAGACTGCACCGCAAGAGGGTCCCCACATTGCTTCTATTTATATAATCAACCAATGCCCTCATTAATCTGTCAATTGAAATTGCCCTCCAGGCAATACATTCCAAATATATCTGATTACTATGTGCAAATTTGGTCTCCATGTATAAGAAAGAATATAGTTATATTAGAGGCAGTACAATGAAGTTTCACTGGATTGGATTTCAGAATTAAAGGTTTGTCCTGTAACAAAAGGTTGAGTAAATTTGGATCTTTATTTCTGGGCGTTTACAAGAATGAGAGGTGACCTGAATGAAATGTTCATGATATTGACGAGGCTTAACAGGGCAGATACTGAGACATTATTTTCCCTGGCTGGAAAATCTAGAAAAAGAGGCCACAGTTTCATTGTAAAATGCTGATAATTTAGGATTAAATTGAATTGAATAATTTATTGTCACTCGTATATTACTGTGAGTAATACAGTAAACTGCAGTGAAAAGCTTAAACTGTCGCCATTTTGAATAGCTTAAGAATGAACAAAAAGAAACAACTGAAAGAAAGTCCAATTTTTGTACCAATTCCTTTTCTCTCAAACAGTTGTTAATCCTTGGAATTCTTCACACCAGAAGGTGTGAATGCACCATCAATGAGGTTTTTTAAGATCGAAATATTCAGTCTCTCTGCGAATTTTGATAAGTGGTATTGAAGAATAGAAGCCCTATAATGTGGAACCAGGCCATTCAGCCAACTGAGTCTACACCAATCCTCCAAAGGCCATCCCACCCAGACCCACCCCATCCCTGTAACCCTGCATTTCCCATGGCTAATCCACCCAGCTTGCGCGCTATGTGTAACTTGGCATGGTCAATCCACCTAGCCTGCAAGTCTATGGACTGTGGGAGGAAGCCAGAGCACCTGAAGGAAATCCACACAGACACAGGGAGAATGTGCAAACTCCTCACAGTCACCCAAGGATGGAATCAAACCCAGGTCCCTAGCACTGAGAGGCAGCAGTGCTAACCACTGAGCCAATGTACCACCCAATCACTTTGATCATATCCACTAACTTCGCAGACTAACAATCCAAATGATCTTCTCTTGCTCCTATTTCTCATGTTCTTATAAGTATCATAGACATTTCAATCGTGTTTCATTGGCCATAAAGTACTTGGGAATGCCCAGTGGTTGTGAAAGGAGTAATATAAATGAAAGTATTTTCATACTCAGCCTCTGCTATCCTTGAGTCTCTCTACCTTCAGGTTTCTCACTTTTCTCTTTCTTTTCAAAGTTGCTGGACTGCTGCATAGTCTGAATTTTGACAGTTTCGTCTTTTTGTAAATTTTACTCATCCACCAGCTGTGATTTTAGGATTTGTCATGTGTCAGTCTGAAATAAACTTTACAATATTCACATCCAAAATGAGGTAATTCTTAGAAATGACTGAGAGGAAATAACCATGAATTTAATAGCCCGTTCCTCCATCCATAGATTGTTTGGAATGTGCTCAGATATGTTCCTATCTATCTGGAAAACAAATTTTGGAGATGGTGAAATGATGGAACATGAGGAGGATATGAAATGCTCTGATTAATTACTAAAGGGGAGGCAATGGCCTAGTGGTATTATTACAGGACTGTTAATTTAGAGATCCAGGGAATGTTCTGGGGACCCAAGTTTGAATCTTGCCATGGCAGGTGGTGAACATAGAACATAGAACATAGAACATTACAGCGCAGTACAGGCCCTTCGGCCCTCGATGTTGCGCCGACCTGTGAAACCAATCTGAAGCCCATCTAACCTAAACTACTCCATTATCATCCATATGTTTATCCAATGACCATTTAAATGCCCTTAAAGTGGGCGAGTCTACTATTTTTGCAGGCAGGGCATTGCACGCCCTTACTACTCTCTGAGTAAAGAACCTACCTCTGACATCTGTCCTATATCTATCACCCCTCAACTCAAAGCTATGTCCCCTCGTGCTAGCCATCACCATCTGAGGAAAAAGGCTCCCACTGTCCACCCTATCTAATCCTCTGATCATCTTGTATGTCTCTATCAAGTCACCTCTTAACCTTCTTCTCTCTAATGAAAACAGCCTCAAAACCCTCAGCCTTTCCTCATAAGACCTTCCCTCCATACCAGGCAACATCCTGGTAAATCTCCTCTGCACCCTTTCCAATGTTTCCACATCCTTCCTATAATGCGGTGACCAGAACTGTACGCAATACTCCAAGTGCGCCCGCACCAGAGTTTTGTACAGCTGCAACATGACCTCATGGCTCCGAAACTCAATCCCTCTACCAATAAAACCTAACATACTGTACGCCTTCTTAACAACGCTATCAACCTGGGTGGCAACTTTCAGTGATCTATGCACATGGACACCGAGATCTTTCTGCTCATCCACACTACCAAGAATCTTACTATTAGCCCAGTACTCTGTATTCCTGTTACTCCTTCCAAAGTGAATCACCTCACACTTTTCCGCATTAAACTCCATTTGCCACCTCTCAGCCCAGCTCTGCAGCTTACCTATGTCCCTCTGTAACCTGCAACATCCTTCCGCACTATCCACAACTCCACCAACTTTGGTGTCATCCGCAAATTTACTAACCCATCCTTCTACGCCCTCATCCAGGTCATTTT
>NC_063352.1:10015317-10022115 GCF_021869965.1 Rhincodon typus | reverse complement strand
TTTATCCAATGACCATTTAAATGCCCTTAAAGTGGGCGAGTCTACTATTTTTGCAGGCAGGGCATTCCACGCCCTTACTACTCTCTGAGTAAAGAACCTACCTCTGACATCTGTCCTATATCTATCACCCCTCAACTCAAAGCTATGTCCCCTCGTGCTAGCCATCACCATCTGAGGAAAAAGGCTCCCACTGTCCACCCTATCTAATCCTCTGATCATCTTGTATGTCTCTATCAAGTCACCTCTTAACCTTCTTCTCTCTAATGAAAACAGCCTCAAAACCCTCAGCCTTTCCTCATAAGACCTTCCCTCCATACCAGGCAACATCCTGGTAAATCTCCTCTGCACCCTTTCCAATGCTTCCACATCCTTCCTATAATGCGGTGACCAGAACTGTACGCAATACTCCAAGTGCGGCCGCACCAGAGTTTTGTACAGCTGCAACATGACCTCATGGCTCCGAAACTCAATCCCTCTACCAATAAAACCTAACATACTGTACGCCTTCTTAACAACGCTATCAACCTGGGTGGCAACTTTCAGTGATCTATGCACATGGACACCGAGATCTTTCTGCTCATCCACACTACCAAGAATCTTACTATTAGCCCAGTACTCTGTATTCCTGTTACTCCTTCCAAAGTGAATCACCTCACACTTTTCCGCATTAAACTCCATTTGCCACCTCTCAGCCCAGCTCTGCAGCTTACCTATGTCCCTCTGTAACCTGCAACATCCTTCCGCACTATCCACAACTCCACCAACTTTGGTGTCATCCGCAAATTTACTAACCCATCCTTCTACGCCCTCATCCAGGTCATTTATAAAAATGACAAACAGCAGTGGCCCCAAAACAGATCCTTGAGGTACACCACTAGTAACTGAACTCCAGGATGAACATTTCCCATCAACCACCACCCTCTGTCTTCTTACAGCTAGCAATCTGAGTGAAATCTGAGTTCAAAAAAAAATTGTAATTAAGGTTCTAATGATGATCATGAATCCATTGTCAATTTCTGGGGAAAAATCCACCTGGTTCGCTAATGTCCTTTAGGGAAGGAAACTGCCATCCTTACCTGGTCTGGCCTACATGTGACTTCAGACCCACAGCAATGTGGTTGACTCTTAACTGCCCTCTGCAATGGGCAATAAAAGCTGGCCTGGCCACTGATGCCTTCATCCCATGAATGAATTAAAAAAGAGTTATAGGCTCTGATACAAGACCTCACCTCTTACTAAGCTTCTTCCAAGGCTGGTCATAAACTATCAACTTCATTGTGGCACAGTGATCTGAACAACACTGTTGCTTCAGCTTTTTCCATGATTTTTCACAGCCTCTTAGGCTTTTCCCTCCCAACTTGTTGAATTGGTAACTCAGCACTGTGGGATCAAAAACCATGGGATCGCTCCTCATTTTGTTGTCTCACCATACTGCCCAAGGCACTCGTTTAATTAACATTACAGAAGGTTCCTGTTTTGTTCTGGTCCACAGGCAGCTTTAAGAGACATGCTCATGATATCACCACCACATCACAACATGTGACCTAAGGGTATAAAGATCTCATACTTCATCCTGCCCTGGGTCACGTGAAGCATGACACTCGATTGGAAGCATGCTGCTCAATGCTGCCCTTTTGTAATCTACTAAAGGTATTTTTCTCTGGGTTGGGGGAGTCCAAAACTAGAGGGCATAGGCTTAAGGTGAGAGGAGAAAGATATATAAAGGGACCTGATGGGCAACTTTTTCACGCAGAGGGTGGTGCATGTATGGAATGAGCTGCCAGAAGGAGTGGTGGAGGCTGGTATGATTACAACATTTAAAAGGCATCTTGATGGGTATACGAAGAGGAAGTGTTTAGAGGGATATGGGCCAAATACTGGCAAATAGGACTGGAGTTATATAGGATATCTGGTCGGCATGGACAAGTTGGACCGAAGGGTCTGTTTCCGTCCTGTGTAACTCTATGACTCTATGACTTAATGACAGCCTGGACATTTAATGTCTGTGAAAGGTAATGTTCATAGATAATAGTTTTCCACAATAAACATTGGTTGGATTCTTCAATAATGATATCCATGTCCAGTTTATTATGTTATGAGGAATAACATAAATATTGCTGGAGTAAAGCCCTGATCAGAACCAGGACACTGAAGGTAGCAGGGGAAATATTTGCTTAACGGAGAGAATTCAGTTAGAAATGAAGAAAAAAATATGAAAGGATAAGACCGGACTCACATTCTCAAATAAGTATAGAAAATTACAAAGTGATCTCATTGAAGTATTAAAGATGAGAAAAGGCAATGACAATGTGAATAGAAAGAAACAATTTCTTTTAGTAGGAAGGTCCAGAACAAAATGGCAAATCCTTAAAACTAGAGAGAGGTGACTAAGGGCTTATGTCAGAAAGCATCTTTTTGCACAGAACGTAGTGCAAATCTGGAATGTTCTCCTCCAAAAAGTTGTAGAAACTGGGAGTGAGTTGAAAACATCAATGTTGAAACTAATAATCAAGGCCATTAAGAGCTGGGGAGCTGAGGCAGGTGGCTGGTGTAAAAGGTACCAATCAGCAATGATCTTGTTGAATGGTGGAAAGGTTCAAGCTGCTAAATTCCAATTCCTGGAGCCTATAAAAAGGAGATTCTAACAGAAGTTTCTGGGAAAGCTCAGTAGGTCTGGCAGCATCTGTGGAGAGAAATCAGAGTTAATGTTTCATATTGAGCGACCTTTCGTCAGAACTGAGGAAGGGTCACTGGACCTGAAACGTTAACTCTGATTTCTCTCCACAGATACTGCCAGACCTGCTGAGCTTTTCCGGCAATTTCTGTTTTTGTTCCTGATTTACAGCATCTGCAGTCCTTTCGGTTTTCAAAAAGGAGATTCTGTTAAGTGATTGCCATGAACAGACAGAAAAGGGAAGTATTTCAGGAAAAGAAGAAAGACAGATGGTCAGAAAGAACGGAAATAATATTGGAACGAGTGAAAAGATACACTTAATTGCTTAAAAGCCAAAAGCAACTCATCAAGTGGGTAGTTAAAGAAAATGGATCATGGCAGCACTATCTATCACTATGATTAAATTGAGAGAGTGGGCATGACAGAAGTGAAGCCTTGCCAGGACAGCAAGATTTACTGAGCTTGCAAAACCCTTATTGCTATGTAGTTTACAGGAAGTGTGTACTTGATGCATAGCACTGAAGCATGGAAAATATTTATCGCGAAAAATGTTGGGAGAAGCTGGCAGAGTGTTTGACATTGGGTCTGAAATCTGACATGGGTAGAACAGTGAAACGGCTAATCGTGAACTGGGATTGTGTTATACACTCAACTAATCTTCCTCTCAATTAATATCCATCAATTTATGTACTTCCCTTAAAGTAGACAAGATTTTAACTCATTCATCTCCCAGTGCAGGATTAAAGCAACCCCAGTGTATCTGCTCCCCTCAGGAAATGTTTAATGATGAATTTATGGGAATTGTTACCAGACAACTCAACAAATTAATAAGTGAAGCAAATTACTCTAGATGCTGGAATTTACACTGAAAACAAAAAATGCTGGAGATCACAGCAGGTCAGGCAGCATGCATGGAGAGAGAGCAAGCTAACGTTTCGAGTCTATATGAAGAGTCATCTAGACTTGAAACGTTAGCTTGCTTTCTCTCCTTGGATGCTGCCTGGCCTGCTGTGATCTCCAGCACTTTTTGTTTTCAAATTAATAAGAGGACTCAGAAATCAGTCTTTATTTATTGCAGTGAAAGCTAACTTTATTACCATGAACTGTAAAACTCACTTTGGTGGGTTTACAGATAAACACAACCTTTATAGAAACATTACAACATTCATATTACGATTCCTACAAACCTCTGTCCAGATGTCTTATATAATCTCTGTTTTTTCCTTCACAGATGCTGCCAGACCTGCTGAGCTTTTCCAGCAACTTTGTTTTTGTTCCTGATTTACAGCATCCGCAGTTCTTTCAGTTTTTATCTTTTATAATCTGTTGTTTTCTCACCCAGTCTTTCACAGGCATTGTCTGTATTTACCGAAGGCTAACACTATCAAGCTGATAGGATAGCTTCCTATTTATTATCCATTCTTTGCACACCTGTGGTTCCCAATTGCTTTGCTAGTTTTGCTATTACTGTGAGTATGACTAAAACTTGAATACTTAACACCTTCAGGAATGTTTTCCAACTTGTTGATTTCTGCTTATCCTGAATCATGGAGAGATGTTGCAAGGGTGGCTGGTATGTTTTACAACTGTACAAGAAAGACTGTCAGCTTTTTTAAATTCACTCACAGGATGTAGGCATTGCTTACTAGGTCAGCATTTATTGCCCTTCCTTAGGCAATTAAGAGGCAACCACATTACTGTGGGTCTGGAGTCACATTGTAAGCCAGACCTGGTAAAGATGGCAGATTCCTTTCCTAAAGGATATGAGTGCACCAGGAAGATTTTTCTGACAATTGACAATGGTTACATGGCATTACGACACAGGGACAGAGAGCTGAATAAATCAGTTTCCTTACCTCTGCAAAATTAAAACTGTCAAAGACTTAAAAAAATAACTCCAATGGATCCTAACCAGCCTCAGACTTTGTAAATAATTAATATCAGACACCAGGTTTATAGCTTAAACAAAATACTTAACAGTCTGTTAATAATATGGTAACTTCAGCAAAGTTGAACAACTGTATAATTTTATGATTCAAACACAAAAGTCTTTGATTTCAGCACCGATCACAGAAAAGACAGACAAACAATGTTAAGGGGTAAATTTAAAAAAAAGGAAAAATAACAAAACTGGCCAGACCACTTGAACAGGTACATGGGATCGTCTCGTCATTGATTTTCTGAAGACGTTAATCAATGCCACTTTTTTCCAGTTCAGTGTGAGAAGATTCAATAATACATACAACTTAGTTTCTATTCTCTGAACTTCTAATAGCTGATAACAGGAGGTTAGTCAGGGAGCTTTCAGATCTTTATGCCATAGCATCAACAGCTAGCCTCCTCCAATTGGAAACCCCCAGCTCAAAACAGTTCAAGCAGTGCATTTGGGATATCGTGAGCAGTTTTGGGCCCCCTATTTAAGCATGATTTGTTGGCGTTGGAGGGGTCAGAGGAAGTTTACAAGAATGACCCCGGGGATGAGGGGTTTGTCACATGAGGAGCGGTTGAGGGTTCTGGATCTGTACTCAATGGAGTTTAGAAGGGTGAGAGGGTCACAGGGACTTATAGAATACTGAGAGGCCTGGAGAGAGTGGACATGGAGAAGATGTTTCCATTAGTAGGAGAGGCTAGGACTCGAGCGCGCAGAGTTAAGGGACAATACTATGGAACTGAGATAAGGAGGAATTTCTTCGGCCAGAGGTGGTGAATCTGGAACTCATTTGTACAGAGGGCTGTGGAAGCCAAGTCATTGAATGTATTTAAAACAGAGAAAGATAGGTTCTTGATTGGTAAGGAGAATAAGGTTATGGGGAGAAGACAAGAAAATGGGTTTGAGAAACACATCAGCCATGATCGAATGGCAGAGCAGACACAATGGGCTGAATGGCCCAATTCTGTTCCTGTATCTTATGGCCTTTAAAACACTGGACCTCCCTCTGTTTGACTATCATGTTACCATTCAGGCCTTCTGGCACCAATTCCCAGGTACTGACCCTACTAATGGCCAAGTATCTGGTATCTGGTTAACATATTGCCACTCTGAAGTCACAGCATCTCTAGAGCAGGTTTTAATAAGAATCAACATCAAATTAACATCCAGGTCTGGCCTCATGAAAAAATAAGTTTGATTGGACTCTTTTTCAATGGAAACTGCTACTCACCATAACGAAAGTTCAGCAAGGCTTCTAACCATGGTAATCAATAAACTCTTAAGTCCACGGTGTTTTCACTGAATTCAAATTTCTCCTGTGGTGGGATTGATACTCAGGCCAACAGAACATTACCTCAATTGCGAGATTAATAGTCCAGGAATAATATCACTTGACTATCACCTTCCCCTTGCAGTAGAGTTTTTTCATCCCTCCTAGACAGAAACAGAAGAACACTTTATTCAATCCCTCAAACATAGTCTGCTGTTCACTTTGTTCTCAGCTGTTCTGTGATCAACTCTCTTTACTCACCTCTGCCTCATATCCCTTAATATTCGTATTCAACAAAAATTTATTCACAGTATAAGTAAAGATACTGCAAAGACCGCACATCTGAAATGAAAACAGAAGCCGGTAGTCTCTCAACAGTTCAGACAACATCTGCGAGTGGGAAGCAAAGTTAATATTTCACTCGATAACTTCCTACCAGAGCCACAACTTGTTCAGCAGTCTTGAAATCTTCAATAGCCCCAGCATCCATAGCCTTTTGTGGAGAGAGAGAGTTCTCAGTCTCTGTTGGTTTTTGTCGGGAAGAAATGCTTTCTGAATTCATTCCAGGATGAATTCTGCTCAGCTGTACTTTTAAGATTACATCACCATATTGTCAATTCCCTGAGTGGATTTAATAAAGGAAAGGGCTGAACCTTACAATACTGTGACTAAGTGTAATTTTTTCATTGAGGGTTTCTCTCCACCAGACCCAGTTAGATGTAATGGGAGAGAAACAAAGAAACAGATCTTCTAAGGGCACATTGGCATGGGAAACACTTTGTTGTAAATAGTTTCTCATACGTTCTGTTCTCACCACCGTGTGTGTGTGAGTGTTTGTGTGCATCTGTCTGTGGGTGTGTGTGTTTGGAGATGTATCTGTGTATGTGTGTGTGTGTGTGTGTGTGTGTGTGTGTGTGTGTGTGT
>NC_063352.1:9997444-10015217 GCF_021869965.1 Rhincodon typus | reverse complement strand
GTGGGGGTGTGTGTGTGTGTGTGTGTGTGTGTGTGTGTGTGTGTGTGTGTGTGTGTGTGTGTGTGTGTGTTTGGAAGGGTGTCTGTGTATGTGACTGTGTGTGTGTCTGCCTGTGTGAATATGTGTGTGTGAATGTATGAGTGTGTGGGTGAGTGTGCATGAGTGTGTGTGAGAATGTGTGTGAGTGTGTGTACGTTTAAAAGTATTGTGAGTGTGAGTGTGTGTATGTTTAAAAGTATTGTGTGTGTGTGTGTGTGTGCGAATGTTTAAAAGTATTGTGTGTGTGTGTGTGTGTGTGTATGTTTAAAAGTATTGTGAGTGTGTGTGTGAGTGTGTATGTTTAAAAGTATTGTGTGTGTGTGTGTGCGCGAATGTTTAAAAGTATTGTGAGTGTGTGAGTGAGTGTGTGTGTGTATGTTTAAAAGTATTGTGTGTGTGTGAGTGTGTGTGTGTGTACGTTTAAAAGTATTGTGAGTGTGAGTGTGTGTGTGTGTATGTTTAAAAGTATTGTGTGTGTGTGTGTGCGAATGTTTAAAAGTATTGTGAGTGTGTGTGTGAGTGTGTGTGTATGTTTAAAAGTATTGTGAGTGTGTGTGTGTGTATGTTTAAAAGTATTGTGAGTGTGTATATGTGTGTTTGTGTATGTTTAAAAGTATTGTGAGTGTGTGTGTGTATATGTGTGTGTGTGTATGTTTAAAAGTATTGTGTGTGTGTGTGAGAGAGTGTGTGTGTGTGTGTGTGTGTGTGTGTATGAGAGTGTGAGAGTGTGTGTGTGTGAGTGTGTGTGTATGTGTGTGTGTGTGTGTGAGTGTCAGTGTAGCTGTAAATATAACATTGTAGGTAGGAACACTGCAGACAACTACCTGCTGATACGACCAAAGAACACTGCGCCTGACAAAGGAGCAGCGCTTCAAAAGCTTGAGATATCAAATAAACCTGTTGGACTATAACCTGGTGTGGCGTGGCTTATGACTTTGTCCACCCCAGTCCAACGTCAGCAACTCCATATCATGGGGAGGTGTGAAGGGGTTGGCACTATCCCCTGGTGCCCCCCCTTTGGAAAGCCTCTCATTGCTGGGGTGCACAGAGCCATCTCTCACACAAAAATGAAACACTTTCTCTGCCCTCTCTGGGTGCGGACACAGCCATTTTCATTTCCACCGCACATTTGTCACTTCCAGGACGACAGAAGGCAGCAACGTCTGCTCCTCCGGCAGTGGGTTCCAGGCTGTGTCTCGTGGTGTAGGTCAGCCCCCAAACATCAACACCACCTTCCTGATCGCTTTCCCTGTTAACCACACTGTCACCGCATTTCTTCAAAACCCCAGCCAAGCTGTCCAGCCGTGTCTGCAGCTGCCAATGTTCCCTTCGGCCCCCCCAAGCTGCCCCACCAAGTCCTAGGTACTCATGGTGAACATTCCAGATCTACTTAATTACTTCCCACCTCCCAGAAGACAGATGCTGCTCACCACTGAGGATCGTGCCCCCTACCTCCTGCATGACCCTTCCTAACGTCCTACTGTATCCTACAACCCCGACGTATACTGAGTTGACCTCTTCAGGATTTTCATCACATTCCTGCATTCCGATTCCATTCCCCATGATAAGTTCCCCAACTTCCCTCCAGCAGCCTGCTGTTGCCCACTCGCTCGGCTGTAGAAGTATTTTCCCTTTTCCCTTGGCCACCCCAGCTGGATGTTTGACCATGGATTGATATTGGAAGCTGACCGAGAGGAACTTACCTACATTGCAGTGAGGTCCATCCCCTGACACTTTGAGGCACAGCTCTTTGCTTGCAGCACTTTCAGTTTGTTGCCACGTTAGCAGCTGGCATAGGGTACATGTGTGAGATTGACGTGGCACAGTGCTGGATCAGCAACAATGTCCACCCCCTTGACTAACAACCAGTGCTTCCTCTAGCTCCTTTTCTTCACTGCACTGACCTCCAAGGTTAGAGGGAACATTGCTGATGCCAACTATGACAAGCGTCCTGGCTAAGAGGCAAAGCAATGCAGGAGTTCTGTGACATTTAAGGGCCTGGGCTGAGGAGGCAATGTGTAAACAGGCAAGGCGAGGCTGTGATGTTGAAATTATAGAATCCACATAGTGTGGAAGCAGGTCATTTGGCCCATCGAGTCCACACTGACCCTCCAAAGAGCATCCTGCCCAGATCCACCACCTTTCCCACACTATCCCCGCATTTCCCATGACTAATCCAACTAGCCTACATATCCCAGACACCATGGCAATTTAGCATGGCCAATCCACCTAATATCTGGGTAGATGCTCAATGAGTGAGCACTAACAGAGAGATCAAACCACCCTGAGCTATTGCCTGGTCCAAGCTGCGACTTGGGTGCAGTTTCTTCGTGCAAAGTGCCTTTGCAGCAATGTTACAGTGGTGCATTCTGAAAGGGCAGAAGCGTCCTGTAAGTGAATCGGAGATAGGCTGTGGTTGTGAATTGGAGATGGGATGAGGCTGGCATATATCAGATATCAATGTGCTTGGATGTAGGATGCGTCCGGTCGCTGCCCAAGGAGTATGCCCAGAAATCTTGGTTCCACAATTGCAGTCCAAAAGAGCAAGTGCCAAGCTATAGTCACCTGCCACCTGTTCTGACTGTCAGGATCCCTGGCACCTGTGGGCAGAATAAGAACCTAACGAGGTTAAGATTTTGTTGCAATGAGGAACAACCTTCATTGCTAGGCCACTGGATGCTCGCTAGCGAGAATCTCATCTCAAAATCCGGAATTGTGATGGAAAATCTGAGTTACTCCCAACATCTGGAAAGTTCTGGCTTGACATTTCCTACAATTCTCCCCAGATCTTCCCCCAAGGCCCACATCATTCTGGGCTTGGTAAAATTCTGTCCAACGTTATTGTTTTTCACGTCACAACTCTTGTGAGTATATGTGGAAAAAGTCTGATCAGAACTGGGGAAGAATGGATAACTAAAATGCGCATCAAAATGACTAAATCTAGACATGGATATGCAAAGCTACATTCTCCATATTTGAAACCAAGTGCTTAACCCAAGGCAGCACACAACCTGACAAAGTGTCATAAAATCCGCACTTTTTTATAGGAGTGTTAGCTGTGGTTCAATGTGGGCTGGATCAGTGTTATCTCTCGGTCAGAATGGGTCAGGGTTTCAGTTCCAGCCCAGCCTCTTGAGCATGAAAGTTAGACTCGCTGAGGGTATACTGCCCTGTCAGAGGTGCTGACTTTCAGATGGGATGTTAAACCAAGTTCTCTTTTGCCTGTTGTTAGCATCCTCCCTCAAGGGCAACAGAAATGTCAACGTTTCCAAAGATGTACTTTATTGGCAGCACAATATTACAGGACATCCTGAGGATAGAAATGCAATCCTTTACTTTCTCTGAGATAGTGGGAACTGCCGATGCTGGAGAATCTGAGACAACAAGGTCTCCCGAAACGTCAGCTTTCCTGCTCCTCTGATGCTGCTTTGCCTGCTGAGTTCATCCTTCTCTACACCTTGTTGTCCCTTTACTTCCTCTCCCTGGTTTGTTCCCGTGATATTTTATTGTGGCTGCTTTCCTTTGACTCATGATTCCTGTATCAGCTTCCTCCCAGGCACTAACTTTAATCATACTGGGGCGGATTATGCGAAGACTTCAACCACAAAGCAGCATGAAAAGAATCAAATAGAATCATATGTATCTTCTGAAACTACAGTGGCTGAGAATGCAGTAGAAAGCAGTAACATAATCTGAGGGATTCCGATGGCTTGCACAAGGATTATGACTGTAACTGAACCTAATAGTTGATGTGCTGAGTTTGCAAAGGATTTGTAGGCATTTTCAATTTTTTAAATTAATGACGTAAGCTGCCACATTCTGAGTTTTACATTGAAATTGAGGGGGTGGGGAACATGACTGAAAGTCAACACGTTAAATGTGTTTGAAATAGCTGGTGTATTTCTGAAAGTGACAATGTTTGCAGGGTATTTGCTGGGCTAATGTCTTTGATATTTTACAGTAGGTACTGGCAGAACTCACTGTTTCTCTCTAACTTTCAGTCTGGTCTTATCTGCTCCTGTTGTCCCAGTGGATACCTCACATACGAAACTCCGACAATTTTAGGTTCACGACTGTGTTGAAAATTGAGAAATGTGGGGCAGAGACTTCTGCCCCTCGAAACATTCCAAGGTGTCCGTCTCACATGGGTCAGGAATATAGCAGCAGCTGGAAGTTTATGGAAGGTTGTCAATTTACAGACTGCCTCCGTACTTGATTCTGATCTTTTTTTCCCTTTATTCATTAACGGTATGAGGATATTGTTGACTAGATAGCATGTATTGCCCATCCCTAATTGCCCAGAGGGCAGTTAAGAGTCAACCACATTGCTGTGGGTCGGGAGTCACATGTAGGCCAGACCAGGTAAGGAAGGCAGTTTCCTTCCCTAAAGGACATTTGTGAACCAGATGGGTTTTTCCGACAATCCACAATGAATTCATGGTCATCATTAGATTCTTAATTCCAGATATTTTTATTGGATTCAAATTCCACCATCTGCTGGGTGTGGGATTCGAACTCAGGCCCCCAGAACATTATCTGGGTCTCTGGATTAACAGTCCAATGATAATACCACTTGGCCATCGCCTCCCCAGATTAAGGACACCATGCGTTTTCCCAGAGTGGGAGGTCAGACGCTGCCAAAGCACCGGATGTTTGCGGCCACACTGGGAGGATATGGGTGCTACAGAAGCAGATAGGAGACTGCAAGGGTACCTCCACATCGAAGTGTAAAGAACGTTGAAGAATAAAGAATGCACAGAGATACCAGGACCGTCAGAGTGGAGGGGAATTTCCCCCCAAAGGGTGGGCCATGGCTGTGAGCCGCGACCTCACAACTCTGTGAGTGGGGGTCTGAAAAGAGAATCCAATGACTCCCACTGCCAGCGAACATCCTCCCTCACCTCCACACCAACACCCCCCCACCCCGACACCACACACTGGGTCGATGACCAGGAGGCTGACTCTGCGGAGCAGCTGGGCCCTGGCTTCATTCAGGGGCCTGTCTGACAGCAGGAAAGTGCTGACAAACTATGTCAATGGCGTCTGTGTGGGACCTTCAGAACTGTAATTGTCCGGGGTGGCAGACCACTTCTGCTGAGGGTGAATGAAAGAGCAGGTAAACCAGTTGGACTATAACCTGGTGTCATGTGACTTCTGACCTTGACCAACCCCAGTCCAACGCCAGCATCTCCACATCGAGTGTGAATGAAGGTGGGAATGTGTGAGGAGGTGGACATGGCCTGGGAAATTCAACATTCATCTCAGCCCCACCCTCTACCCCCATTGGCCTGGTATCCTGATACCCTCTGATTGTCTTTCAGCAGTTCTTGGCTCTAGTTTCTTTCCTCCATTTGGCCAAATAGGAACGTACATATTAATTATGTGATAATGAGGAACATTCTTCATTAATTGGCCCAATCCCATGGAACCATAGAAACATAGAAATGATACAGTACAGAAGGGGATCTTTCCATGCTGAATTATTTCTATGGTTTAATAGTATCCAACCATTTCAAATTCCTCACATTACCCAGAGCCGTGGAACACGGTTCAAATAGAGGAAGCAAAGGTTGCCCAGCCTCAATAACTTTAATAGGATGTTGGGTTTATATTGGGAATAGACTATTCAAAATGTCTTGCCATGACATGATATAATGGTAGAGTGAGAAACTTGCGGGGAGATGTAGTATGAGCAGTTACTGCGTTGTATGAAAATGCGACATGATATACATGGTCACAGGAAATGAGACAACTTTGCGTGACATGATTATAATCTTATGACAGCCTTGTGGCAAATTGAAGGCACTGTTACATTTTGATTTGATTTGATTTATTATTGTCACGTGTGCCTAGTCACAGTGAAAAGTTGTGTTTTGCGAGCAGTACAGGCAGATCGTAATACAAAGTGCATTAGGGTAATAGAACAGAGCGAGGAATACAATGTTATGGCTGCAGAGAAGCACAAAAAGCAAGAACATCATTAAATTAAAAATTTGAGAGATCCATTCAGAAATCTAATAACAGCAGGGAAGAAGCTGTTCTTGAATCGATTCAAATGTGTCTACAAAATCTTATATCTTCTGCCTGATGGAAGAGGTTGGAACAGATTAAAACTGGGGTGGGACGGGTCTCTTATTATATTGGTTGCTTTCCCAATGCAACAGGAAGTATAGATAGAGTCACAGAGTCATAGAACATTGAGGTATACAGCATAGAAACAGACCCTTCAATCCATCTCTTCCATGCGGACCAGATATCCTACATAAATCTAGTTTCATTTGCCAGCATTTGACCCATTTCCCTCTAAACTCTTCCTATTCATATATCCATCCAGATGTCTTTTAAATGTTGTAATTATACCAGCCTCCACCACTTCCTTTGGCAGCTCATTCCATACATGCACAACCCCCTGCATGAAAAGGTTGCCTCTCAGGTCCCTTTTATACCTTTCCCCTCTCACCTTAAAACCTATTCCCTCTAGGTTTGGACTGCCCCACCCCGAGGAAAAGACTTTCCCTATTCACCCTATCCATGCTCCTCATGATTTTATAAACCTCTATAAGGTCACCCCTCAGCCTCTGAGCCTCCAGGGAAAATGCTCTCCCTATAGCTCAAACCCTCCAGCCCTGGCAACATCCTTGTAAGTCTTTTATGAACCCTTTCTAGTTTCACAACATCCTTCTTATAGGAGGGAGACCAGAATTGCACGCAATACTCTAAAAGTGGCCGAACAAATGTCCTGTACAGCCGTAACATGGCCTCCCAACTCATACACAATGCACTGACCAATAAAGGCAAGCATACCAAATGCCTTCTTCACTGTCCTATCTACCTGTGACTCCACTTTTAAGGAATTATGAACCTGCACTCTGAGGTCTCTTTGTTCAGCAACACTCCCCAGGACCTTACCATTAAGTGTATAAGTCCTGCCCTCATTTGCCTTTCCAAAATGCAACACCTCACATTTATCTAAGTTAAACTCCAGCTGCCCCTCCTGGGCCCTTTGGCCCATCTGATCAAGATCCTTCATATTCTGAGGTAACCTTCCTCGCTGTCCACTACATCTCCAATTTGAGCGTCATCTGCAAATTTACTAACGATACCTCCTATGTTCACACCCAAATCATTTATATAAATGACAGTGGACCCAGCACCGACCCTTGCGGCACACCGCTGGTCACAGGTCTCCAGTCTGAAAAGCAACCCTCCACCACCACCCTTTGTCTTATACCTTTGAACCAGATGAAGTGAATGGATGGGAGGTTGGTTTGCGAGATGGACTGGGCTGTGTTCGCAACTCTCTGTAGTTTCTTGTGGTCTTGGGAGCAGCAGTTGCTAAACCACGCTACGATGTCTCCGGATAGAATGCTTTCTATGGTGCATCTATAAAAATTGGTAAGAATCCTTGTGGACATGCCAAATTTTCTTACCCCTTTGAGGAAGATGTTGCAACTGATAGTTACGTTTTTAGATAAAGTTGATGCTTTCCATCCTCCCTCAGCAGACTTCATATGTACTCTTTAGTAGCGCAACAAGATCAAGAATAGTCTCAAACAACAATTGACTATATTATAGAAGGAAGCAAGGGAGAAACATTTTGGAATCATTCAAAGATGAATAGAATTGATCATTGAAGAGGCAAGCCTTTGAGGGCTATTAGTCTTTGGAAGCAAGAAAGAAGCAAGGAATAATGATTTGCATTTGTATAGCAACTTTCGATACCTCAGGACATCCCAAAATTTGTACGGCCAGTCTTGAAAAGTAGTTTTTTCTGTAATTTCAGGAACAGAGCAGCGAATTTGTGCGCAGCAAGTTACCATAAACATCAATAGAATGATCATCAGATAAACTGTTTCAGTGATGTTGAGGGAGAATGTTTAGCTATTTTAGTGATGCTGAGGGAGTACTATAAAACAGAAAGGTGAGAGTATTTTTGTGCTTTTCTTCACTTTGCAGCTTTTAAATCTTTTAGATCTGCCAGAGAGGACACACCAGATTTCAGGTTAACATCCAAAAATCAGCCTTTTATTCATGTATCTGCAATCAATGCAACGTTTGTCATCCCTAATTAATATGTTAAGTTCCTTTCCGATTGGGACTCACAAAAAATAGCTGATTTGCTGCCATTCATATTGTTTATGAGTAGATTTTAAGTGGCTTTATTTAAATTGCGAAGAGGAGGAATGCACACTAAAACAGTATGGATACTGCTAATTTATATTAGCATGGTTATAAAATCAGGTCATTAGTGCTCAGTTAAACCTGGATTTCTGATGCATTTAACAGTTGTATTCCATCTGACAATACTGTGGTGGTAATTATGATTGAGTGTCTTGGAACCCTAATGATTTTCTTAAATTTCCATCAGGTAGAACGTACTATTTCAGTTCTAAGGGGAGAAAGCTAGTCTTGGTTCTTGCTTCAAGTCCCCATTCTGACCCCTGAGCTGCAGACTTTATTTTGTCACTATAGTATCTGTCAATGAATACGATGAGATAGACAAGTCTCGAACACAATACCAAACAATCATGTACATGACTTTCAATACTTGTATCAAAATCCACGAGCATTTTCTTTTCGGAAAAATAAGCCTCGGATGTGGGGAAGCGTCGTTATTTAAAAACAAGTTTCACTGGTTGAACAAAGTGGTTTTGAAAATAATTGTTGCTTTGTTTATTAGCATTGGATGCAATAATGAAGTTTGATGTTTTCTAGCTAACATCATCTCACTAGGTGTCTTCATAAATTATCTTGCTTAGAATTAAATATAGTTTAAAGCTCGGAAATAGGCCATTGTGCCCATCTATTCTATGTTTTCTCCTCCTCCCTGAAGATTTCATCTAACCCTATCGCGAAAATAAAACCCTAAGGGCATAACCTTCTATTCTTTTCTCATTCATGTATTTAACTGGATTCCCTTTAAAAATATGATTGCTGGGAGGATATAAGCAGTAATGTGAGAGACACAACCATCCAATTTAAATTGCAGAAGATCCAGGTCTCCGTCAGAGAGGATAACCATCCCTGTACCCAAGAGACTATCTAAAGCAAAATGCTGAGTTTATAGCAGCTGACAGTTTCATTGTGACAGGCTTTTGATACTGAGTAAGTGCTGCCAGGTCCCACATGTGCACGCCAGATACAGACCAAATATAACACTGTGGGGACTTGCTCCTACCAACAAAGCAGAAGAACAGAGATAAAAGAATCTTAACAACTGATCCTAGTGAGTCCTGACAGGTTTATGCTTGACCCACTGCCAGGCATTTGAAACCTATCATTGGGACACCTTCTGGCACAATATTGGCTCTACATATGCAACATAGATACAAAGCTTGGGTGCTGAAAGTCAGTGAAGGGATATTAAGATGGAAATACTGAATGCATGTGCCTTAAATTCCCTGTCTGTAACTGTAAGTAAAGTACTCATCCTTACTTTCAAATCTCTTCGCAGCTTTGATCCCTCTTATTTCTATAACCTTCCCCAGTCCTACAACTCTCCAGGATTTCTGCTCTTCTCCATCATAGAATCCCTACAGTGTGGAAGCTGGCCATTTGGCCCATTGAATCGATACTGTCCGTGTGAAGACTGTCTCATCCCCCTACCCCTGCATTTCCCATGACCAATCCACCTAACCTGCACATCTTGGACTGTGGGAGGAAACTGGAGCACCCAGAGGAAACCCACACAGACACAGGGAGAATATACAAACTCCACACAGACAGTTGCCCCAGGGTAGAATCGAAACCAGGTCCTGAGAGGCAGCAGTGCTAACCACTGTGCTGCCCAGATACAAGCTTTTTGAGCACACTTGATTCCAAATGCTCTACAGCTGTGGACACCCTTTAATTTGCTGAGGTTCTAAGACATTCTTTCCCTAAACCTCCCTCTTGTTCAACTTTTAAGATGGTCTTTTAAGTCCTACATCTTTGACCAAACTTTTGGTTACTTGTGCTGATATCTCCTTTTGTAGCATTTTGGGGTCAAATCTTGTCTGATTACATTCCAATGAATTATCATGGGATGGTTTGCTATCCCCAGATAATTGTGAGGTGATGCACTTGAGCAGGCCAAGCAAGGCAAGCAAATGCATAATGAATGGTAGGACCCTGGGAAACTCTGAGGACCAGAGGGACCTTGATGTACATGTCCATTTATCCCTTAAGGCACCAGGACAGGTGAATAAAATGGTTAAGAAGGTATTTCTTACATTTATTAGACAATGCATAGAGTTTAAGAGCAGGGACGTTATGCCAAAATTGTATAAAACTTTGGTTAGGCCTCAGCTAAATTATGGTGTGCAATTGCGGAATCCACACTATGGGAGGGATGTGATTGCAATCTAGTGGATGTGGAGGAGAATTATCAGGATGTTGCCTGGGCTGGAGAGTTTCAGTTATGAAGAAAGATTGTGCAGACCGGGGTTGTTTCCCCTAGAGCAGAGGAGACTGAGAGGGGACATGATTGAGATGTATAAAATTATGAGGGGCATGGATAGGTCAGACAGAAAGAAATGCCTCTCCATGATGGAAGAAGTGTTGACCAGGGGCATTGGTTTAAGTTAAGGGGAAGAAGGTTTAGAGGATATGTAAGAAACAAAAACCTTTACACTCAAAGAATGGTGGGAATTGTGATTTCACCGCCCTGTAAACATGGTACAGCCAGAAGCCCTCAAAACATTTAAGGAGTATTTGGACGTGCACTTGTTATGCCAAGGCTATGGGCCAAGTGTTGGAAAATGGGATGAAAATAGTTAGATGGTTGTTTTTGACCAGCACAGACACAATGGGCCTTCTTCTGTGCTGTAGATATCTATGGTTCTATGACATTAAGGTTGCTATAAAAATGCAAGTTATTGTTGTTGTGGAAGCATCAACCTGTTCAAGGCAAACACCGTGCTAAAATAATGGAGATACAAGAATAAAGTCAAAATGACCGTGAATGCTGGAAATCTGAAACAAATACAGAAAATACTGGAGGTGCTCAGCAGATCTGGCAGTGTCTGCGAAGAGAGAGAGTTAAAGTTTTGAATCTGATATGAACTTTTCTTAGGGACTGAACTCTTCCTCAGTTCTGAAAAAGAATTATATCAGACTCAAACTGTTGTCTCTGTTTCTCGCTCCACAGATGCTGCCACACTTGATGAGTTTCTCCAGCATTCTCTGTGTTTGCTAATGGAGTTACGAATCCAATTCAAAAGCTTGTGTATCTGAGTATTCCACCATAATTTTACTGTAAATTAAAACACCATCAACATGACCTTCTATTCCTTCCTCATTCGTGTATTTACTTAGATTCCCCTTAAAAATATTAAACCTCTTGGTGAAGATTGCTGGAGAGAATGTAAGCAGTAATATGACAGACATACTATCCAAGTAAATAAGTCAAAGAAATGCCAACCAAAATCCATTGGTAAATCCTCCCATAAGTATAGCCATTTATTTCTTTTTTGTTACACGTCCTCAAAAATCTTTTTTAAAATTTGTTCTTTGCAAAGGCCACATAACAAAGATAAAGGTTATCTAAAACTAAAAAAAAATTAAATTCTAAAATATATCTCCTGTGAACAGTGAGGACCCCCTGTGTAATCATGGTTGATTTTCCACTTCAGTTTCATCTTCCATATTCCTTAGTTCTCTCAGGATCCGACCTCTACTAATCTCTGTTATAAACATGTCCGACAACTGAGCAGCTAAAATAATCTAGGGTGAGGATTTCCATAATCCATGAATGAAGACATCTCGTCAAATTAGTCCTGAATGAATGACCCTTCATCTGAAACTGTGACCACCACCTATTTTAGTCTCTTGAGCCAGGGGAATATCCTTTCTTCATTCTAAAGTATCAAACCCTTGAAGAATTGCATATATTTTAATGGGATTGCCTCTTATTCTTCTGAACTCCAGGGAATATATAGTGCCGGTCTGCTCAATCTCCCTTTATTGCATGATCCCATCATCTCAAAAACCAGTCTAGTAGAATTTTATTGCACTCTTTCTCAGGTTTGTACATCCTAAAGAAGCCAAACTGAAGACCTTTTTCTAGATTTGGTCTCATCAAGCCCTACAGCTGCAAAGAGATATCTTCACTGATATTGTAATCCCTTTGTAATAAAGAGCAACTTATTCTTTGCATTCTTTATTGCTTGTCGGATTTCCATATCCACTTTTCCCAATTCACAAACACCTATGTCCTTCAGAATGCCAAAGCCTTTTGGTCTTCCACTGTTTAAAAATGTTCTGCTTTTCCTAATGCCAGCCCTAATGTTCATAATGCTGTAGCCAGACTGTCAGGTTTATTCATTTCATTTATTTAAGCTTTTGTTGTACAGTGAAAATTGTACAATGTCGTCACACATGACACCATCTTAGGTAAAAAGCTTAGGTACAAGTAGTAACATAGAGAAACAAAGTTAAAGGTAAGGCATTAACATTGTTCTTAGTATAAGTAGAAATTTAAAAAAATACAGTTAAAAGTTTGGATGGCTCAGTGGTTAGCATTGCTGCCTCACAGCACCAGGGACCTGAGTTCAGTCGCAGCCTTGGGCAACTGTCTGTGTGGAGTTTGCGCATTCTCCCCGTGTCTGCTTGGGTTTCCTCCTGGCGCTCCTATTTGCTCCTGCAGTCCGAAGACTTGCAGGTGAGGTGGCTTGGCCATGCAAATTGCCCATAGTGCCCAGGGATGTGCCAGCTAAGCTGGTTAGCCATGGAAAAAGCAGGGTTACAGGGAGGCGGATGTGGGTGGGATATTCTTTGGAGGTCCAAGATGGGCTGAATGGTTTGTGTCCACACTGTAGGGATTCTATGATTCTTAACATTACAGTCTTTCCTAGTGTTAAGTGGAAAATAAACAGTCTTTCTTAACTGCAGTCCCTGTAAGGGTTTGGTCTCCTCCAGTTTGGGGCTTTCTTACACTATCTAATGTATTGCTTTCCAATACAAGCCTTTTTTAACACAGGAGAACTAATGTGACCCAGACTTGGACAAAAACAAAACAGTTGTAAAATAACATGGTTACATTCTGTTTATTATGTTTAACATGCATTATAAATCCACATGGAATATATCATGTAACTACGAAAATCAGCAATGAAAATCCCAGGTCTCCAGTCACTGCGCTAGCATGAGTCATACCCACCTTCATCAACAGCACTTTGTGAAGCTGCTCCAAGAAATCTCTGATTTAATGCAGACGTATAAGTTATCTCACAGCATGCCCGAGCAGAACCATTGGAAGGAGGTGCTGACTGTCCAACAACAAGATTAATATCATTTTGTTTCTTGTGATCTCATTTGCTGTTTCTGTGACCCCAACGGGAATCATGACCCACATCTTGGGAACTGCTGCTCTCATGCCAATCACAATTAACAAAGGAAATGTTTTTCAATAAATCATGATTAAAGGGAGGTGATAGCCTAGTGGTATTATCATGAGACCGTTCATCCAGAGACCCAGATAATGTTCTAGGGACAAAGCCAAAGTTGCTGGGAAAGTTCAGCAGTTCTGAGGAAGGGTTCCCGGACGTGAAACATTAACTCTGTTTTTTTCCTTCACAGATGCTGCCAGACCTGCTGAGCTTTTCCAGCAACTTTGTTTTTGTTCCTGATTCACAGCATCCGCAGTTCTTTTGGTTTTTAATGTTCAAGGACCCATGTTCGAATCCTTCCATGGCAGGTAGTGGAATTTGAATTCAATAAATATCTGATATTAAGAATCTAACAATGACTGTGAATCCATTGCCAATTGTCAGGGAAAAACCCATCTAGTTCACTAATATCCTTGAGGGAAGGAAACTGCCATCCTTACCTGGTCTGGCCTATATGTGACTCCAGACCCACAGCAACGTAGTTGACTCTAAACTGCCCTCTGGGCAATTAGGGATGGGAAATAAATGCTGTCCAGCCAGCAACCCTCTCATCCCATGAATGAATAAAGGAGAAAAACAATTGAAGATTCATTAAGAACATGTCTCTGATGAATTGATGAAATAGCACAACACCAGCCACTTACAAAATATTTTCTGCATCTCCAGCCATTCAAGGTGAATAAACTACTCTCAGTTCTATAAACCACGTTTAGCAATCTGCTGATCGCCAGGAAAAATAGGAATTCATTACAGAGCAACAAACTCAGCATTCTTGAGAGCGACTGAAGATAATAAATGCAAAAAGTTTCTTAGAAGGGAGGTCAGGTTGAACATATGTTTGTTGCAAATTTTTGGATGCAGTTCAAGGATAAATAAAACGCAGTGCAAATGCTTGACTTTCATGTGTTGTTTAGCAAGGTCATGCGCAGATGAGGGACTTAGAGAAAAAGAGGAAATCTCCAGTGATCAAGTGTGGAGATTCAAATTGAGGGAAAGATTAGTTGAACAATAGCAAACATATACTGGAATAAAAAGGTGACGCTTGTCATAGAGCAGTATAAACTAGTGTGATATTTAAAGGTAATTACCCTCTCTCTACACATCATATTGACCTCAGTTAGAGATTTGTAAGCAAAGGATTACGCACAAATTGAAAAATAAATGGGATTTCAATCACTTCAGCTCTTTTCACCAAAACTCATGGACAACACTCTCACTAGTGCATGCATTGTGTCCACTAAAAACCTCTCACATATTGCATTCTCCCAAATTACTAAGCCTTCACGTCCTCTGTGACTCCTACTCATTCACAGTGGACACTCACATCTTTCCTGTTTGCGTTTGATCACTAAATGGTCTTCCATCCACTCCCATCGTACACAATCCCTGCCTTTGTCTCACCCACATAAACATCTGGGTCAACATCACATTGAATGATGGCTCCCCAGCACCTTGAGCAGTTATCTATCAATGCTGGACTGATTGGCCTCACAACTGTGCTTCAGCATACCGCCTGTGCTCTCCACACCTCCAGGCAAAGATCGTCCCCCATTATTGGGCTCATTGTCTTTGACGTGAGTCAATGAGCCATTGATTGTGAGTGGGAACTATGAGTTTGAAAGCAAAGTGCAGAATTTTATGATGGCCTGTCAGCTGATTTGTAAATGGGGCGGCTTTGCCTTGCAAACGTGAGTGTCCATTCACTGCTTCAACCACACTAACTGTCCCAGCTCCCATCACTGACCTGCCATTGGAAGACCCTCCCAACCTCATACCGGCATTGAGGCCCTTAATAACCACAAAGGGCTGCTTCCTGCAGAATGCAATGTCCAGGTGGATGAAGGAAGTGAGGAAACATGAGGAAAAGTCCAGCAGCTTCATCTAATTCTGATGTAAGGTCATGCCCAGAAACATTAGCTCTGTTTCTTTCTCCACAGAAATTAGCATTTTCTGTTTTGATTTCACCTTTGCCCACACTTCAGCTCAGGAGTCCAAACAATGCTGAGAAAGTTAGTTATATCTATCAATTTGAATCAGATATTGTCCCTGCTTTGTGGTCTCCTCTACAATGGGAAAACCAAATGAAGATTACATGACTGCATTGCCAAGTATATACTCTATCAGCCTGAGCAGGATGCCAAACTCCCTATATCAGTACTGTGACTCAATGGTTAGCAGTGCTGCCTTACAGAGCCAGGGACCTGGGTTTAATTCCATCCTCAGGTGACTATCTGTGTGGAGTTTGCTCATTCTCCCCGTTTCAGTGTGAATTTCCTCTGGGTGCTCCAGTTTCCTCCTGCAGTCCGGAGGTGTGAAGTTTAGGTAGATTAGCCATGCAAAATTGCCCATAGCATCCAGGGATGTGTAGGCTAAGTTGATTGGCCATGGAAAATGCAGGGATAGGCTGGTTCTGGATGGAATGCTCTTCGGAGAGTCGATGTGGACTTAATGGTCTGAATGGCCTGCTTCCAAACTGTAGGAATTCTGTGATAGCTTGCTTTGTTTTTCTTTTCCACTATCAGTCTCACCCGCCATTCTTTTGTCTCTTATGTTTACCTGACAATGATTAATAAACATTTCAGGAGCTGAATGTATCTTTCTCTTGGGCATTTCGCCCTTCTTTGCCTAGTACATTGACTTGAATATCTATAGATCTTGTCCACATCATCTCTTTATGCTGTTTACTGGTGATTTGAGTTTGATTCATGGGACACATGTCTAGAATTTGAAGTAGAGAGACGGATTGGGATTTTTATATTAGGAGGAGTGCTACAATTCCCATAGAGTCTGACAAGTTTTTGAAAGATGTTTGACCCATCAACAGTTAGCTTCAAGAATTTACATGACATGATTTCAAGTTTTGAGGCTTTTACTGTAACAAACAAACTAAGAGGAACATTGACTAAACATTATTTTGTAGGAATTAATAAACTAAACTACTGAAAAATTATCTTATGTCAGTTTCTTAACTGGGCCAATAACCCAAGCCACATTTATATTTGCAGGACATTCTCTACAGGGTTGGATTTTTTATTAGTCTGATGTTACTCCCAACTCGCAATAGACTTGATCATAGAAGAAGATCATAGAAGAATCCCTACAGTGTGCAAACAGGCCCTTCGGCCCAATAAGTCCACACCAACCCTCAGAGCATCCCACCCAGACCCATCCCCGTATAACCCACCTAAACCACACATCCCTGAGCATTATAGGCAATTTAGCATGGCCAATCCACCTAGCCTGCGCATCTTTGGACTGTGGGAGGAAACCGGAGCACTCGGAGGAAACCCACACAGACACGGGGAGAATATGCAAACTCCACACAGATAGTCGCCCGAGGGTGGAATCGAACCTGGGTTCCTGGCACTGTGAGGCAGCAATGTGTCTCCTCATTTTGTTGAGCCAGGCCCATCGAAGACTTGTTCAGTTAGTTTTCTGAGAAATCCTAAATGAGCCTCCAGTAGCACCATTCGCCCTGGTGATACTTTCTCTGACCATGCTAGGATGAATCCTTTGGATTCCTTAAATTCCTGATGGCTCACTTACTTGACTAGAGGACCCAATTCCATCAGGCTTCTGTTTGGGAGCTAACGCCCTTTCTCTGATGCTCAAACCCTGTGTTTTTTTTCCCTTTTCTCTCTCTTTCTCTTGGTCCTGGAATCTTCCTCTCTGTGTTCCTGTTCCGAAGACACTGAGGTAAAATGTCTGCAGTAACCAGGCCATCTTCTTGTGCCTTTGCTTTCAGGTTTTCTAACCGGGCATGTGCATTTCAACAGCCTTGCCCTAACCCAACCTGGTTGCCATGGTAACCATGGCCACGCACGCCTATTATTGAGCACAGCACAGAGCATCGATTCTCCTCATTACTCCATTTTCCCTTAAAGTCAAAAAGAGACAGTTCATAGCATAACCACCTTACAAAATCTGTTATTTGCAACAGGGCTCCACACTACAGGTAGGCAGGTTCTCAAGCTGGCAAAGCTGGCGTCCCTGTTTGCTTGCCGTCCTGATTCTGACCGTGAATCATTGTCTACGAGATGGGGTTGGGAGGGGTGCTCAGAGCCAGAGTGGATGCCAACAACTTTCTGTTGGGCACTGGGGGAATCAGGCGAACTCTTCATCAGAAGTGCACAGGAATGTGGAATCTGAAACAAAAACAGATCAACCATGATCTGACTGAGCAGCAGACCAGGCTCTAAGGGTTGAATGGTCTACTTTTGCTCTTACTTTGTATGTTTGTGCATACGTTTCTGTGTTTGGAATCAACGGCCTATTAAGATCGTGTTCACCCTGCCATGTATGGCTTTCAGTTCATCAAGAGGGTGTCTCACATCACCCTGGGCCGTATGCAGTAAAAAAGAAGGGTC
>NC_063352.1:9962855-9997044 GCF_021869965.1 Rhincodon typus | reverse complement strand
TGCTGAGCTTTTCCAGCAACTTCTGTTTTAGTTGAGCTCGATCGAGGCCTATTTTGTAGGGTCAGGCTGGAAAGTGGTCCCTCCCACCCCACATCGCCCCCTCCCCCCAACTCCATTTCCTCCAACAGGCTGGTTGTAGCTGCTGGCTCATAGTCACAGCCATCAGCCTTTCCCTAGAGGGGTCGCCTTTCTAGAACTGTAACCAGGGAGTTGTTTTCCTTTTTTTCATACAGAGTGTGAAAAGGCTACTTGTAGTCTCTAGCTTCAAATTGGCAGTTCCCACCACCATCAGTAGGGTCTGCCATTTATTGAGTGCTTGAAGGTCTTGATTGGATGATGAGTCTATTCACAAGTTCTTTAATTAGCTGCAGCCTTAAAAATTGTAGGGGGGAGGGCTATCCAAATTATGTCAGGCAGTATTAGGATATAGTACTGGCCTCTGACCAGTCCCTGACTCCTGTTAAAAATATGGCTCCAATTGTCAACACACATCTACTGGACAATCTGTTGTCAAGCTTTTTGATCTCCTTTGGAAATCAGAAAAGATTCATCCTGTTTTGTCAGCTATCACTATTTTAGTCTCAGAACTTTAGAACTCAGAGGCCATGTAGCTTTCGGAGAAGCTGGATTTGATACTTTTGTGAGACACGCTGGCACCAAATGTCCTTGGGTTGAAAAGCTATCTAGCAACAGTCTCTGAATTTTTACATTGCAATTTGTCATAAACCTGAGAAGGGAGAGTTGAACAGAGACCTCCATAAAGCCTGCAAGCTATGCCAGGTCTTTCTCTTTTTCACCTGGTATGAGTATAAAAACCAATAAAGAAAGACTGTGAAATGAAGATTTTTTAACTCCACCAAAGACCTAGGTCCAACTGACCAGCTATCATTGAGGAAACTCTACTACTCTGCATAGAATCCTTACTGTGCAGATAGAGGCTATTCAGCCCATTGAGTCTGCATTGACCCTTCAAAGAGCATCCCACCTTATCCCTGCAACCCCACATTTACCATAGTTAACCCACCTCGCCTGCTTATCACTGGACATTACGTGACAATTTAGAATGGCTATTTCAGCTAATCTGCTTATTTCTGGACTGTGGGAGGAAACCAGAGCACCCAAAGGAAACCCACACAGACACAGGGAGAACTCACAATCTCCACACAGAGAGATGCCCAAGGCTGAAATTGAACCCAAGCCCCTGGCACTATGAGGCGGTGGTGTTAACCACTGTGCCACCATACTGCCAAACTACTGCAGTTGACAATAAGACAACATAATTGCCAAAAAAAACCAAAGGAACTGTGAGAAAGGCACTCCGTGTGGGTTGGATTCTTAATCCACAGAATTTATTCCCTTTTTCCTGTGTTTTTCCAGTAAGAACTTTACTGCAGATCGGTGTGCCTGTTCTGTCCAATTTGTAGAAGAACACAGTTGTGCATATTTGGGTTTAAAGGGGCATAGTTTATGTTTGTAATGCAGTTATTTGTAAACCATTTTGCCATCTCCTCAATTTCTCTCTATCCACCAAGCTCAATTTCTATTGGGCAAGGGAAGTTAATGCTGTGGCCAATGAGTCAACTCCAGTTATGCACTTATTAGAAACAAAAGAATAAATTGCTTTAAATTGTTTTTTTTTTATTTGCAAGAAATAATGTTTCTAAATTATGAACGTTTTTGAATACATATTTTCATTTTATTAAATTCACGTCTGGAAATGCTGCGTCTCTTGATATTGGCATTCTTGAAAGTGACCTGATGAGTGTAAGACAAAAGTTTGGATGAAATGTGTCCTTTTTCAACAATAGTCAAGTACTACCAAATGATAAATTGAATAGATTGCTATTAATAAGAACAACAGAAAAGGCTGTGGATATTGAGCAGGCCAGAAAATGTTTGTGGAGAGAGAAACAGAGTGAAGTTATCACAATTGTGACCTTTCATCAGTACATTGACTGCTACTTTTCAGCCTTGGTTGGTAGCTATGTGTTGTGGGGTGTGTTTTATTGGGGCTGCTTGTGCAATGTACGTTTAGCAGTAACACACAAGGAAAGAAGCAATATCTAAAAATTGCAGAGAACTGTTTTTATTCATTGGAGGCAAAGCAATAAAATCTATTTGCTGCTCCCTGTAGCCTTGCTTTTAGGAACAAATTATTGATTCTATGTAAGTGCTGGTGTCTCCATAGACACTGAACTCAAGTTAGAACTTAAAAAGAATGAAAGAATTGCTGCCTAGTGTCTCTATGCGCTCTTAACTAGATTACTCCTGAAACATTGACATCTTCACTGGGTAGGAATTTCTTTAATGTCATTATATTTTCAACACTATTTCCTGACTCAGGTCCCATTGCAGCTAAGAAACAGTTTGCAGAGGAGTGGGCCGACATCAAAGTGTTCCTCAGCTTCAATGGGAACAGAGGACACACTTATCAAATGTACCGCCACATTTAACTATCTGTAACAAGAAAATTTGAGTGACATTCGCCATCTGCCTCTGCTCACCCCATTTTAGAAATTAAGAGGCTACTTGCGCTCTCTCAGTCTTCAAATATTAAACCTCTCAGATGGTAGGAACTGCCGATGCTGGAGTCAGAGATAACGCAGTGTAGATCTGGAGGAACACAGCAGGCCAGGCAGCATCAGAGGAGCAGGAAAGCTGACGTTTCAGGTCGGAACCTTCAAAAGGAGCCTGTTTTTATTGTCATTATGAAATCCATAGGGAATGCATTGGCACAGACAGTGGTTAAAAGGCAACACCAAAGAGAATAGTTGAAACATGCTGCGTACTGAGAAAGGAACAGAAACACAATTGAGACAACAGAGCTGGAGGAACACAGCAGGCCAGGCAGCATCAGAGGAGGAGGAAAGTTGATGTTTCGGGTTGGGACCCTTCTTCAGAAATGTCCCGAACTGAAACACCAGCTTTCCTGCTCTTCTGATGCTGCCTGGCCTGCTGTGTTCCTCCAGTTCCACACTGTGTTATCTTAAACATCTCAGAGTTGAGTCCTCATCAGATACACAGACTCCAAATAGCACTGAGATATCAATCTCCGTCAGAGGATGAAGGCTGACATATCTGATGCTGCAACAACAGACTCCTTACAGTTGGCTGGCTCTCAATGCAGGCAGATGCCAATAGTTGAGTTCAATTCCTGCACCAGCTGAGATTACATTGAAGGACTCTCCTTCTCAACCTCTCCCCCTCATCTGAGGCGGGGTGACCCTTAGGTTAAAGCACCACCAGTTGTGTCTCTCTCTGTCCTAATGCGAGAGTAGCCCTATGGTCTGGTAAATCATGGTGACTTTACCTTTTACAGTTTTGAAAGGGAATTAATTTTGAGTTTGTGTAAAACATTTGAAATAAATTTTTTGAAATTCTGGGCACATTTTGGATAAGCTATGAATAGATTAACGTTTTGGAGAGAGTATCACCTAAAAACTACAAGAATAATGTTGGAATCTAGATTCTCAACTTGGTGAGAGACTGACAGAATGAACACAACCTTTGTGGAAGTACGATCAACCGAGGGAGGATTTGATTCCAGGTGCATAAATATTGAAAAACAAAGACTATATAGACAACGATCTGATTCATAGCATTTTGACCACTTTGCAGTGTAATGTCGTGTTAATGTCACTCAAGCTGTAATTCAGAACCAGGTTAATGCTCTCCAAACATGGGTCCAAATCCCATCACAGCAGCTGATGCAATTTAAATTCAATTAATAAACCTGGAATTGAAAACTAGTCTTAGTCAAAGAAGTAACGTGCTATAGTACGACTCCCTCATTGAACAGGTCCGATTGGTCGTGGTTTAACTTAAGAGCCACCACACCTCAGGTGATGAGTGATATTGAGAAGGCAGAAAATTCACATTAGCCACAGCTAGCACAGGAATTAAACCGTTAGCATCACTCTATGCTACAAACCAACACCCTGAGCTAGCCAGCACCCTGAGCTAGCCAACACCCTGAGCTAGCCAACCCCAGGTAAGGATGGCAGATTTCTGCATTATGATTCTGGATTACGAGCCCAGAACCTTCCTTGTCTTGTCTACATGTGATTCCAGACCAACAGAAATGTGGTTAATTCTCAGCTGCCCACTGAAACGGTCAAGCAAGCCACTCAGTTCTATCAATCGCTACAAAATATCAACATAGAGTTGAAACTGAGCAGACCACCTAACATCAACCTAGGCACCGTAAAGACAGCACAAGAAACAGCCCAGCCAACCCTGCAAAGTCCTCCTTACTATCATCTGGGGGCTACTGTCAAAATTGGGACAACTGTCTCACAGACTAGTCAAGCAAAGCCTGGCACAGTCATACTAGTGAATTTCAGGCAATGTCTCAGACACAACCATCACCACCCCTTGTTATGTTCTGTCTCACCAGCAGGACAGATCTGGCAGAGGTGGCGGCACAATGGTATACAGTCGGGAGAGTGTTGTCCTGGAAGTCTTCAACATTGACTCCAAACCCCATGAGGTCTCACGGTTTCAGGTTAAACATAAGCAAGGAAACTACCACAATCCCTCCTCCTCCCTCACCTGATAAATCAATACTCCTCCATGTTGAACATCACTTAGAGGAAGCATTGAGGGTGGCAAGGGCACAAAATGTGCTCTGGGTGGGGCATTTCAATGTCCACTACCAAGAGTGGCTCGGCAGCAGTACTACTGATCGAGCTGGTCAGGTCCTAAAGGACATAGCCGCTAGACTGGGTCTGTGGCAGGTGGTGAGGGACCCAACAAGAGGGAAGAACATACTTGACCTCACCCTTACCAATCTGCCAGCTGCAGGTGCATCTGTCCATGACTGTATTGGTAAGAGTGACCATAACAGAATCCTTGTGGAGTTAAAGTCCCACCTTCACATTGAAGGGTCACAGACCCGAAACGTTAACTCTGATTTCTCTTCACAGATGCTGCCAGACCTGCTGAGCTTTTCCATCAACTTCTGTTTTGTTTCTGATTTACAGCATCCGCAGTTCTTTCGGTTTTTATTTAAACCAGGGGATCAACCCTGGTTCAATGGAGAGTGCAGGAGGGTATGCCAGGAGCAGCACCAGGCATACCTGAAGACAAGGTGTCAACCTGGTGAAGCCACCAAACAGGATTACCTGCACGTCAAACAGCAAAAGCAACAAGTGATAGACAAAGCTAAGCGATCCCACAACCAATGGACCAGATTTATGTTCTGCTGTCATGGTTGGATGTGGCAGATCCAGCAGAGGGCGGAGACGATGCTGATTGGTGGTTGGAGTGAAGATTTGCATCGGTGCAGTCACTGCTACCAAACAGGGGTTTGTGGAGGGAGCGTTGTCAGGGACAGTTAGACCTTCAAACATTACTTCAATGTTTCCCTCCCTCCTCTAACCAGCGAAAAAAAAAACCACTGTGAAGACCACGAGCCAGGGAAAGTGAGTGCTCTTGCCTTACTGCGGGTAACTACAAGGGAGAGAGCTGATTGGTGAGTAGTGGGTAAGGCAGCTAAGTCTTTACAACTTCTAGTACAGTTTTTGGCTTTTAACCTGTAAGGGTAGTACATGGATCAGGAAAGAAGGGCCATGGGTAACTGGATTTGATTTAATCTCGTATAAAGTACCCTCCAAGGTTTAATTTAAGGAGGTAAACCATGGCAAGGGCAGCTCAATGTCTTGCTTTGCTCCTCTTGCTCCGTGTGGCCAGCTGGGCAGGGCTGGGTCAGCATGTGTGCAAGAAGTGTCTCCAGCTACAGCTTCTGGAAGCTCGAGTTTCAGAGCTGGAGCGGCGGCCGGGGACACTGTGGGGCATCCGCGAGGCAGAGAGTATCGTGGATAGAGTGTATAGAGAGGTGGTCCCACCGCAGGCTCAGACTCTGCAGGCAGGAAGGGAATGGGCGACTATCAGACAGAGCAAGAGAGATGGGCAGGTCGGGCAGGAATCCCCTGTGGTTATTCCCCTGCACTGTTTAGGGTACTATTGAGGTGAATAACCTCTCAGTGAAAGCAGCAGCCAAACTTGTTGCACCACGGTTAATCCTGCTGCAGAGGGGAGGGGTAAAAACTGTGCTGGGGCAATAGTTACAGGGGTCTCAATTGTAAGGGGAATAGACAGGCATTTCTGTGGCTGCAAACGAGACTCCAGGATGGTATGTTGCCTCCCTGGTGCTAGCGTCAAGGATGTCTCGGAGTGGGTACAGGACATTCTGAAGGGGGAGGGTGAATAGCCAATGGTTGTGGTACACATCGGTATAAAAATGGATGAGGATCTAAAGGCAGAATACAGGGAGCTAGGAAGAAAGTTAAGAAATCGGACCTCAAAAGCAGTGAGGTCAGGATTACTACCGGTGCCACATGCTAGTCAGACGAGAAATGACAGGATATTTCGGATGAATACATGGTTGAAAAGATTCTGTCGGGGTGGGGGAGGTGGGGTTCAGATTCCTGGGGCATTGGGACCGGTTCTGGGGGAGGTGGGACCTGTACAAACTGAATGGGTTACACCTGGGCAGGGCTGGGACTGATGTCCTGCGGGGGAGTGTTTGCTAGAGCGGTTGGGGAGGGCTTAAACTAACACACCAGGGGAATTGGAACCTATCTCAAGAGTCAGAAAAGAAGGCGGCAAGACAAAAACAAAAGCTAGAAAAGGGAATAAGAAAAATGATAGGCTGAGAAACCAAAGATTCAAACAGGGCTATTGAGAAAAATAAGGAGGAGACAAACACTGTTAAAAGGAGGACAATTTCCAGGCTAGGGCTGACAAGTGATAAGTAACACTTGCGCCACACGAATGCCAGGCAATGACAACCTTCAATGAGAGACAATCTAATCACTATTCCTTGACATTCAATGGTGTTACCATCACTGAATCCCCCACAATCAACATCCTGGGAGTAACCATTGACCAGAAACTCAACTGGACTCGCCACATAAACATAGTGGCTACAAAAGCAGGTCAGAGGCTGTGAATACTGCGGCAAGTAACTCACCTCCTGACTCCTCAAAGCCTGTCTGCCATCTACAAGGCACAAGTCAGGAGGGTGATGGACTATTCCCCACTTTTCTGGATTAGTACAACTCCAAACAACACTTAAGATGATTGACACCATCCAGGACAAATCTTGATTGGCACCATGTCCACAAGAATCCAATCCATTCACCATCAATGTTCAGTAGAAACAGCATGTTCTATCCACAAGTTGCTCCACAAAAATTCACCAAAGATCCTCAGACAGCATCTTCCAAACCCATGACCACTTCCATCTAGTAGGATAAGGGCAGCAGATATATGGGAACACCACCACCTTCAATTTCCCCTCCAAGCCACTCACCATCCTGACTTGGAAATATAGTACTATTCCTTCACTGTTGCTGGGTCAAAATTCTAGAATTCCCTCCCTAATGGTATTGTGGATCAACCCACAGCAGGTGTACTGCAGCAGTTTAAGAAGACAGCTCACCACCACCTTGTGAAGTGCAACTAGGGACGGGCAATCAATACTGGCCAGCCAGTAAACCCCACATCCCACAAATGAATAAAGAAAATCCCATTAAAAAAATAAATAAAACTCGTGCCAGTTATGTAAATCACAATCTGCAAGAGAATACAAATCAGGCAAAAGAGAAATCCACACCTTTAATGTTCTTTGTGCTCAAGCTGTCATTCCACAGGGAAGCATCCACTTATATCAATGCTGAGATCTTAGCACAGCTTGGCAAAGTGAGGGTCTGTAAGACTCTTCAGTACATTAGACAGTTCTGTTAGACTTTAGCTACAATGAAACATTGAGCCTTCTATTGCATATCACAGCTAGAGTACTAGAATCATTCCAGCTGTTGGAGCATTGACTTAGAAACATAGAAACAAAGAGTAGTAGTAGGCTATTCAGCTCTTCTAACCTGCTCTGCTTTTTCAAGATGATTATGGCTGATCCTCATCTCAATGTCATATACCTGCTTTCTCCCTTGATGTTTTTAAATGCTAAAAAAATATATCTCAGTCTGTCTTGAATATATTCAGTGACTTGGCCTTCATTGTGGTGAAGCATTCCACATGTTCACTACTTTTTGAGTGAAGATTTGCTTCACAAATCAATCCTAAATGGTCTACCTGTATCATTGTGACCCCTGGTTCATGACTCCCCAACCAGGGAAAACATCCTCCCTGCGTCTAGTCTGTCCAGCCCTCTTAGAATTTTTGATGTTCCAATCAGATCACCTCTCATCCTTCAACGTGTTGCTCCTGAGCAACATCATTTTTAAAAATCTCTTGTGGGACATGGGCATCACCGGCTGGGTCAGCATTTATTGCCTGTCCCAAGTTGCCCTTGCGAAGGTGGTGGTGAGCTGCCTTCTTGAACCGCTGCAGTCCATGCCCACAATGCCCTTACGGAGGGAGTTCCAAGATTTTAACTCAGCGACAGTAAAGAAATAATGATATATTTCCAAATCAGGGTGGTCAGTGGCTTGGAGAGGAACTTGAAGGCGGTGGTGTCTCATGCAACTGCTGCCCTTATCCTTCTAGATGGAAGTGGATGTGGGGACTTGGGTTCGAATCCTGTCATGGCAGATGGTGGATTTAGAAGTCAATTAAAAAAAAAGCTGGAATTAAGGATCTAATAATGACCAAGAATCCATTGTCCCTTTTTGGAAAACCCATCTGCCTCACTAATGTCCTTTAGGGAGGGAAAGTCCTCACCTGGCCTGGCCTACATGTGACTCCAGACCTACAGCAATGTGGCTGACTCTTAACTTGACTATGGGAAATTAGGGATAGTAGGAACTGCAGATGCTGGAGAATCTGAGATAACAAGGTGTAGAGCTGGATGAACACAGCAGGCCAAGCAGCATCAGAGGAGCAGGAAAGCTGACGTTTCGGGCCTACACCCTTCTTCAGGGAGAGATCCAATGAGGTCTTTTTGGAGGGAGGAGGGGCTCGAACAGTTCGTCCACTTCACCAACACCTTCCACCCCAACCTTAAGTTCACCTGGACCATCTCTGATACCTCTCTCTCCTTCCTGGACCTCTCTGTTTCCATCTCTGGTAACCACCTGGAAACTGATATGCATTTCAAGCCTACTGACTCCCACAGTTACCTAGAATACACTCCTCCCACCCAACTTCCTGCAAAAATGCCATCCCCTATTCCTAATTCCTTCGCCTCCGCTGCATCTGCTCCCAGGATGAGGCATTCCACTCCCAAACATCTCAGATTTCCTCGTTTTTCAAGGACCGCAACTTCCCCGCCTCAGTGGTCAAGAACGCCCTCGACAGTGCCTCCCGCATTTCCCGCAACTCATCCCTCACACCCCCTCCCCACAATAACAACCAAAACAGAATCCCCCTCGTCCTCACGTACCACCCCACCAATCTCCGGATCCAACGCATCATCCTCTGACACTTCCACCATCTGCAATCCGACCCCACCACCAAAGACATTTTTCCCTCCCCACCCTTATCCGCTTTTTGGAGGGACCACTCTCTCCGTGACTCCTTTGTCCGCTCCACACTCCCCTCCAGCCCCACCACACCCGGCACTTTTCCCTGCAACCGCAGGAAGTGCTACACCTGCCCCGACACCTCCCCCCTCACCTGCATCCCAGGCCCCAAGAAGACTTTCCACATCAAGCAGATGTTCACCTGCACATCTGCTAATGTGGTATACTGCATCCGCTGTTCCCATTGTGGCCTCCTCTACATCGGGGAAACCAAGCGGAGGCTTGGGGACTGCTTTGTGGTCCACCTACGCTCGGTTTGCACTAAACAACTGCACCTCCCAGTCGCGAACCATTTCAACTCCCCCTCCCATTCCTCAGACGTCATGTCCATCCTGGGCCTCCTGCAGTGCCACAATGATGCCACCTGAAAGTTGCAGGAACAGCAACTCATATTCCGCTTGGGAACCCTGCAGCCTAATGGTATCAATGTGGATTTCACAAGCTTCAAAATCTCTCCTCCCCCTACCGCATCCCAAAACCAGCCCAGCTTGTCCCCGCCTCCCTAACCTGTCCTTCCTCCTACCTATCCCCTCCTCTCACCTCAAGCCGCACCCCCATCTCCTACCTACTAACCTCATCCCGCCCCCTTGACCTGTCCGTCCTCCCTGGACTGACCTATCCCCTCCCTACCTCCCCACCTACACTCACCTTTACTGGCTCCATCCCCGCCTCTTTGACCCTGTCTGTCTCCTCTCCACCTATCTTCTCCTTTATCCATCTTCTATTCGCCTCCCCCTCTCTCCCTATTTATTTCAGAACCCCCTTCCCCCCGCGTCCCCCCCACCATTTCTGAAGAAGGATCTAGGCCCGAAACTTCAGCCTTCCTGCTCCTCTGATGCTGCTTGGCCTGCCGCGTTCATCCAGCCCTGCACCTTGTTATCTCTTATGGGAAATTAGGGACGGGCAATAAATGTTTGCCCAGATAGTGGTGCCCTCATTCCACAAATGAATAAATAAAAAAGAACTCAGTAATGTGCTCCAACCCTAAGTTGCTCTAAGAGATATTGGACTGAGAATCAGAGAATCATGACACTGCTGAAGGTATGCATTTTGCCCAATCGGGCTGCACTGTCCCTGTAGGAACACTCAGAATTCTGGCCTCTCGAGCATCCACACTTTTAATTGTTGTCCCATGCCTAAACTAGAAACTCTGGAATTCTTTCCTGAAACCTCTCATTCTCCCCACCTCTTGAAAATGTTGCTTGAAAAGAAGATCCCCAATATCACATTATGAGGCTCAGTGTCAAACTTTGCTTAATACTAATACTTAATCCTTTACTACACTATAAGTGCTGTATAAATAGAAGTTGCTGTTAAAGCATGGCGTCTCTATTGGCCCTGCACCATAATGTCAACTATAATGGGCTCAGATCTCTGCAGTTGGGCCACAAATGCACAACCTTCTGACTGTACCAGCACTGATATACACCTGAATTCCTGAACCATTGAAACATTAAGAGATTCAAGTCAAATGTCAAGTAAATAATTAATAAACTGTTGGAGGACATACAAGGCTCATGTTTAATGCCTGGTATTGTTATTCCTCATTTGAATGAAAAGTGATACAATGGATAAATACATGAGAGTTTTGCCTCAATATGTCTGTGCAAGATGTGTAAAGAAAGTAGGGAGTACACAAACATTTTCTGCACACTTCCAGCTGATCTTGCCAATCTAATTAAGAATTAATAAAGGACTGTCATATAATGTCCTGTAGTGACTATAAATCAACTGACGCATAAATGTGGGATTTTTGCACTATCAGCTCCTTGCACAGATAAGCAAAGCTGCAAACTGATTACAAATAATTCAACCATCCAAACAGTCATTTATCACAGATAGTGGTTCAAGTGCTTTCTGTGTGGATTCCTTTCATTTTTGTAATTACTTGCAGATATCACAAAATACTCCCTGATGTTCTCGACTGTGAGAAAAACTGACTTTTGCAACTTTTAATTTGTGCACTGTTGCACACACCTATGGGTTATTTACAACATAACATGGAGTTTATTTTAATTTCTAATGAGGATTACAGTCCAGTTGCTGACTGAATAACATCACTGACTGCTTGATCTAATGAGATGACAAAGTTCAGATGAATTATAATTCTGCAATTTTATTTAAAGTAAATGTTTCCAAAGTGTTGAAGCCTCAATTGGTCGAATTGACATAATTTTCTATCCCAGAGAACAAGGTCATTGAGATATTGACAGTTCTTTGAGAAAGCTAATCATTTAAATCCACTTGCTTGCCTTTTCCCTCTGGACTTGCAAATCCTTCCATTGCAAGTACTTATCAAATTTCTTTTTGAATGTTACCACTTGAACCTGCTTCCACCATCATTCCAGGCAGTTCATTTCACATCACTGTTATCAATATTTTCTTCTCATCTTCCCTCTGGTTGTATTGCTGATGATCTTCAGCTTGAATCCTCTGATTATCGACTTCCTGTCAGTCGAAGTACTTTTTCCTTATTTACTCAAACAAACTGCTCCATCATTTTGAACTCCTCCATTAAGTCTTCCTTAAACTTCCCTGCTCTAGGGAGACCAACCTCAACAGTTATATTCAGGATTTAGGACTGTCCAGTGAGACATCCAAACTGCTGCTCATGCCAGTTTCCGAGACTGCTCATTCTTCTTGGAACGTTGTGGAAGTGATAGCCTGGTGGTATTATTGCTGGACTGGATTTGAACCCAGGAATGTTCTCTGGAGCTGGGTTCAAATCCTGCCTTGGCAAATGGTGGAATTTGAATTCAATAAATTAAGAAAAAAAAATCTCGAAATTAAGAGTCTAATGATGGATTATGAATTGATTGTCAGGAAATTCCCATCTGGTTCACTAATGTCCTTTAGGGAAGGAAGCTATCATCTTCAGGGGGAGGCAATGGCCTAGTGGTATTATCACTGGACTGTATTCCAGCAACCCAGACGATGTTCTGGGGACCCAGGTTCAAGTCCCGCCATGGCAGATGGTGGAATTTGATTTCAATAATAAAAAAAATTTAGAGTTACAAATCTACTGATGACTGTGAATTGTCAGGAAAAACCCATCTGGTTCACTCATGCCCTTTAGGGAAGGAAACTGCCATCCTTACCTGATCTGGCTTACATGTGACTCCAGACCCACAGTAATGTGGTTGACTCTGAACTGCCCTCTGGGCAATTAGGGATGGGCAATAAATGCTCTAAATGAAAGAAGAGTCACTATCCTGTTGTCAGAGGCTGTAGTTTGTGGGGCATCACTCTACATCCACACAATTCACCAGTGTAACAACTTAATACTCATAGTGCCTTTTGGAGGTATTTGTATGGAAGGAAGTGATGTAAAGTCACATGATGCTCTTGCAGCCTAGTGGCAAGGTAAAGCCACAGATTTTCTGAAGAAGGGTCTAGGCCCGAAACGTCAGCCTTCCTGCTCCTCTGATGCTGCTTGGCCTGCTGTGTTCATCCAGCTCAACATCTTGTTATCTCAGATTCTCCAGCATCTGCAGTTCCTACTATCTCTGAAACAATTTTAACCCCTCTCAAGCTACAGTAAGATGTTTCTTCAACAAAGTTAATATTTTCCTTATCTCCCCAGACTCTGTAAATATCCTTTGATAAAACAACAAGACTAAGAATATTATTACTTCCAGGTAAGGGACCCATCACAGGAAAACTGCACATACTATGAAGAGAAAATACCTCCACTTGCAAGGAAATCATAACTTCTGGTTTTCCCAACCAAATCCTTCAGCAAGTGCACACCCAGCCTGTGAAAGTCAAGCTCCTAGTCAGATCCTTCTTCCTATCCACTATTTCTCCTGGAATTCCTCATCCATCCTTGTGATAAAATGTCCAATAGCTCATTTGTTATGTTGCTGTTTCTGGGTCCTGGCTGCACTCAAAATGTCAACCGCATTTTCTTGCTTTTAAATAGATACCAAGCTCCGCAACGTACCTCATTTAACATCAAACTATTTGAGATATACCTGAGAGTTGGCTGAAGGCATTACAGAATGACAATTTTTTAAAGTTTCATTTCTTTAACTTCCCATGTTTAGCATGGTGAATCTAATGATCTTGCATGCTATTTAATCAACACTGTGGTTCAGTAATGTTGACTGCTTTGCACCAGCGGAATCATGGAGTGGAATGAACTACATCACAATGACTTGAAAATTGGCTTTTCTTTTAGCCAGAGTTTGAAGAGAATCCTAATCCAATTGTACCACTCTCTGGCAAACTCAGACTGTGATTATCGCCGTGTGAATGCACTGGCAACTTGTTTGTGAGTTTTATCTCACTGGCACACTCCCTGATAAAGATGTCTTGTGAGGAAAGCTGAGAAAGCTTGCAAGCATTAAATCTCATTTATAGTGGAATCGTTGCGATTGTTAGGCACCTGCTATGAGACAAATATCTAGCTGTTACCAGTGACCTCTGGATTCTCGTGGTTTGCTTCAGAATTTTGTTCTGCCCTGGGGACAATTGATGAAGCTGCCATTGCGCAGGGGTGATTAGTTTGACAAAGGAAATAATGTCAATGACATAGAGGACAGCAGAGACATAGGTGGCTTTGAAATGGGTGACTTTGGATCTATGGGCGCAGTTTTAATGCCCGTCACTATGACAGCTTTGGAAGCGGTGGTGCATTTAATCAGATATTAATTAATGCCACTTTAATGGCTTCAAACTGCACCCCTATGTTCTACAGAAGCAGCAAGGCCACAAAATAAAACTCTCTCTGGTTTGTTTGTGAGGTCCTGGGGTGGGAGGAAGAGGGATGGTGTTCCTCATTCAAACGCATTAACCAGTGTCAGGAGGCATTTGATTTATCAAGGACTGACTGCTTGGCTTTGCCTCTGACCCGTCTGCCCCATTCGACGCTCACTCACCAGTGATCTAGGCTGACCTGGTGATCCTGGGCCTCTGATGGGGGCAGTAGCCAAATCTGCCATTACTCCAGGTGTACTCCAATGCACAGCCGCTGGCCTCTGCTTGGCTACTAGCTCTTGGGATGATGGCTTTTCTGACTTATAAGCCCTCTGGTGCCCAGGTAAGGGTTTGATTGGTACAATGCACTGGCTTTCCTCAGAAGAAGCACCTGCATTAAGTGTAGGGTTTGAGTGAAGATTTGAAGCTCGGGTGCTGGTTGTAGATGTTGGTGAGTTCGCTGAGCTGGGAGGTTTGATAGCAGACGTTTGGTCCCCTTACTAGGTAACATCCTCAGCGCTGTGGAGCCTCCTGTGAAGTACTGTTGTCTGGTGCTGGTTCGAATCCTAGCAGTCTAAATAGTCTGGCTAGCATCCACATTAAGACAGCAACTGACCAGAGTTAAAGAACCAATAGATAACCATGGACAGAACAGATGTAGTTTACAAGATACCATGCGGAGACTGCACAAAACACTACGTGGGATAAACAGGCAGACAACTAGCGACCCGCATCCACAAACACCAGCTAGCAACTAAACAACACGACCAGATGTCCTTGGTTTCAATACGCACAGACGAGAAAAACCACACTTTCAACTGGGACATCACTACTATTGTAGGACAAGCTGAACAGAAGACAGCCAGGGAATTCTTGGAGGCTTGGCATTCATCCACAAACTGCATCAACAAACATTGAATTTGATCCAATATACTGACCATTACAATAGGCACCTACCAGACCATATAAATTCGAACCGGCAGAGGACAACAACGCTTCACAGGAGGCTCTACAGCACTGAGGATGTCGCCCAGTAAGGGGACAAAACGCCTGCTATCAAACCTCCCAGCTCAGCGAACACACCAACATCTGCAACCTGCATTAAGTACTTTCCCTATGGATCCATAGCTATCCACCACTGGTGTTGCTCTTACATGCTGGCTGGGTCTGTTTAGATTAATTTACAGAGACTGATTGGTACAATTTGTCAGCCATTCCAGTGTTGTTCTATTATCTGACTAGCAGAATGGTAATTTGTGAAGTCAAATGCAACACAGTGCAGCACCAGGCTTTCAGCAACATGTGTATGCAAGTGTTAATTTGAGTGCTAATTCAGAACAATAAGATAAGATACTTTGCTGTATGTGACCTCCAATTATGTCATTCCCAATGCTACCTGCCCTTTCTAGGCTAGTGATGTTGACAGCTACGAGTGTCAGAGATTACAACACAGTGATATTTGCTCCTATTCTTAACATCTCACTAATTCCACTGTGCACATCTCTCCCTAAAGAAACAGGGAGTGGGTTGCCCTGTTATAAGGTTTCCAACATGCAACATATGAGGAAGAAGACATCAAGTTTGTTTAGCAAAGGGATGTATTCATGAGATCAGGAGCAGAAGTGTTGAGTGTTTGAGCACAAAGACAAGAATATACAGAATGGGGAATCTTGTGGTAGTATCCTTACCTTTGAGCCAGGAGGATGGGTGTTCAAGTCCCACCTATGCAAGAACTGCGTAATAACATTGCTGACGAGTTTGATTAGAAAATAGGTTAAATATTTTTAAAAAAAATAAACATACTGAGTCCCACTGAGACTGGAAAACAGAGAGGATTAACTTACAATGATAGAGTCAAAGAACGTTGGTATGGGGCTTTGCTAGAGAGTATGATGTGGCGATATAGTTTTGAATAGATCACCAAATTCCTTCCTCCATTGAAGGTTGATCCATGGAATAATGCACTGATTTGACTCACTCTGACATCTGCATGTGTGTGTGTGTGTGTGTGCACGCGCGCGTGTGTGTGAGTGTGTGCGCGTGTGTGTGTGTGTGTGAGAGTGTGTGCATGTGTGTGTGTGTGCGTTTGTGTGTGTGTATGTGTGAGTGTGTGTGTGTGCACGCATGTGTGTGTGTGCACGCATGTGCGTGTGTGCACGTGTGTGTCTGTGTGTGTGTGTGTGTGTGTATGTGTGTGTGATTTGTGTGTATGTATGAGTGTGTGATTTGTGTGAGTGTATGAGAGTTTGTATGTGTGAGTGTGTGTCTGTGTGTGTGTGTGCGTGTGTGTGCATGTGTGTGTGTCTTTATATGTGCATATGTGTGTGCATGCGCGCATGTGTGTGTGTTTGTATGTGTGTGTGCGTGTGTTTATGTGTGCGTGTATTTGTGTGTATGAGAGTGTGTGTGTGAGAGTCTGTGTGTGTGTGTGTGTGACTGTGACTGTGTATGTGTGTGTGTGTGTGCGTGTGTGCACATGCACGTAGATGCATGTAGCACTGTTAAAATGTGTCCCCATAAATGAGGTAGCTCTCTGCCTTTAAACAGCCATCAAACTGTAAGGTTCTTGCCTTCCCAACTAACATGCTACTATAAGAAGTTCCAATCAAGTTTGGCAGCTACCCCATTGCACTCAAATGAGACTTGGCCATGAGAATCAACGGGACCACTCCACAATATACACTCTACATGAAAATCAATCCTATTGAAATCCATTTCATTTCAAATCCTTTCTATCAGAGAGATAGTACAAACCACAGGACATTGATGAAACCTCTTCTGGAGTACTGTGTCCAGTTCTGATTGCCCTATTATAGGAAGGATATAATCAAGCCAAAGACAGTTCAGAAAAGATTTACCGGGAATTTCCAGGAATGGAAGGTTTCAATTATGGGGAGAGGCTGGATTGGCTGGGACCTTTTTCACTGGAGTCTGGGAGGTTAAGGGGTGATGTTCTAGAGGTTTTTAAAATCATGAGGTTCATAGATAAGGTGAATGGCAGGTGTCTTTTCCCTAGGGTTGGGGATTTCTAGACAAGGGGCGTATTTTTAAGGTGAGAGGAGAAAGATTTAAAAAAGGACATGAGGGGCAACTTTTTTAAACAGAGTAGTTTGTGTGCGAATGAACTGGGTACAGTTAACAACTTTTAAAAGACATTTGGATAAGTACCTGAATAAGAAAGATTTGGAGGGTTATGGGCCAAGTGCAGGCAGGTGGGACTAGTTTACTGTGGGATTATGGTTGGCATGGACTGGTTGGATCAAAACGTCTATTTCCATGCACTGTGGCTGAATGACCTGGGTTCAATTTGAGTTTGAGATTGCAGAAGCAGGCAGAGAAATATAAGGAAGTTAAATCGTATCCACAGCTTTTCCAGTCCTCAACTTTTCCCTGGGGTGTTGTCTCATGAATTTAATTGCATAATTGATGAGTCATGTTGTATACTGTAAGGTAGCAAATACAAACGAATGGTTCCATTAGTAATGGTTTGGATCATAATTGCTCCTTCCTGTTCCATCAACAGCAGCTGTTGCAACACAAAGTGATATTTTCATTCAGAAAAAGGCTTCAGGCTACCAACGACTTAATTAAGGTCAACATTTGAGTCATGAACCAATCAATGAGTGTATGTTCCATTTGTGGGCATTGAAAACTAACTGAAAGCTGATTTGTGTTGACAAATCTCAGAACGCTGTGAGAGGAGTGAAGGCCACTCTAAGTTCAAAGTCTGCACTTCTCAGCAACAAGCCCATTCATTTTATCCCTGACAGGTTGCAGTGTGGGTAAAGTTGCTTCCTAATGGGAGATCAGATCCGACAAGCAAAAGGTTGCAGTGTCTTGAAATGTGAGCAAGTTTGTTTTGTTGATTCAAGTTCAACTAGATAATTGTACAAGCTACACCCCTCCTTTCTCAGAGTAATCTTTAATTAATGCAAAAATGAAACACTTAAGTTTTGATTCTACAGCAGCGCAAGGAATAAGGAGATGAATTTCAGAGGAAGCTCATCTATAATTATTCTGTGTCAAAATGGCAATTTCTCTGCCAAACATCTGACAGGTAAACAGGATAATGTCTAGAAACATACGCCCAGCATCTCCAGACTAAGGAATAAGCAGGAAAGGAAGATTCAGCTCATTTGATTTTGGATGGAAGTGGTTAATAGCTTTGAATTCTTTTTTAGTGCTAATTTAGGTCAAGACGATTTTCCTGAATACTTCTGTTTGCTGAGTTCAAGCCAGTCAATCCCAGAAATACTTAATCTTGGGTCTGTAGGATTCAACTAAACTCCTCAGAGGGCAAGAAGTTGCCCAAGAATGCTACCTTTCTCCAAATTGCCTGATTAACTTTATAAAGCTTTTGATGTGGATGTACAAGGTCTAATTTGCAGACGGCATGAAAATTTGGAGTGTTGTTGATTGTGAGGAAATGGTCACAGGCTACAGTCTGATATTGATCAGCTGGTAAATTAGGCATAGAAATGTCAGATGGAATTTATTCCTCATAAATGTAACATGGTGCATTTTGGCAAGTCTAATAAGTGAAGGGCACACACAATGAATGTTAAGTCCCAAGGCGATACTGAGGAGCAAAGGAATCTTAGTATATAAATCCATAGATCCCTGAAAGTGTCAGCACACACAGACAGGTTGGTGAAGGCAGCAAACAGGATGCTAGCCTTCATTAGCCGGAGCATAGAATATAGGAGCAAAGAAGTCTTAGTACATCTTTATAAAACATTGGTTAGGCCACTGATGGAATCCTCTGTGCAGTTCTGGTCACCACACTGTCAGAAGGCAGTGATTGCACTGAAGAGGGTATAGATGAGATTCACCAGGATGTTGCCTGATGAAAAGTCTCAGTTATGAGGAGAAACTGGTTTGTTTTCCATGGAGCAGAGGAAGCTGAGGGAGGATCTGACTGAGATATACAAATAATGAATGACATAGGCAGGTTAGTTCCTGAGAATCTCCTCCCCATGGCAGATATGCCTGAGACCCGAGGGCATAAGTTGAAGGCGAGGAGTAAGTGGTTTAGAGGAGAACTGAGAGAGAGAAAAAAAGTCACTCAGTGGGCAGTAGAAATACAGAACATGCTGCCTGAGAGGATAATGGAGGCAGGTGCTCTCTCAATGTTTAAGCAACATCTGGATGAGAACTTAAAATGCCAGGGCATATTAGGCTATGAACCAAGCGCAGGGAAATGGGATTAGTATAGTTTGGCATTTGTTTACCATCATAGGCATGTGGGTCGAAGGGCCTGTTTCTATGATGTATGACTCTAAGGCATGCTGGTAGATTCCCTTGACAGTTTTTGTAACTCCAGATGGGTTACCTTATGTTCAGTCTTGCATTTCAGACTGCAAAATACCTATGCCATTTTTCAAAGGCTGATGAGCCAGCTATTGGCAGTTTATCCATATGCTTAACTTACCTAGACAACCTCCTAGTGTGCAGCAAGACTTGAGAAATGCACCTGGGAGCTCAGTTAAATTAGCTCCTTTTAAAACATAAATTCATTCAGTCTGGTAGAAAGGGAAGAGATCCTTTTCTACATTAACCTTGTGGTGGCCAACTGAGAGGGAAAGTGAATAAGAAATGGGAGCCAATTCATCCTTCTTCAACCAGAAATTAATGATTCCTAATGTTACATGGACTAATGGATTGGAGTGTCCCATCTGGGACCATAACACATTGGGGAACTTTGTATAAGGATTGGTTACACCAAATTAATGGCCATTTTTAGTCATTTGCTATGAGCTTCAAGAGGCTCCACCAATCTTCCAGTGACATTATAGCAGGAGATTGCGGCAATAATACAAGGGTGACCTGTTCAAGAGGGAGGAGTTGCAGTTAAACTGGAGGAGCACCAATATTCTTGCAGGGAGGTTCGCTAGTGCGACTCGGGAGGGTTTAAACCAGAGAGGCAGGGGCATGGGAACCAGAGCAGCTGGTCAGTGAATGGAGGGATTGAGGGGAAGGTAGATGTTAGGAACAATAAGTCTGAAAGGAAGGTCAGGCAGAGACAGGTAAATGAACACAATGGGACTGATGGACTGGAGTGTGTTTATTTCAACGCAAGGTAAGGCAGATGAGCTTAGAGCCTGGATCAGTACATAGGACTATGATGTTGTGACTATTGCAGAGACTTGGTTGAGAGCGGGACAGGTTTGGCTGCTCAATGTTCCAGGGTTTTCTTGTTGGTGATAGGCATAAATGTCATATTTGTAGATACCAATAAAACTGAGTCTAAAGGCAAGCCTGAAGGCCCCCACACTTTCAGACTAAACTAACCTGATAAACTTTGTGCAAAGACATAATTGCACCTATTCTGTATGCGTCTGGTTTGATAAGGTGATGGTATGAGATGTTTAGGACTTTATATTGGCTACGGGATAAGAACCTAATTAAAGTACAAATTAAAAACTGTGCACTTTAATTAGTCATTTGTGCTCTACTCCACCATAAAATCTGATGCACTATTCATTTATAGGTGGCTGAGCATGTCACAGTTATATTTGGATTTTGTTTCTGAGCCCTCTCAGTCCTTCACATTTTATTCGATAATGAGAACTTGCAGGCCTTGACAAATATTCTCAAACATAGGACGAAGGGAATGGCAGATGCTCATTTCTTCACAGATTCCTTCACCCCACCCTCACCAGAGAAATATAGAAGATAGCAGCAGGAGGAGGCCATTCAGCCCTTCAAACTTGCTCTGCTATTCAATATGATCATGGTTGATCATCCAACTCAGTACCTTATTCCATTTCCTCCTCTTATTCTTTGATCCCCTTAGCCCTCTGCACTATGTTTAACTCCTTCTTGAAAATATTTGATGTTTTGGCCTCAACCACTTTCTGTGGCAGAGAATTCCACAAGCTCACCACTCTCTGAATGAAGAAATTTCTCTTCCTCACAGTCCTAAATGGCCCACCCTATACCCAAAGACCGATATTTGCCAATATGACGCCTCAGTATATCTATAAGAGTTTTACACAATGCTTTAAAATGTGCACTCCTTGAACCTACTTCTGGTTTCTGGCTCTGTCTACAATACATTTACTTCTCCTAGTCCACACCTTGACTTAACCAATCAAGCATATTGAGCATCAATAGTAATTAACCTCATATTATCATGGCAGCCAATTTGTGCACAGCAAGCTCCTGCAAAATAGTGCTAAAAACCTGACCAGGTTATCTGATTTTAGAAACAATGAGTTCGGGCACAAAACCTACAGCAGGATACTTGGCTCATTCTCTGTTCTGTGTTGATTTTTTTAAAAATTCATTTTGTGGGACATGGGCATCACCGGCTGAGCCAGCATTTCTTGCCCATCCCTGGTTGCCTTTGGGAAGGTGGTGGTGAGCTGCCTTCTTGAACTGCTGCAGTCCACCTGCTGTGGGTTGATCCACAATACCATTAGGAAGGGAATCCCAGGATGTTGACCCAGCAACAGTGAAGGAACGGCGATATATTTCCAAGTCAGGATGGTGAGTGGCTTGGGGGGAAACTTGGAGGTGATAGTGTTCCCATATATCTGCTGCCCTTGTCCTTCTAGATGGAAATGGGCGTGGATTTGGAAGGTGCTGACTGAGGATCTTTGGTGAATTTCTGTTTGGCATTTTGTAGATAGTACACACTGCTGCTACTGAGCGTTGGTGGTGGAGGGAGAGGATGATTGTGAACCCGATGCCAATCAAGCTGGCTGCTTTGTCCTGGATGTTGTCAAGCTTCTCAAGTGTTGTTTTGAACTCATCCAGGCAAGTGGGGAGTATTCCATCACACTCCTGACTTGTGCCTTGTAGATGGTGGACAGGCTTTCAGAAGTCAGGAGGTGGGTTACTCGCCACAGTATTCCTAGCCTCTGGCCTGGTCTTGTAGTCACTGTGTTTATGTGGGGAGTTCAGTTGAGCTTCTGGTCAACGGTAACCCCCAAGATGTTGATAGTGGGGGATTCAGTGATGGTAACATCATTGAATGTCAAGGAGCAGTGATTAGATTGTCTCTCATTGGTCATAGCCTGGCATTTGTGTGGCGCAAATGTTACTTGCCACTTGTCAGCCCAAGCCTGGATATTGTCCAGATCTTGTTTCATTTGCACATGGACTGCTTCAGTATCTGAGGAGTCACAAATGGTGCTGAACATTGTGCAATCATCTGCGAACATCTCTATTTCTGACCTTATGATGGAGGGAAGGTCATTGATGAAGCAGCTGAAGATGGTTGGGCCTAGGACACTACACTGAGGAACTCCTGCAGAAATGTCCTGGAGCTGAGATGATTGACCTCCAACAACCACAACCATCTTCCTACGTGTCAGGTATGACTCCAACCAGCGGAGTGTTTGCCCCCTGATACCCATTGATTCCAGTTTTTCTAGGGCTCCTTGATGCCACACTTGGTTGAATTCAGCCTTGATGTCAAGGGCTTTCACTCTCACCTCACCTCTGGAATCCAGCTGTTTAGTCCATGTTTGAAACAAGGTTGTAATGAGGACAGGAGCTGAGTGGCCCTGTCTATCCCTTTATGAATGGTGTAAGTTTCTAGGAGTTGACCTCTCATTCTTCTAAACTCCAGAGAATACAGGCCCAGCCTTCCAAATTTCTTCTTATATGACAGTCTGGTCATCCTCTGCCTATTCCCTCTGTGGTGCGTATATCCTTCCATAGCAACCAAAAGCAGAAATTGCTGGAGAAATTCAGCAGTTCTGGCAGCAGCTATGGAGAGAAAGCAGAATTTCAAGTTTGAGAAGACAGTGTTCCAAGTCTGGTGGCTCTTCATCAGAATGGATAGCAACTAGGAAAAAGTGATATTACTGCTGAAGGTGTGTTTGGGGGGGGTGGTGGGGGGGTGGTGGGAATCGGGGGAAGGGTGAGTGGATTGGTGGAGATGGAGCCATTGGAGAGAGAGATACAAAAAGGGTAGGTAAACGAGGGGATTAGGCCATGACAGAAGAGAAGCTGAATAAGTGATATTATGAGTGAAGGGTAAACAGAGAATGGGTAGTCTGTGCTGAAAGGAAACTATATAAGGTGATAATAGGCCTGAGAGTGGTTAAGAATGGGTTGGAGACTGTGCTAAAGAGCAACCATATCATAATAGGATCGGATGTGGGTGGGTAAAACACATAGAAGGATGGAATCAGGCACTGAAGTTATTGAATAGGATGTTGAGTCCTAGAGGCTGCAGGGTCCCCAGGTGGGAAATGAGATGTCGTTTTTCCAGCTTGTGCTGGGGCTTGCTGGAGCAGTGCAGCAGGCCCAAGACAGAAATGTTGGTGTGGGAACACATCGGGGCAGGCTTCAGGATCAAAGCACAGAGTCATAGACATACACAGCGTGAAAGCAGACACTTCAGTCCAACAAGTCCATGCCAACCATATATTTTAAATTAATCTAATCATATTTGCTAGCATTTGGCCCATAACCCTCTGAAATTTAGAATCCCTACAGTGTGGAAACAGGCCCTTCAGCCCAACAAGTCCACACCGACCCTCAGAGCAGCCCACCCAGACCCATCCCCCTATAACCCACCTAATCTACACATCCCTGAACACTACAGACAATTTAGCATGGCCAATCCACCTAGCCTGCACATCTTTGGACTGTGGGAGGAAACCAGAGCACCTGGAGGAAACCCACACAGACACGGGGAGAAGGTGCAAACTCCACACAGATAGTCGCCCGAGGGTGGAGTTGAAGCCGGGTCCTTGGCGCTGTGAGGCAGCAGTGCTAACCACTGTGCCATCCCTCTTATTCATGTACCCATTTAGATGCCTTTTAAATGTTGTAATTGTACCAGCCTCCATCACTTCCTTTGGCAGCTCATTCCATACACGCACCACTCCTGCATGTTGCCCTTCAGATCCCTACCTGCCTATTGGAAATCAGGCCATACCTTCCACTGATTTGCCTGTTCACAAATCACCAAAAACTGTCCATTCTTAATTATAACCAGTAGGCAGTAAACACATACTCTCCAGGCCGGTGGGACCATGGCTAAATGGATCAGACAACAGTAATTTTTCTGAAAACATAAAACTGAGACTTATTGCACAACTCATTCTGGGAATGAACGGCTTATCTAATGAAGAAAGTTTAAACAGTTTTTGTCTAAGAGATGGGAATAAAAGATTAAGAGTCAAAAAGCTGAATGGTCTACTCCTGCCCTTGAGTCCTATGTTCCAATGTATCCTTTACCTTTACTATGGTTTGTTTTAATATCTAAAGTCTGGAAAGAATCAAAGTAGAAATGTTTAACACTGCAACCAGTCTACATGTTAACTGCAAACAACTGGAAAAGCATTAGAAAAGTATGGATGAACCAGGAGATCCCATTGCAGTCCCTGATGAAGAGGAGAGAACTGATTTATTGATTGGGAATGGAGAAATTGTTTCTGAAGATAGATATTCAACAAACAGCATTAAGAGTCTGTTAGGATGACAGATCAGTATGTAATAAATATTCTCACCACAGTTAATGCATTTAACACAGGGGCTCGAGGGAAAGACTAAGTAAGACAGGATAGTTATCAGGAGGCAGAGTACCAAGAAGAAACTTTTTTACAATCTAAAGCTATCATTGAAGCTCATGTTGACATGTTAAATCAGTGAATCAATAGCAAGCACACAGGGGAACTACAAGGTGACAAGGAGAAAATATTATGAAAAGCAATTAGTCTTTGAAAGAGACTATTGTTCAATGAAGCATCATAGAATCAGTGCAGAAGCAAGCCATTCGGCCCATCAAAATCCATTTCAACCCTACAAGGATTGTCCTTCCCAGAGCCACCTTATCCCTGTATTTCCTATGGCCAATCCACCTAAACTGCACATCTTTGAACAACGGAAGGAAACCCATGCAGACACAGCAAGAACATGCAAACAGACCCAGACAGTCACCCAATGCTAGATTTGAACTCAAGTCCCTGGTACTGTGAGGCAGCATTGGTAACCACTGAGCCATCATGCTACATCAGTTCACAGAGAAGCAATCACCCTGTTTTGAGGTCAGGTGTAGAATCTCAAATACAACCATCCAAAAACGGACAGTGTCAAAAACATGGATTTCAATTCTCACACAGTGCACAAAATAAAGTGTTGGTTTGTTCAGCTAGGTGCTGCATTGGTGTAGTGGTATGATGACCATAGAAACATAAAATACAAATATATCTTTCGGTCCAACTTGTCCATGCCGACCAAGTTTCCCAAACCAAATAGCCCCACTTGCATGCATTTGGCCCATATCCCTCTAAACATTTCCTATTCACATACCTGTTTAAATGTCTTTTAAATGTTACAACTGTATCTGCATCTACCACTTCCTCGAGCAATTTAACCCCTCTGTGTGAAAAATGTGTGCCTTGGATACCTTTTAAATCTTTCTCCTCTCACATTAAAAATATGCCCTCTAGTTTTAAACTCCCTGCCCTAGGGAAAAGACCCTTACTATTCACTTTGTCTATGCCCCTCATAAATTTATAAACCTTCATAAGGTCACCCCTCAACGACCTACGTTTCAGCGAAAGAAGTCCCACCCTATCCAGTCTTTCCCTGTAACATAACTTTTCCTTTAACTCCTCCCACTCCCTACAAACTAAAGAGGTGTCTATGGGTCTGAGACATGCCTGGATCTTTGTAGGATACGTAGAACAGTTCCTCTTCCCATCCATTACACCTTCCTCCGCTACATTGATGACTGTATCGGCGCTGCCTCGTGCTCCCATGAGGAGCATGAACAGTTCATCCACTTCGCCAACCCCTCTCACTCCAACCTCAAATTCACCTGGACCATCTCCGACACCTCCCTCCCCTTCCTGGACCTCTCTGTCTCCATCTCTAGCAAATGACTCAGCACCGACATCTGTTTCATATCGACTGACTCCCACAGCTACCTTGACTACACCTCCTCTCACCCATCCTCCATTCTCCCAATTCCTCCTTCTCCACCACATCTGCTCCTGGGATGAAACGTTCCACTCTCGGACATCCCAGATGAAGAAACTTCCCCTTTCCCATGATTTGTAATGCCTCCAACTGCATCTCCTGCATTTCCTGCATTTCTGCCCTCAAACACCCTCCCCCAAACAACAATAAGGATAGAGTCCCCCGATCCTCACATACTACCCCACCAATCTCTAAATCCAACGCATCATCCTCTGCCACTTTTGCCACCTGCATTCAGACCCTACCACCAAAGAGATATTCCTCTCCTCACCTCTATCTGCTTTCCATACGGACCGCTCACTCCATGACTTCCCTGTCTGCTCTACACACCCCACTAAACTCACTACACCTGGCACCTTTCCCTACAACCACAGGAAGTGCTACACCTGCCCCTACGCCTCCCCTTTCACCTCTGTCCAAGGCCCCAAACAATCATTCCAAATCTGACAGGAATTCACCTATACATCTTCTAAGCTGGTCTGTTGCATCCATTGCTCCTGATGTGGTGTCCTGAACAATCAGGATTGTTCTGATTAATTTGCAACCAGATCCAGATTGAAACCTGGCTTTGTGCATCTTTTTTTCTTGTATTTCATTGAAACACAGGCATGCCATGCTGCAGATCTGATTCTGACAATAACCAGAAAGTGTCATGCAGCACCTTTTGGTCCAACCAGCCCACACTGACCATGTTCCTAAACTAACCTACTCCCCACCCGCCTGCCTGCCTGCACTTGGCCCATATCTCTCCAAATCTTTCCTACTTATGAATTTATCCAAATGTCTTTTAAATTTTGTAACATTTAACTTAATTCATTGAATAAGGGTGTCACTGGCTAAACCAGCATTTAAGAGTCAACCACATTGCTGCAGGTCTGGAGTCACAGGTAGACCAGACCAGGTAAGGATGGTAGTTTCCTTCCCTAAAGGGCTTTAGTGAACCAAATGGGTTTTCTCCCTGATAATTGGCAATGGGTTTGTGGTCCTCATGAGACTCTTAATTCCAGATTATTATTGGATTCAAATTCCACCATCTACCACGGCCAGGTTCAACCCCAGGTCCCCAGAACATTACCTGAGTGTCTGGATTAATAGTCTAGCGAGAATACCACTAGGCCATCACCTACCCTAGTAGTTGTAATGATACCCACATCCACCACTTCCTCAGGAAGTTCATTCCACACTCGAACCACCCTCTGTGTAAAAAAATTGCCCCTCATGTCTTTTTTAAATCTGTCTCCTCTCACCCTAAAAATGTGCCCCCTAGTCTTGAAATCCCCCATCCTAGGGAAAATGCAGTTACCATTAACCCTATCTATACCCCTCATTATTTTATAAACTTCTATAAGGTTGCCTCTTAACTTCTTACGCTCCAGTGAAAAAAAGTCCCAGCCTATCTAGCCTTTCTTTATAACTCAAACCTTCCATACCCGGCATCATCCTAATAAATCCTTTCTGAACCCTCACCAGCTTAATAATATTCTTCCTATAACTGGGTGACCAGAGCTGGACACTGTATTCCAGAAGAGGCCACACCAATGTCCTTGATTAGTAAGAGGGTGAAGAATTATGGGGAGAAGGCATGGGAATGAGGTTGAGAAATATATCAGCCATGATCGAATGGTCGAGCAAACATAGTGGGCCCAGCAGTCTAAAGCTGCTGAGTTTCTTCGGGAAATCCTGTTTTTGTTTCAGAGCTACATGGGAATGATTTAAAGGCTGTGATCTTACTTCTGGGGCAAATTGACAGCTTTAGACCGTTTTTCATATTTGTTATGACACAATGGAAACGCATGAGCAAAAAGCATGGTGTGTAATCACTGCTGGGTGTCTGCTATTCTCTGAAGCTTCGACAGGATAGTGTGGCTATTAATGAACAAGTTGCATTCATGTGAAATTTCTTATTTTAAAATAACTGTATTAAGGTGCCCATTGAAATAGTAGATGAGAACATTTCACATGACCAATTAGGCATTAATATTGCCTGGTACAATTCCAGGTCCAGTAAATTTATACCAGTTACAGTAATAGATGTAGTCACCCTAATCAGTTACATAAAGATGATGCTTTTCTACCAGTGCGTTTCCATGTAACTGAATCAGATGAAGCATAACACATTCATCCAACACCATTTTGAAATGCTGAGAGGTTGTTAGAACAGCTAGAGGTAATGAGAACATGGAGTGAAATCTCCATTTGATTCCTTGTGAGTTTTGCTCCATTCATTCTAATCTGAGCACTTACTTCTGTTCCATCAAGTGAGTGGAGACTTTGTTTGCCAGGAGCTTTTCTGAGAGACACCAGGGAGTTGTTACTGTCAATTGTTTTGAGAACAGCATGTGGAGGCTCCCAAACAGAATCACAGAACGGTCACAGCTCTCAGGGGAGGACAATCTGCCCATTGGTCTGTGCTAGTTGCCCAGTTTACTTGGTGCCATTCTCATCCCCATTCCACCCTGTTAGGGTGGCTCAGTGGTTAGCACTGTTGCCTCATAGTGCTGGGGGTGTGGGTTCGATTCCACCCTCAGGTGACTGTCTGTGTGGAGTTTGCACATTCTCCCTGTGTCTGTGTGGATTTCCTTTGGGTGCTACAGTTTCCTCCCACAGTCCAAAGGTGTGATGGATTAGCCATGCTAAAATGCCTATGGTGTCCAGGGATGTGCAGGCTAGGTGGATTGGTTGTAGGAAATGCAGTGGTATGGGGGTGGGTCTGGGTAGGATGCTTTTTGGAGGGTTGGTGTGGACTCGATGGGCCAAATGACTTGCTTTCACACTGTAGGGATTCTATGATTCCACATAACCATGCGTACTGTTCCTTCTTGGACCACAGTCTAATTCCCTTTCAGATGCCTCAGTCTCCATCACACTTCCAGGCGGTGCATTCCTCACCTGAACCACTTACTGTTTGAAAATGTATTTCCTCAGATCAAAATCTGGATACTTTTATTCTCAATCCTTCTACTTGTGGGAACATTGTCTCCCTGTTTTCTCTGTCCAAAACTCTCATGGTTTTGAATAAAATTGATCTTTGCAGTCCCTGCATTGGCCTACAGTCCCTCATCACCTTAAATGTGAAGGACAGGCAGTCAAGCCCACAACATTGATCAATCACTCATTCAAACAGAACGCCCTCAGGGAGCTGGAATGATCGTGGATCAGTTGGTAATGTTAAGCTGTGAGATGGTAAAAAGTGTTCTCCGTGGAATGATTCTCTACAGCTCTTAGATGTCACCTACATGGAACTAGGAACCTGAATATATTGCCAGGATGAATGGGCAGATCTTCTATTTGAACCATTGGGCCTTGAAATTCCAAATACTATTGGAACAATCCTCACTTACCCATTGGCGATTTTTCTGGCCTGTCTCGAATGTATTCATCAGTGGTAACTTTAGGGGGTGGTTGTGGAGGGGATAATTCCTGTCAGTGCAGGAGAAGAATTGGAAGTCATGACATGCCCCTTTCATGTGGCATTAGTTGTCTTTTTTAGGAGTCAAATCATTTAAAGTTCCCAAAGCCACTTTGACAGTGACATGGGAAAGGTAAGTGTCTAAGGTTAGTGAGGAGGCAAGGGGGTGGTGTCCCTGGGGCAGGGGGGGTGGGTAAGTGAATGAGTGGGTGCATGTGGGTGAGGGTATTGGGTGTCGAGTTGTTGAGGTGGGTAGGATGCCAGGTTGGTGAGGAATTCAAGTACCAGGTGGGTGAGGGACAAGGGTGCCAGATGGATTAGGACCAATGATGTTAGTTAAGTGAGGAGTCCAGGGTGCCAGGTTGGTGAGGGGCTGCCATGCCATTGGGTGAGGGTGTGGGATGCTAATTGGTGAGGAATTTGAGTACCAGGTGGGTGAGGGACAAGGGTGCTAGTTGGGTGAGGGACAAAGGTGCTGGTGAGTGAGGGGTCTAGGCTTTAGGCAGAAGAGGGCTTAGGTTAGGCTGGTTGTGTAGGATCAGGTACAGATGGTCACATTGGGAAAGGGTGTGTTGGAACCAGCAGGCGGGAGGCTACCAGTTTGGCTCAGATTGGGCTTGGGAGTATACAGTCAGAATTGTAAGGCCATACAATACCAAAGAGGCCCTTCAGTCCATCAGGTCTGTGCCTGCCTATCCACACTAACTCCATTTTCCAGCATGTGATCCATAGCCTTGAACGTTATGACATTTCAAGTTCTCCTTCACATTTAAAAGTTTCTGCTACCCTCCCAGGCAGTGCATTCCTGATTCCCACCACCTTCTCATTGAAAATATTTTTCTCAAATCCCTTCTAAATGTCCTGTCCTTCAACTTAAAGTTATATCTCCTTGTTATTGACCTTTCAAATAAGGCGAACAGCTGCCCCTCATAATATTACACACATCAATCAGATTCCCCCCTCAATCTTCTCTGTACTAAAGAAAACACTTTAAGCTCATTGAGTCTCTCTTCATAGCCAATGTTGGGGCTGGGGACATGGGGCAAAGGGATGATAGGGCTGGAGTTGTTGGAGCTGTGGGAGTGGGACAGGGGTCAGGATCAATTCAGACAGAAAGAGTCAGGGAAGGGATAGTGTCAGGTATGAGGGAGTCAGGTGTTTGCATATTGTGTTGGGTCAGCTGGGGAGATGAGATTGGGTTAGGAAAGGGTATCAGAACAGGAAGGATTGGGTCAGGTCTAGTGGTGGGGTGTCTAAATGGCAGGGAGAGCCATGTGGCTAGTAGTCAGTGGGAAAGGAGAGATAGCTGGTGGACAGGAGGGTGTCGAGGGATCAGTTTAATTGTTATCCAGGAGTTAACATAGGTTTTTAATCCCCTAATGTCTCCCAGGTAACAGTATTGATTGGAACCAGGTTGACCTTTTTAACTATGAGATCCTTGATAGGGATTGTTATGATAATGGTAATGATCTCCCACAACCTCTTCCATCAGGCAGAAGATACAGAAGCCTGAACACACGCACCAGCAGGTTCAGGAACAGCTTCTTCCCTGCCATTATCAGACTGCTGAATCGACTCCAGACTCAAATAATATAACCTGCAATGTAACCTGTATGCCTCTAAGTCTTTTTGATCTGTACATCCTTTGCTTGCTGTGATCTGCCTGCACCGCTCGTAAACAAAGATTTTCGCTGTATTTCGGTACACGTGACAATAAAAAAAATCAATCAATCAATCAAATTAGTGTTGTGACAACAGAAAGCTGCCCTTTTAAAGATGCATGTTATAATTTGTGAGTTATACGTTCAACGAGGTCCCTTAACTTGCTGTTGAGGGCAGATATAAAAGATCACAGGGCAGTCTTCGATGAAAAGGATTATTTTTGATGAACCACCATCACTAGAGGTGATCATCACCATCCTAGTTTTAGCTCGCAGAGTGCAAACATTGACTGTCACATTTCCACCTCACAACACGACAACACTTCAAAGGTGCCTTGTTGCCTGTCAAGAATTTTGATGTATCTTGAGGCACAAAAGATGCTTTTATTTATTCAGTGAATGCAAATCCCGAAGCCTAGTCATACCCTCCTCCATTTGCTGAGTTTACTGTGATCAATCTGCCACTTGGTCTGTAGAAGGGGATCTCCTTGGCATTGAGCAGCATTGTCTATCCCTCTCCATAAATGAACAAGGAGTTTGTACTGAGGCCCCAGTGATGAAGGTTGGCTTCACAAGGGCCCTGGCTCATCCTCATTCAGGTTGGCAAGGAGCACTCTCGCTGTCAGAGTTCAAAGCGTGTCACTTGATAGAGGAGGGTCTCACCAGGAATTTGTTGGTGATTTACCATGTTTCCCATTCATCGATTGAAAGGATATCAGCTGGTAGGCTTTGCTCAGGTAGGTGCTCCATAAAAGGTCTTTTACATTTGTATAATGCTTCCTTCCGACTGAATTGAATCATAGCTTTAAATTCTACTGATGGGACTGCATTACATTTTTGGACCCAGTCCACCATTTTATCTCTTGCAAGTAGCAAATCCATAGATCATATGGACTAGTTCTGGGTGGCAGCTGAGTTAATAGTTACAAAAAAAAATTGTGTTTGGAATGACTCCACAGAGGCTGGCATCTGGTCACCAAGTCACCCTTTATTTACAGGTGCATAGTACATGGCACTGAGCCAGCCTAGAGTGAGCAGAACCTCTGACACTCCTGTTTTGTATCTGTCAGCCAGGGCTCCCTGATTGGGCCAGGTTAACAGCCCCAATCAGGGAAACTCATATTCTATGAGATCCACCTTGGCTGACCTCATTACAATCACTGAGATAACAAGGTGTGGAGCTGGATGAAAACAACAGGCCAAGCAGCATCAGAGGAGCAGGAAAGCTGACGTTTCGGGCCTAGACCTTTCTTCAGAAAATTACAATCACTGCTGTGTTTTTGTGTATAGCCATGCTAGCTGTCTTAGGGAACCTAGTTCTGTTCCCAGCTGCATTGATCTTCATCACTTTGCTTGACCAGTAATCAACATTAAAACATGACGGTTTTGCTGCTTCGGATGCACCGCAACTCCATTGTTTTGGCCTTGCTTCTGACCAAATATCCACTTTCAGGTTTCCACTTGTTGCTACCAACACTCTAACACTAATATTACAGCACAGCTTATACCTGTTGGCACTGGGGCCTATGCTAACAGAACAGATTACTGCTGTCATATATATTATGACCAAACTGAACGAAATCTTGTTGAAATGTAGATGTTAAAATTACTTGCTGTATCATGGCAGCCAGCATACCACGGGACCAGATGGTCTAATGAACATGTTTTCTATCTATAATATTTTTCCTCCACCCATTTCATGTTGAAGGATAAGGGCAGCAGATACAGGGCAACACCACCACCTGCAAATTCCCCGCTGAGCCACTCACCATCTTGAATTAGAAATATATCGCTGTTTCTTCAGCGTCGTCGGGTCAAAATTCTGGAGCTCCCTCCCTAAAGGCATTGTGGACTCACCTACAGCAAACAGACTGCAATGGTTCAAGAAGGCAGTTCATTACCACCTTCTCAAGGGCAAATAGGGGAGGCGATGGCCTATTATCGCTGGACTGTTAATCCGGAGATCCAGATAAAGTTCTGGGGACCCGGGTTCGAATCCCGCCACTGTAGATGGTGGAATTTGAATTCAATGAAATATCTGAAATTAGCAATCTAATGATGACCGTGAAGCCATTGCCGATTGTCAGGAAAAACTCATCTGGTTCACGAATGGCCTTTAGGGAAGGAAGCTGCCATCCTTCCCTGGTCTGTTCTACATGTGACTCCAGACCCACAGCAATGTGATTGACTCTTAACTGCCCTCTGGGCAATTAGGGATGGGCAATAAATGCTGCTTAGCCAGCGATGCCCTCAACCTGTGAATGAATAAAAAAAAACTAGGGGGTGAGGAATAAATGCTGGTCCAGCCATCAAGGCACATATCCCATGAGTGAAGATAAAAATAGATCACTGGAAATATCACCTCATTAGGCAGATAGAGAGTGTATCGTACTTGAAGGTTGGATGAAACTCTATCAGGTATTGAATTCACCTTTCAAATTCAGGAGGAAATATTATATTCTGAAGACATTTGCTCAACAATGAAGCTTAAGATAGGGTACAGAGAATTGAACAGTTCCTGGACAGAATGGACCAATTGTAAGGTTAAGTGGTGTTGTAACAATAGAAATTTGCCTTTGGTACAAGCACGTTATGGCCATCCCTGCATTTTCCACTTCACTCGAGTGCACTTCCCATTTATTCATTTGAATGTCATTCAATTCTCGGTAAGTACAGTTACAAAGCATCATCAGCTAGTCATTGCAATACAATGACTTCTGTGAATAAGTCAGACATGAGTGATTATCTGAAGTAGCTCTTTCAACTGAATTTTCGTTTGCTTTCAAGATTTGAGCTCCATAATGTGTCAAATTGCTTATCAGAGACAGCAAAAGAAATAGAATCAGAAACAGGTTTATTGTCACGTCCTCGAATGGGTGTAGTGTAAAGTTCACAAAGTCGCCACTTACACCACTGTCTTAGATACAAAAGCCTCACCTCCAGAGAGCACCGGGGCCTCTCCTCCAGACCGCACCGGGGCCTCTCCTCCAGAC
>NC_063352.1:9947516-9962845 GCF_021869965.1 Rhincodon typus | reverse complement strand
CCAGACCGCACCGGGGCCTCTCCTCCAGACCGCACCGGGGCCTCTCCCCCAGACCGCACCGGGGCCTCTCCTCCAGACCGCACTGGGATCTCTCCTCCAGACCACACTAGGCCTCGCCTCCAGTCTGTGCTGAACACAAACTGGGGCTGTCTGCTCTTGCTGCCACTGCAGATGCTGGGGTCCTCACTCTCTGCCACCTTGGGCTCAAACGCCCCGCAATGGCTTGACTCCAGCACGCTGGGCTCTTGTGCGCTGCACACACTCGCTGTCCTCAGAAGGTAAGTAGATCAAAGTTTGAAAAAAGACAGTGAAAGAGTATTTTCTAACAGAGAAGAGAATGTGGCAGAGTGTAAAACAGGCTGATATTCATTTTCTGAAGAAGGGTCTAGGCCCAAAACATCAGCCTTCCTGCTCCTCTGATGCTGCTCGGCCTGCTGTGTTCATCCAGCTCTACACTTTGTTATCTCAGATTCTCCAGCATCTGCAGTTCCTACTATCTCCTACTATCTCCTACTATCTCTGATATTCAACCTGTTGCCTTCCTATACACGCATGACAGACAGTAAATACAGTTAGGATTCCTGGCTAGCTATGTTAATACAGTCATAGAGTCATACAGCAGGGAAACAGAAGCTTCGGTCCAACCTGTCCATCCTGCCCAAGTTTCTCAAAACTAAACTAGTCCCATTTGCCTGCATTTGGCCCATATCCCTCTAAACCTTTTCTAATCATGTGTCTGTCCAAATATCTTTTAAATGTTGTAACTGTAACTATACCTGCATCTGTTACTTCCTCTGGCAGTTCATTCCACACACGAACCACCCTCTGTGTGAGAAAGCTGCCCCTCCGGTCATATAAATCTTTTCCCTCTTACCTTAAAAGTATGCCCTCTAGTTTTGAATTCACCTAACCTTTGCTATTCACTTTATCTATGCGCCTCATTCTTTTATAAACTTCACTAAGGTCACCCCTCAACCTCCGAAGCTCCAGTGAAAAAATTCCCAGCCTATCCAGCCTGTCCTTATAATTCAAACCCTCCAGTCCTGGCACTTGCTGGTAAATCTTTTCTGAACCCTCTCCAATTTCATAATATCCTTCCGAAAGCATGGCGACCAGGACTGGACACAGGCTCCAGAAGAGGCCACACCAATGCCCTGTATAACCTCAACATGACATCCCAACTCCTGTACTCAATGGTCTGAGCAATGAAGGTAAACATGATAAATGCCTTCTTAAGCACCCTGTCTACTTGTGACACTACTTTCAAAGAACTATATACCTGAACCCTCTGTGTTTGACAATTCTACCCAGTGCCCTAACATTAACATTGTAAGTCCTGCCCTTATTTGTTTTACCAAAATGCCACACCTCATGTTCATCTAAATTAAACTCCAGCTGCCACTCCTCAGTCCATTGGCCCAATTAATCAATATCCCGTTGTAATCTTTGATGACTTTCTTTACCATCGACTATACCACCAATTTTGGTGTCTTGCACAAACTTAATAACCATGCCTTCTATATTCTTATCCAAGTTATTTATATAAATAACAAACAAAAGTGGACACAGTACCACTCCCTTCAGAACATTGCTGGTCACAGACTTCCAGCCCAAGAATCAACCCTCCATCATCATTCTCTGTCTCCTACCCTCAAACAATTTTGTATCCAATTAGTGAGCTCTCCCAGAATCCCATTTGATCTAACTTTACTAATTAGTCTACCATGCAGAATCTTGTCAAAGGCTTTACTAAAGTCCAAGTAAGCAACATCTACTACGTTGCCCTCATCAACATTTTTGGTTACATCCTCGAAAAGCTCAATCAAGTTTGTGAGACAAGATTTCCCAGGCACAAAGCCATGCTGGCTATCCCTACTCAGTTCTTGCCTCTCCGAATGCATGTAAATTCTGTCTCTCAGAATCCCCTCCAACAACTTACCCAACACTGATGTCAGACACACTGGTCTACAGTTTCCAGTCTTCTCCTTGCAGCCTTTCTTAAATAAAGGCACAATATTATCCACCCTCCAATCTTCTGGCACCACACCTGTGGCTGTAAATGATATAAATATCTCTGCTAGGGTCCCCACAATTTCATCCCTAGCTTCCCACAACTTCCTGGGATACACTTGGATCAGGTCACAGAGATTTATCCACCTTTATATTTTTTAAGACCTCCAGCATTTCGTCTACTGTAACATGGACTGTTTTCAGGACATCAATATTTGACCTTCAAACTGTAGCCATTTCTCAAGATTTGAGATCCACAAAAGTGTTAATTTGCTTATCATAGCCAGCAATATTTTCCAACAGATAACAAAATCAAGAAGAGTATAAATGATATACAAAATTACTATTGTCCATTTTTACATGGATTTGTTTAGAAAATAGTAAGTTTTTTATTGCTCAGTAGGTAGCCCACCTGCCTCTGAAAGTTCTCGGTTTGCCTTCCATAAGACCATAAGACTAAAAGAAATAGGAACAGGAGTAGGCCATTCAGCCCCTTGAGCCTGCTCTGCCATTCAATAAGATCATGTCCATTTCAACACTCCTCGCGCCCTCTTTCCTGTTCTTGATTTCCCCTACTGATCAAGAAACTATCTATCTCAGCCTTATATATACACAAAGACTCTGCCCCCATTGCTGTCTATGATGAGGAGTTCCAAAGACTCATAACACTCTGAGAGAAGAAATTCCTCCTCATCTCAGTCTGAAATTGGTGCCCCTTTATCTGAGACTATGTCCTCTGCTCCTAGATTCTCCCGTGAGGAGAAACATTCTCGCAATATGGACCCTGCCAAACCCCCTAAGAATCCCATATATTTCAATGAGATCACCTCTCATTCTTCTAAATCCAATCCAGGACTCATGACAAAACAGGTTAAGAATCATCCAGACATTTTCCGAAACATACAAGGCAGACTTTTTATCAGTACAGGAATCAGGAGGTTTGGAAATAAGAAAGAAAATTGGAGTTGAGGATTGTGAGATCAAACGTGATCTAATTGATAAATAGAGAAGACTCAATAGACCAAATGACCTACTGCTGCTCCTACAGTTTTTGGTCTTAATTCTGACCTTAAACACCATTCTGTAATTTGCCAATAGAAAATTCCAAGATTTATTTCTGCTGCTTACTGCTTTCATTTACAGCTTTCTTAATTCCCATAAGATGAATACGAGAGAGATTCTTGACCAGCTATGATTGATGCAGAGTTAGGCACTTCAAGCTATAAACACTTCTTTCTTTCTCTCTAACAGAGAGAGATGTGCATGGTCCTTGCTGAACTATGACTAATGATGGACTTTGAATGTACAGCACTGTGTAAAACCATTTGGTCCATCTGGCTAGCACCAGTCCATCGCACAAGACTGCTCCCTTCATCAAAACCTATCAGACTCTCCTTCTATTCTGTCTTTATCTAGCATCCCCGTCAAAAGCCACAATATCATTCACATTAACTCATCCTTGTGATAGGCGGTTTCATGTTCTAACCGCTCCCTGGGTAAAGAAAACCAAAGAACTACAGATCCTGGAGATTTGAAATGAAACCACAAAGTGCAGGAGACACTCAGCAGGTCTGAAAGCATTCAGGGAGCAAGAAACAAGAGTCAACATTTTGAGACCCAAATGATTGTTCTGAAGAAGAGCCCTATTGGGCTCAAAACATTAACTCTGTTTCTGTCTCTACAGATGCTGCCAGACATGCTGAGTTTCTCCAGCACTTTCTGTTTTAATCACTGGGTAAATTAGCTCCTATTGGAGTTACTAGTGACTACCTCATAGGTATGCTTCACCAGGACAAATTTTATCCTGCATGTGCAGGGAATTTGCCGATGGCTAGATCACTCCCTGCTTTGGACCATCTGATTACTCTCTGAGGAGGATTTGAAAAATAAATCATCATCCAAAAAAGTTATATTACACGGTTTATCAGCAGAATTCAGAAATCTATGTCTTTCCAACATCTTCTGTTTTCAATTCCATTTCAAGTTGATGGAAATACCACAATGAAGGTATAATCCGCCATAGTCTCAGAATAAGAGGTCACCCATTTAAGGACAGAGATAAGGAGGAATTTCTTCTCTCAAAGGGTAGTAAATTTGCAGAATTGTGTACTATGGATGGCTCTCAAGGTTGGGTCATTAAGAATATTCAAGACTAAGATAGATTTTTAATCATTGAGGGAATTGAAAAGTTTGGAGATAAGGAACGAAATTGGAGTTGAGGATTATCAGATCAAACATGATCTAACTGAAAAGTAGAGCAGACTTAATGGCCTGAAGGGCCTACTTCTGTTCATACAGCTTTTGGTCTTAATTCTGCCTTTTAACACTACTCTATAATTTGACATTGGACATTGCAAACTGATTAAGAATGGAAGCGGTCATTGGATCCAAGATGATTTGGCAAATTAGATCCAAACTGGTTCGGTGACAGAGGAAAGGTGCAAGATCTGGACTTAAAACATTAGCTTGCTATCTCTCGTGGATGCTGTCTGACCCGCTATGATCTCCAGCATTTGTTGTTTTCGGTACAGATTCCAGCATCTGCTGTAATTTGCTCCAACAGAGGAAACGTGTTCTTTCTAACTAGGAAGCTTGTGTCCAGTGATCAGTAAGCTTATACACAAACATTGTGGTGTTGTAAATAGCGAGGAGGAAAGTCTCAGACTACAGGACAATATAGAAATGCTGGTCAGATGAGCTGAACAGTGGTGAATGGAGTTTAATCCTGAAAAATGTGAAGTGATGCCTGTTGGGAGGATTAACAAGGCAAGGGAGTACATAGCATCCCTAGAGTGTGGAAACAGGCCCTTCAGCCCAACCATCAGAGCATCCCACCCAGACCTATAACCCACCTAAACTACACATCCCTGAACACTACAAGAAATTTAGCATGGCCAATCCACCTACCCTGCACATCCTTGGTCTGTAGGAGGAAACCAACACAGACAGATTGTGCAAACTCCACACAGGCAGTCACCCAAGGGTGGAATTGAACCTGGATTCCTGGCACTGTGAGGCAGCAGTGCTAACCACTGTGCCACCCATGTTGAATAATAGGACCCTGGGAAGTACAAAGAATCAAAGGGACTTTGGTATGCATGTCCATAAGTTATTGAAGGTAGCAGGACATAGATCAGGTGATTAAAAAGACATACGGAAAACTTGATGTTATTAGTTAAGACATTGAATACATGAGTAAGGAGCTTATGATGGAAACGTATATAACTTGGTTACAACCGGAGTACCGTGTGCAGTTCTGGTCACCACACTATAGGAAAAATGGGATTGCACTGCAGAGGGTGCAGAGGAGATTCACAGGGTGTTTGCCTGGGCTGGAGAGATTCCACTCTGAAGAGAGCAGGCTGAAGGGAGATTTCATTAAGGTTTTCAAAATTATGAGGGATGTAGATAGGGTAGATGGGAAGGAAATTTTCCCCTTCACAGAGGGATCAATGAAACTAAGGGGCATGGATTTAAGATAAGGGGCAGTAAGTGTGGTGGGACGATTATTTCCCCCAGAGGATGTTAGTTATCTGAAAGTGTAATACAGGTGAGAGCCATTTAAGCCGTACTTAGATGAACACTTGAAATGCTGTAGAGTACAAGGCTCTAGGTCAGGTGCCGGGAAATGAGACTGAAGTAGATAGGTGTATGATGACTGGTGCACACTCAATGGGCTGTAAGGCCTCTTTCCTTACAGTAAAATTTCATGACCCTCGAAAAGATTGAGTTACTTAGCCCCATGCTCATTGGAGTTCAGAGGAATGAAAGGTGACCTTACTGAAATATGCAAAATTCTTAGAGGATTTGGACAGGATAGATGTGGAGAGGTCGTCTTCCCTTTGGGGCATTCTAGGACCAGTCAGCATCATCTCAGAATAAAGAGTCACCCGTTTAGGACAGAAATAAGGAAAAATTTATTTTCTCAGCGAGCAGTGAATCTGTGGCATTTGTTTTATCCCAGAAATCTGGAGAGACTGGGTCATTAAATATATCCAAAGTCGAGATACACCGATTATAAGCAGTAAGAGAATCAAGAGCTATGGGAGAAAGGCATGAAAGTGGAATTGAGGATCTCATTGAATGGCAAAGCAGACTTGATGGACTGAATGGCTTACTTCTGCTCCAATGTCTTAAGATTATCTTAAAAATATTGGCAAACACGTTTGTGCAATGATGATTATATGGCATTATAATTTAGAAGAGGTGGGATCAATGATTCCTGAAACGGATTTACCATCACCTTGACTTCTTCCTTCTCATCTAGTTATCACTCATACATCAGGATAGAACTTAATACTCATCAAATCTAAGGATTTAACTGATTCCCAAAGTACCCGAAATTTGAAAAAATTGCAGTTTTTGAATCTGATTTTGGATGCAGAACTGAGTTAGGAATTAATGGGCCTTCTTTGACCCTTATATATTGCAGATGGTATGGAAAGTGACAGATGTGTATAAAAAACAGAGCTGTATACCTTTGGTCTTTGAAATAGGAAACCTGAGAGGCATCACGATGGAGCAGTATAACCAGAAATCAAGTTCACTCAGCAGTACCATTCAATTTTTTTTCTCTAGGTGATTCAAATTTCAATTGGTTTGCAGATCAAAAGTAACATTTGTGTGAGGTTGAATGGTTGAATTTTTAAATACAGCTTGATAAACCAAATGAAACATTGAGACAAAACTTCTGCTTGATTTAATTCAAAATGCATTTGGGAATTTAGTGACATTTGAAAGGATCTCTGCCTGCAGGATGTGCATACTATTTCAGTGAAGGCACAACAGCAACTTGTATAAATAAAGTTTGCAGACCAAAAATTGTCCAATTATCTTTTTCCACATTTTTAAAAATGAAATGCGTATACACTGAATCAAATGTTAAACTGCTCTGTGCCTTTGAGTGTATCTTAGGCTTTAGGCAATGCAGCTGTCAATACATTGAGACATTGACATGGAGTATCTCTTCAGCTCCAATAGCCTGTACACACTGTCCCTGAGGATACTGGCTCCTTATATCTAAATAAGGCTCTTCAAATCCTTATGCGCTATAACATTTCTTGATTCATGTTTGTACATAGTAGGTTCTCGTACGTAGATCTCTCGTGCAATATCTAAGACGTTCATTCTAGACCAGAATCTTCTCTATCGCCATTGTCATGATTTCAGTCATACCATCATGAGTGACATGAATCTCAGTAAAATGCAATCTCAAGTTGTAGTCATAATTAAGCCTGTCCCCTAAATATAAGTGCCCACCTTTTCTTCACATGCACGATTTGCTCAGCTTCTGTCTGGAGATGGGAAAAGACACACCACTGCCAACAGCATCACAGTTCCTCTCAGAAGTCATTATATATCACAACAACAGCTTGTATTTATATAGTGCCGCTAACACAGCTAAAGCATTTCAACATAGTTCGATGCAACAATGCAACAATTATTACTTGTATTATTGTTTCAGAGATAGCAGGAACTCCAGACTGGTCGAGGCCCGAAACATCAGCCTTCCTGCTCCTCTGATGCTGCTTGGCCTGCTGTGTTCATTCAGCTCTGCGCCTTGTTATCTCTTACTTGTATTATTGATTGTATTAATTATATTGTTATTGTTATTCATGTGTCCATGCTTTAAATCAAGGTACTTTCTAGATTGTATGAAGTTCAATACAGTCAATGTCCAAAGAGACTTGGAGATTCTGGTGTGAACATCTTTAAAATGTCAGGAACAGGTGCAGAAAATAATCAAGAAGGCTAATGGAACACAGGCCTTTGTATCTGGAGGTTTGGAGTATAAGGATGCAGAAGTTATGCTGCAGTTATACAAAATCCTGGAGTTATACAAATTCTCACTTGGTGTAGTATGAGCAGATCTGGACACCACACCATAAAAAGGACATGGAGAAATACAATATACGTTTACAAGAATGATACCTGGACTTCTGGAGTTGTTATGAGAAGATGTTATACAAATTATGTCTTCTTCCTAGAATTTAGAAGGTTAAGGGATGATCTGATCAAAGTCTTCAAGATATTTATAAGACAGTGTCGATAAAGACAAACTATTTCCACTGGTTGGAGATTGTAGAACTAGGGGGCATTCTCTGAGAATTGGAGTCAGACCATTCAGGAGAGATGGTAGGAAGTACTTCTCTACAGAAAGGGTGGGAGATGTTTGGAACTCTCTTCCACAAATGGCAGTGGATGCTGGATCAGTTGTTAACTTTAAATCTGAGACAGAAACATTTTTGGTAAGTAAAGTGTTTAACATACATTGGACCAAAGGCAGATAAATAGAGTTAGATAACAGATTCAGACATGGAAAACATTCAATGGCTGAGAATTCTTAGGCTCACCGCTCTCTGGATGATGAAATTTCTCCTCATCTTGGTCCTAAATGGCTTATCCGGAATCTTTAAATTTTGTCCCCGGCTCAGGATTCCCCTGTCATTCAGAACATCTTTGCTGCATTTACCCTGTATGTGCTGTCAGAATTTTATATGTTTATTTGAGATCACCCCCCCCCAGTTCTCCTAAACTGCAATGAATATAGCCCTAACCGATTCAGTCTCTTTTCATAGTCTGGTATCACCCTGGTAAATCTTTTTTGCTCTCTCTCCATAGTCAGAACATCCTTCATCAGATAAGGAGATCAAAACCGGACACAGTGGCAATGTAATACAGGATGTAGCCTATATGATAGACTTAATACATGGTCCAAGCACAGAATATATTCTTTAAACATAACTATGTGAAGATACATCAACTATAATATCAATACATAAAGCGTGTAGATAAACGGGTTTAACAGCAGAACACGTAAATGTGTTAACGTCAGAGCCACATGGTTAGGAACATAGAACATAGAACAGTATAACACAGCGCAGGCCCTTCGGCCCGCGATGTTGTGTCGACCTATTATCCTACTAAGATCAAACTGCCTGGCATATCCTACATTTTACTATCATCCATGTGCCTATGCAAGAGTCGCTTAAATGTCCCTAATGTATCTGACTCCACTACCACTGCCGGCAGTGCATTCCACTACTCTCTGTGTAAAGAACCCACCTCTGACATTTCCCCTATACCTTCCTCCAATCACCTTAAAATTATGCCTCTTTGTAACAGTCATTTCCGCCCTGGGAAAAAGTCTCTGTGACTATCCACTCTATCTATGCCTCTCAACATCTTGTACACCTCTATCAAGTCCCCTCTCATCCTTCTTCACTCCAATGAAAAGAGGTTAAGCAGGAGAGCTGAAAGGGAGCAGGAGTTTTCCTGAGTGTGAAGTGAATGTGTGCATAGACCAAGCTGCAAATAAAGAGGTTCTTGAAGAAAGTTCCATGGACCCCAATGCCATTTCTTTGGGAGACTGAACAGAGTGAGATCCTAAAACACGGAACAGAACATAGAGCACAGTAAAAATGTGTAGCTCTGAAAATGGATAAATTTTAGAAAGTAAACCAGGAGCAAAAAAATAGTTTTTTATAATATGCGCATAAACACAAATTTCTGAACGAAGTGCATTTTTCATGTTGAATTTTTAATTTCTTGTGAAGTGACTGCATTCTTCAAATAGTTAGAATTACAGTAATACAATAGACATTTTGGCACTGCAATGGGTGAATTAAAACTCTCCCTGCTGCATGTTAATTACTGGCGCATAAACCCCAAATAAGATTTCCCAGCATTCCACAGCTCCTTGACCTTTATACGAACATTTTGCAATTCAAATTTACACATAGTGGGGATGCAAATTGAAAATGTATGCAAATCTACCAATCAAAATATAATGTAAAAGGCCCAGGTAAATCACAATGAGAGAGAGGGAGGAAGGGACAGTGAGAGAGTGAGAAAGAGAAACATGCAGGTTACAGAGCAACATAGATAAGCTGTAGTTCTGGGCTGAGAGGTGGCAAATGGAGTTTAATGCGGAAAAGTGTGAGGTGATTCACTTTGGAAGGAGTAACAGGAATACAGAGTACTGGGCTAATGGTAAGATTCTTGGTAGTGTGGATGAGCAGAAAGATCTCGGTGTCCATGCGCATAGATCACTGAAAGTTGCCACCCAGGTTGATAGGGTTGTTAAGAAGGCGTACGGTGTGTTAGGTTTTATTGGTAGAGGGATTGAGTTTCGGAGCCATGAGGTCATGTTGCAGCTGTACAAAACTCTGGTGCGGCCGCACTTGGAGTATTGCGTACAGTTCTGGTCGCCGCATTATAGGAAGGGTGTGGAAGCATTGGAAAGGGTGCAGAGGAGATTTACCAGGATGTTGCCTGGTATGGAGGGAAGGTCTTATGAGGAAAGGCTGAGGGACTTGAGGCTGTTTTCGTTAGAGAGAAGAAGGGTAAGAGGTGTCTTAATAGAGACATACAAGATGATCAGAGGATTAGATAGGGTGGACAGTGAGAGCCTTTTTCCTCGGATGGTGATGGCTAGCACGAGGGGACATAGCTTTAAATTGAGGGGTGATAGATATAGGACAGATGTCAGAGGTAGGTTCTTTACTCAGAGAGTAGTACAGGCATGGAATGCCCTGCCTGCAACAGTAGTAGACTCGCCCACTTTAAGGGCATTTAAATGGTCATTGGATAAACATATGGATGATAATGGAATAGTTTAGATTAGATGGGCTTCAGATTGGTTTCACAGGTCGGCGCAACATCGAGGGCCGAAGGGCCTGTACTGCGCTGTAACGTTCTATGTTCTATGTTCTATAACTTCAGTTACGTGGATAGATTGAAGAAGTTGGGATCATCTTCTTGGAGAAAAGAAAGCAATGAGGGAATCCGTTTGAGGTTTTGAAAATCATGATCGTGCTGGATAGTGTAGAAAGCGAGAAGCTGTTCCCACTTGTGAAAGGAACAAGAATGAGAGGGAATTAGATTTAAAGTGATGTACAACAGAAGCAAGGGTGATGTGAGGAAAAAAAACCCCGTTTTCACAAAGCGAGTAGCTTTGATATGGAATGCACTGCCTGGAAAGTGGTGTGGTAGGTTTAACTGGGGCAATTAAGAGAGCATTAGATGATTATGTAGATAAAAAGCGATATGCAATGGTGTGGGAGAAGGCACTCGGGTAATGACCTCATTTAACAAGCTTGTTCAGGCCATGATGGACCGCATGGTCTCCCCCTGCACCGTAGGGTGGAACGGTATCTCAATGGTTAGCACTGCTGCCTAACAGTGCCAGGGCCCCGTGTTCGATCCCACCCTCGGGCAGCTGTCTGTGTGGAGTTTGCACATTCTCCCCGTGTCTGCGTGGGTTTCCTCCGGATGCTCCGGTTTCCTCCCACAGTCCAAAGATGTGCAGGGTAGGTGGATTGGCCATGCTAAATTGCCTGTAGTGTTCAGGAATGTGTAGATTAGGTGGGTTATAGGGGGATGTGTCTGGGTGGGATACTGTGAGGGTCGGTGTGGACTTGTTGGGCCGAAGGGCCTGTTTCTACACTGTGGGGATTCTATGAATGAATCTTGTGGAGGTGTAGGAGTGACAACATCCTCCATTGCCTCTTCTAGGGAAAGTCACCACGTCACATGTTTGTGTCCCTCCACTGAATTTTCAGACATATATATCTACAGCAATATTCCACAGGAGATCTTTTTATGGTAATATCTCTTTGTGTTACTATTTACAGTAATATCCCATTGTGTTAACATCTGTGATGGTACTTAATAGTCTAGTTATCTACAATAATGACATACAATACCTGTCTACAGTAATATGCCATTTACAGTTACTCACAGCAACATCCCATTGTGTTAATAAATTTTGAAATACCCACATAGTACAACTATCTACTGTAATATTCTAAAGGAAAGCTGCCTGTAGTAATATTACACAGACACTTACATCGCCTGATATCTCAGAGTGTTAATTTAGTGTAACACCCTATAATGTAGCTATCTACGGTAGTATCCCAAGTGTTAATATCTACTGTAATACTCCATTGTGTAGATATCTACATGAATATTCCAATATGTTAATACCAACAGTAACAGTTTATAGGGTGGATCAGTTTAATAATACTTCACAGCAGAGCTTTCTACTGTAATATCCCATGGTAATAACATCTATGGTAGTAATTCTTAGTGTAGATATCTACAGTAACATTCCACAACTTTACAATTGTAATAATACTCCATCTAAAGCTATGTACAGCAATGTTCTATGCTCTTAATATCTACAGTAATACTCCATAGAGCAGCTACCCATCCCTAATGTAGATATCTACAGTAAAATTCCATAACCTTAATATTTACAGTAATACTTTGTAATACTTTGTTTACAACAGCAATATGCCTGTCTTGATAGCGATAAACATGAATTGTCAATATTATGGACTCAAATAATTCTATAAAATGGACAAATACCGACTTGAAATGAAGCCTACACTGAAATTACACGTCATCCAAAACTGGACAGCAAACTTATCATCAAACAATTCCCAGTTTGTTGAACTCCCACTTGCATAATTAGTGCCTATACTGAGCGGTTAAAAGTTGCATTCAGCTTGGAAGAACAATGGAGCAAGATCAGGAACATATAAACGGAGTTATAATATCAATCGCTTTGAGTAATGAAGGAGGCAGAAAATTAAATATGAGCTGGTAACAAGAACAAGCGGAAACTGTCTCTCTCCCCATCTCTTGAAGTCAGTGTTCAGTGTGAAGGCAACTTGGAACAGCAATCACTCACCTAGAACTCAAAAACTATGAAGTTTACCATTGTTGCAGAATGCAAGTCAAAAATTAACCAACTGGGTTCAGCTTTAAAACCTTACACCTTAAGGGTCATAAAGCTGAAAACTGCAATTGCTGTTTCCTTACTGTCTACTCTAGACACCCTCCCCCCTGCCTTTTTTTTCAAACTTATTATCTGTGTTTAAATATTTGTTTGATGACCCATATTAAAATTATTTTCTCAGGGTTAGCATGTAATTAAAATCCTCTTTCCTGCTCACACAGAATCCTGTAATTTGGCTCCTTTGTGTGAATCTTACTACTTATGTTTTCATTGAAATCTCGTAGCTGTATGCTCAAGAACAACTGATGTGACTGACTAAAGGATAATTAAAAATTGTGGAGCTAACACCCTTTCCTGATCTGGTTGTTAATATCTACTGTAATAATTCATAACTTAGTTATCCATAATAATATCCCGTAGTGTCATTAACTACAGCAGTAATATATAGTGTAGCTATCCACCATAATACTCCGTTGAACAGATATATTTATCCACTTGTGGGGTGTGGACCTTTATTGCCCATCCTGTCCCTTGAGAAGGCGAAGGTGAGCTGCCATCTTGAACCACTGCAGTCCATGTTGTTGACCCTTAATTAGGGAAGGGATTCCAGAAATTTGGTCCAGTGACAGTGAGGGAACAGTGATATATTTCCAAGTCAGGAGGATGAGTGACTTGGAGAGGAATTTGCAGGCAGTAGTGATCCCATGTACTTGCTGTCCTTGTCCTTCTAGACCAAAATGGTCTTGGTTTTGGGAGTTGGTGTCTAATGAGACTTGGTGAATTGCTGCAGTGCATCTTTTAGGTAGTACACACTGCTGGTACTGAGTGTCACTGGCAGAGGGAGTGAATGCTTGTGGTTGTGATGCCAGACAAGTGGGCTGCTTTATCCTGGATGGTGTCAAGCTTCTTGAGTGTTGTTGGAGCTGCACACATCCAGGCAAGTGGGGAATATCCCATCACACTCTTGACTTTTGTCTTGGGGATGGAGGACTAGCTTTGGGGAATCAGGTGGTGAGTTACTACCTGATATATTCCTAGCCTCTGATCTTCAGTAATATTCCTGATTGTAGATATATTTACAAAAATAGTCCATTGTGTATCTGCATAGAGTATCAATCTACAGTGTAGATATCTGCAGCAACGTTCCATAATCCAACTATCTAAAGTAATGCGCCATATTATCCTGAAAATATGTTATATACACAACGCTAATGGTTGCCTGGGTAACTGTAATACAATGCTGTCACCCTGATCTAATCACTGTGTCACTTCTGCCCAAAGGCTATCGAAAAAATTTCTACTAGTGTGAGTTTCATTCCCAAGAATTTCCCCTTCGTTTTTAGTTCAGATATTGAGAAACTCCCACTTCTGACCTAGGCACTAAAATAAAACTTTGCCCACAGTCTGGTAGCGTTGAAAGCCTGGCACTTGCAAGGCATCAGGTATCAATGTCACAGATCACATAATGGAAAAAAAAAGGTGCAATAATGGAATGAAATGCACTGTTACACCATATTGCCCGTGTGAAGCTACAGTGGTATGTAACAAATGAAAATGTATGGATCTTTTATTCTGCTGCACCATCAAGTATTGGTGAATGAACAAAAGATGGAACCACCATTTCCTTCCTCATCTAAAACTCTGACTTGTTTTCGCTTCACTGATATTGCCTGATCTGCTGATCATGTCCAATGCTTTTTTTGTGATATCTGCACATCTCCATGGTGCTTTGGTTTCTGTAGTTTAATTGTTCAATGACTTCAAGCATGAATCCCACTGCACTTCCCCATTGCTCCTATTTTGTGGGGAAACAAGGTAAACACATGAGGGAGATAATAGAAGGTTGTTGTGTAGGGTTAGATGGGAGCGTAGGAAACCGTGTGGAACATTATCATTGGACACATAGCCTACTTTTATGCTGCATATTTGATGTGAATAATATATTTGTCTTACAACAAACCTTTCCAATCATAGAATTCAATTATGCCATCCTCATCCAATATTTTCTCTAATGAAGAAGTGCTTAGCATGCTATCTCTATTCATTTAATTATATCTCAAACACTATTTGTTAAATCTACATCATTGTTAACTGTTATCTGCTTTAATTACCTTTGAATTACTAAGGTTAGGAAACCAATGTGGTACAGAAATATAAATATATGTTCTATTTGCATTGATCATTGATGGAAATCCAGGATGAGTAGGAGGCTTCTCTGTTGAACTCCATGTAACAAGGTTATAATACAATTTAGAATTTTGCTGCACCTGATGCACAGAGGAAATCTTTATCCTACCTTCAGGTAAAGCACTTAATGCAAACAAGAACGATTCTCATCATTTTGCTACACATAGTAATCCATATTAAAACAAAATGTTGATTTCTTCTTTTGCACCAATCAGAAATAAAGTATTGTTTTCATAAGGCATCTCTCAAAACATCATAAAACACCTTCCAATCAATGATAACAAGGTGTAGAGCTGGATGAGCACAGCAGGCCAGGCAGCATCAGAGGAGCAGGAAAGCTGACGTTTCAGGTCTGGACCCTTCTTCAGAAAATCTGAAGAAGGGTCCA
>NC_063352.1:9882730-9927516 GCF_021869965.1 Rhincodon typus | reverse complement strand
TCATAGGAGCAGAGCCTCTCTGCTCCTATGATGCTGCTTGGCCTGCTGTGTTCATCCAGCCCTGCATAATGTAGAGTTCTTGAGTAGGATGATCAGTCTTGATCATATTGAATGATGGAGCAGGATTGAAGGGCTGAATGGCCTACTCCTGTTCCTATTTTCTATGCTGCAGCCCCTCGTGCCTGTTCCACTATTCTAGATCGTGGCTGATCATCTACCTCAACAACAAATTCCAATGCTATTCCCAGCTCGCTTGATGACATTAGTAACTAGGAATCTATCAATCTGTATCTTGAATTTAATGATTGAGCTTCCAAAATCCTCTGAGTTAGGGAATTCCAAATATTCACCACCCTCTGAATGAAGATACTCTCCTCATCTCAGCCCTTAATGGTTTGCCTTTTATTCTGAGACTGTGTCCCCCCTGGTTCTAGAGCCCACAGCCAAGGGAAACATTCCTTCTGCATCTCCTCTGTCTATCCCTTTTAAGAATGCTGTAACTTTCTATGAGACTGCCATTGATTCTTCTCAACTCCAGACAGCCCAAACTCATCAATCTCTCCTCATAAGACACTCCCACTCGTAAGAATGAGTGTGGTGAACCTCTACAGCGTGCCATGTCTGGCATATCATTCTTGAGGCAAGGGGACCAGAACTGCTCACAAAACTCCAGTTGCGGTCTCACTAGTATTCTTTACAGTCGAAACAAGACTTTTTGTTGCTCCTGTACTCATAACTTTTTTGCAATGAAGGCTGACATGCCATTTGCCGACCAAATTGTTGACTGCGCTTGTACGCTAGCTTTCGATGACTTACCAACAAGAATATCCAGTTCTCTTTGGATGTTAACTTTCTCCAAACTCCCACCATTTCACCTTCAAACCTCACACTTACCCGTGTTATATTCTATCTGTCGTGCTCTTGCTCACTCACTGAACCTGTCTCTATCCCCTCAAAGCTTCTTTGCTTCCTCCACACTCACTTTCCCAAAGTCCTGTCATCAGCAAACTTGGAAACACAGCAAATATTGTTTTAATCAACACCTTATGAACCGGCACTCTCAACAAACTGGCAAAAATTATATACCTCACAAAACGTGAAGTTATTAATCATTGTTATTTTTAAACTTATTTATGTCAATATGACTATACTTCTTGTTCAGTTGAATGGCCACACTAAATAACAACACTTGTTTCAATTTCAAGTCAATTTCTCCTCAAATAGCTCAATGTCTGAGCAGGAAGTTGAGGGTGCAAGGGAGAAGGCTCTCTGCTGGTAAGTTGTATTTAACATTAAAGTTGCATTCTTATTTAAGTGATTTATGTTGTAAATGAAGTAAAACAGTGATGTGTATACCCCCCAGCACTACTATTAGTTAGCGCGTGTTGTTCCATTGATTATGTGGACCACTTGATTATCCGGAATATTTGACCAACCAGAACACTCCTAGTCCCATAAGTTCCAGTTAATTAAAAAGTTTGTTGCATAATAATTGACACTGACCAAAAACATTGATATAGGTTGGAATAGCTGAGGCCCAATTCTTGTGGTACACCATTTGTCACAGTCTACCAACCTGAGAATGACTATTCCCAATCTCTGCTTTCAGTCAGCTAACCAAACCTCAATCAATGCTAATATATTAACCCCAAGGACTTAATGTCACATAAGCCTCACAGCATAACTAATGGATGATCCAACTTGTTGGTTTCTAGAGACAGAGCAGGACAAAGGAGTAGGTTTACAATATGGACCCTTTTGACTTCTTTCTGCTACAAACGAAGCATCTCTTTTTCCTGGAGTACCCCACATTTTGGTCGACAAGGTCCTCTTATCGTATTGGATAGGCAACCTGGAAATAGCCAAGTTAATCTCCGTCAGGGAGAGATGTTTTATTAATTGTCTTATTGCCTGCTAATATCTCTACCTGAACTTGACTGTTGAACTGTCAATGGAAACAATGTAATTGTCCTTAAAGATCATAGATATCAGAGCAGAATTTCCATTATTAGCAGCATTAATCTTTCATAATCACCGACATAATTCTGATGGGCCTGTACTGTGTTGAGTCATCCCTCAACGTTAAGAAGGTTGTTCTGTGATGGAGATGACACCGTAGTCTTGATGTATTGGACTAAAATGTTATCTGAAGGCTTTGTCTTCATGAGGAAGTCTCGTGACAGTATAATATAATAGGAACAGTTGCATGTATAACTTAATGTTAATGTCTTCCCCTTAATTTACTTCATTACTCCTCACTATTTTTCATTTTTCTTGTTTCATTTGTTTCATTTTCTTCTCTTCAAATCATTTTTTACTCTTCATTTTAAGCTCATTATTTGTCCCGAGGTATTCTTTCATTAATTCCACTTCTCCCTTATCTTTGTATCAGCTGACATAGTGTCCTAAAACTGCAACCATGTGAAAAAGAAGCCAGAATTTGCCCAGAACTTTTGTAGAAAGAATCAGTGAAGCAGAGCAGATGTCAAACATTGCTAATCTGAGAGTGCGTATCATTGACATGGTTGTTTTAAGGCAGTTAAATAAACACAGACTCAATAAATATGTAAAATTGTTGTTATTATGTGATTATAGTTTCACTGCAATACATTTCTGTATGCTTAGATTGTAGTGTAGTAAGCATAAATGATATTAAAGAAAAGGACTTACACTATTAGCTTGTAATGTTCATATAACACCAGAAGGAGAACTTTAGACCCATCAAGCTTATGCCAGGCTTTAAAAAAAACAATTAAATTAGTCTCTGCCCTTTCCTCTTTCCCTGTAGCCCTGAAATCACCAAAGGTCAAGGGCAGAAATTTAATTCCATCTGTAAATCAAATCATCTCCAACTATCACTGGACCTCACACATTAATGTTTCTGTCCCAGGCAAGCTGCAGCATTCCAATAAAGCCCAATGCAAGCTGGACAAACAGCATCTCATTTTCTGTTCAGCTAATTTACAACCTTCAGGACTCAACATTAAATTCAACAACTTTCGACCATGAACACTGTCTCCGTTTTCATTACTCCCTCTTCCCAGCCCCCCGCCAAGTGTCTTGTTTGTAACACTTTGCTCTCAGCTGAGCTGACCTATACACGTACAATTAAAACCTACATTTCATCCATATCTTTGCTGTTCTTAACGCCCCCTGTACACATAGCTCTGGATTCCCTCATAATCTGTTTCATTTGCTCCTCTTCCACTCCACCCCAATTTTTACAGCATAAAACCCAATACCGTTCCACCTGCCTTCCGTTCCAAAGAAGAATCATATGGGACTGAGAACATTATCTCTGTTTCTGTCTCAACAGATGCTGTCAGAACTGCTGAGTTTCTTCGGCATTTTACGTGTGCATTTCACAATTCACAAAAACAATAGAAAAGGCAATTATGCAAAACTTACCCCTTATGTTCAACATCTTTGCATAATAGCTATGCAGGGCAACAAGGTGGCTCAGTGGTTGACACTGTTACCTCACAGCACCAGGGACCAGGGTTCGATTCCACTCTCAGGCGACCGTCTGTGCGGACTTTGAACATTCTCCCCGTGTCTGCATGGGTTTCCTCCTACAGTCCAAAGATGTGCAGGTTGGGTGGATTGGCTGTGCTAAACTGCCCCATAGTGTCCAGAGATGTGCAGACTAGGTGAAGTAACCATGGGAAATGCGGGGTTATAGGTTAGGGAATTGGGATGCTCTTTGAAGGGTCAGGATGGGCTGAATGGCCTGCTCCAACACTGTAGGCATTCTGTGAAAGGCAGACACAATTCCAACTGTGTTAAGGTAGAAATGAAGACTATCATGTAAGTATGAGCAATCAGAATTGATTAGAAAATGTAGTTGACAGATAATGTCATTCTTAAGTGGCAGGGAAAGCTTATCTCAAAGTGAAACGATTGGGATTTTAATTGTGAACAGAAACAGAAGTTGCTGGAAAAGCTCAGCAAGTCTGGCAGCATCTGTGAAGAGAAAATCAGAGTTAACATTTCGGGTCCAGTGACCCTACCTCAGAATCCTAAGTGACTTGAAACATTAACTCTGATTTTTTTCTTCACAGATGCTGCCAGACCTGCTGAGCTTTTCCAGCAACTTCAGTTTCTGTTCCTGATTTATCGCATCCACAGTTCTTTTGGTTTTTATTTGGGATTTTAATTGCGACTGCAGTTGTCCTTCAGCATTCCAAAACACATTTCACTTCTGTTTGGAGTGGCCTCCATTTGTATTGTGGAGTGCCACATGTAGCGTAATGAGTCCATGCGAATCTCATGGCTATGGATCAAATAGTATATTGGCTGCAGTATCAAGTTTCTCTGCCTGCTAAACCTGCCCGTTCATTTCAAAGGAGAGAATATCAGGAGCTGGCGAGTATGTGTGCTAAAGCATCCCACCACCAGCTCAACACAAGAACTAAAATGTGTGTAAGACAGCTGCTACTGTTTGATATAATGGAGCAAAACATAGCTATTATGCAAATATATTGAACGTTAAAGGTAATTTTTGCATAATTGCTCTTTCAATTGTTTTTCAATGTAGGGCCAGTTTTACTTTCTGCTCCAGATAGCAGGTGGTGGTTCCAGTTACAGACCAGTAAAAAGTATCTTAGCCATTTGCAACATTATCACCACCAATCTCAGCCTTCAAAGGGAATAATGTTATTTATTTAAAAATAATTTCCATGATAAATAGGGCAAGTCCCACTTCTCTCCCAAGTATTGTGCCTGCTCCTTCTCCTGTCCTCCTGTTTTGGAAAAATGACCTGTTTAGAGCAAAGGCAACCTGCTTTTTTCTATTTTTCTTACTATAAAACCCATTAATGCCAAGCTTCAGCCTTGATATAACAGACAGGAGGTACAGACGAATGATGAGACAGATGGTGTCGTATTAGGAAAGTCCAACAAATCCATTCCAATGGGATAGAAAAGCAAAATTCCCCACCTTCTACAGACCTGTGAGTCTTACGTCAGTGGTGGGGAAGTTGTTGGAGGGGCTTCTGAGAGACAGGATTGACATGCATTTGGAAAGGCAAGGACTGATTAAGGATAGTTAACATGGCTTTGTGCAAAAGAAGTCATGTCTTACTGACTTGAATTGAGTTTTTGAAGAAGTGACAAAGAAGATTGATGAAGGCAAAGTGGTAGATATTGTCTATATGGACTTTGGCAAAGTATTCAACATGGTAGGCTGGTTAGTGAGGTTAGATTGCATGGGATCTGGGAGAACTAGCTAATTGGATGCAAAATTGGCTTGAAGATAGGAAACATGGGGTGTGCAGGTTTCTTTTTTCAGACTGGAGGCCTGTGACCAGGGTGCTGCAATGAGCAATGCTGGATTGACTGCTTTCCATTTATATAAATGATTTGGACATGAATATAGAAGATATGGTTAGTAAGTTTGCAGATGATACCAAGATTGATGGTGTAGTGGACAGTGAAGAAAATTATCTCGGAGTACAACGGGATCTTGATCAGATCGGCAAATGGACTGAGGATCGGCAGATGGAGTTTAATTTGGATAAATGTGAGGTATTGCATTTTGGTAAGGCAAAACAGAGCAGGACCTTTACAGTTAATCATAGAATCCTACAGTGCAGAAGCAGGCCATTCAGCCCTTCAAGTCCATACTGACCCTCCAAAGGTCATCCCCCACAGACCCACTCCCTCCCCATCCCTGCATTTCCCATGGCTATACCACTTAACCCGCACACCCCTGGACACTATGGGCAATTTAGCATGGCCAATGCACCTAACCAGCACATCTTTGGATGGTGGGAGGAAATTGGAGCACCCGGAGGAAACCCACGCAGACACATGGAGAAAGTGCAAACTCTGCACAGACAGTCACCCAAGAGTGGAATTGAACCTGAGTCCTTGGTGCTGTGAAATCTTTTGGTATTTAATCCCTCTTGACCTTCATCCTATCCCAAACCTTCCATTTTGGTCTTCCCGTACATTCTACTGCCCCTTCATCCAAACTGCACTTCAACTTCTTTCTTCATGTCTGATGAAAGATCATTGGCCTGAAATGTAGGCTGGGATCCTCCTGCTTTCAGACCAATCCCGACAATGGGAGAGCTTTTGGGTAGAAACAAAAGTGGGAAAGCCAGCTGGATCTTTCAGTGTGTGGGCAGTGCGGTGGTCAGGCAGCCGATTGGCTGTTGGCACGCTGTCTGCTCGAATTAGGACCTCAGATCAGGACGTCCTACCCACCTGATGCAGCCAGCCAATCAGAGGGCCGTGAGCTCCCAGGATGGAGGGGCATCAATGGGAAAGCGATTGGTTTCTGGGATTAGTGGCTATGGTGAGAAGTGGGCAGGGATTTGGAAGCGAGATCAGGGGTACCTCTTAGTGGCTGTCCCACTGGCCTAAGTCCAATCCCGGGGTCACGCACGCATTAGTATGGATCAAGGGACAACCCCATTCCCCCCATACCTGCCAGCAGTGGTTTACCAAGTGGGAAGGCCAATGATTTCTCACCCTGCCTGCGACTGAGGTAATTGCAGCCCAGGCAGGATGAGGCCCTTAGGCAGTCATGAAGTGACAGCAGGGCTAATGGGCCTTAGAGTATAGTTCAATAAACTCAGCAAGGTGAACTGTTGCATGTGGGCCAAGAGGACTGCTCCTATTGATATTGACACTGTCTTTGTCCATTGATGCTGTCCACCCCTACTAAATATTTCTGGCATCATTTTGCCTTTACTTTGTTATGGTTGTTGCACTATAATTCAATATTTTGAAAGGTCACAAAGAAAAGAGAAAGACGAGTTTAGTATCTGGCTCCATTTTTCTAAATTAGATTTTGACATGTGTGGATTTCATAAAATTTTAGACTCATGCAACACTGAAGGAGGCCATTTGATCCAGCGTGTCCATACTAGTATTTTGCACAAGCCAATTGGCCCATCCATCCTGCTTCTTTAGGAAGGATACAACACAAACATAAGGTCATGGAGACATAGATCACGGAATCAGAGCCTTAATGTTTGTGTGAAAATGTTGCCCCTCCTAAGTCTTTTAAATCTTTCCCCTCTCACCTTAAACCTATGCCCTCTAGTTCTGGGCTCCCTTACCCTTAGAAAAAGGCCTTGGCTATTCACCTTATCCATGCTCCTCATGATTGTATAAACTTCTGTAACGTCACCAACATTTCAGGGAAAAAAGCCAATTCAGCCAATTCAACCTCTCCTTATAACTCAAACTCTCCAGTTCCAGTAACATCCTGGTAAATCTTTTCTGTACCCTTTGTAGTTTAACAACAACCTGCCTATAGCAGAGTGACCAGAATTGTATGCAGTATTCTAAAAGTGGCCTCAACATGAAAGGAAAGTGAGTGGCCAGGATGATTGTGATGCTGGAAGGATTGGGTTCAGGAGAGTGACTATGGAAAAGGGGCATGTTTTCACAGGGAAGGAGAGGATTGAGATAACTTATAACGGAACTCGCAAAACTTTAACAACCATCTCCATAACTACTGATGTGGGGAATCTTCATACAAAGTAGCAGCTTCATCATTAAAGAAAAGCTACTCAATTATTTCTTTTAGAGTTATATTTTAGCAGTGGTGATCTTGTATACATCCAGCTAATCTAACAATGGTGATCCATAATTTATAATTCTCTCTTTCGACCGAGCAATAGCATAACATTTTTACAGGACAGGTGTAGCAAGTAGCTAATTGTTCCTTTCACATCTGTCTTGTAAGTAGGTTACTGTGCAGAGCTTGACAGGAACAGACCTATAAATGATTTAATGTGACTATTCAGGATGCTGGGACTCAAAATAGATTCCTATGATTTAAGATTAAGGGGAATAAAAGTGGTTCAGCAGCCTGGATATTCATATTGGGCTATCTCCGAATTTTCAGGTACAATCCTTACGATTGTTGACCATGGATCTCCTATGGATTGGTATGTGATTACTCCTGGTAAGGTAACAATGGTTTGTCATTGCATTTGGCATTATAGCTGAACTGGGAATCTCTCCTGCTTTTACTACAGTCAGGTCAATTGGAGGATTTATGGGCTGACAATAAACCTGTTTGCAATGTTATGAATGCACCTTTGGGTGCCAACAAGTCCCAGAGTAGTCCCAAAGAGGGAGCTCGGATCCCAAAGCAGTGCGATGATACTGGGCCTTTAATAGATGTGTGCTGTCCAGTTTCTCTTGCAGAGAGGGTGTTGTCACAGTGGCACTGAAATGTCTCCCTCTGACAGACAGTTGTGAACAGCCTAGAGTTCTCCCTGGGTGTTGTTTTTTTAAAGTAAGACAGAGGAATCATGAGTGGGTGGAGACTGTGTGAACACAGACCCAAAAGGACTTTTAGTTTTGCTTTCAGTTAGTGGTTTTTGCTGGCTGCTGGAGCTGAAAACTTGAGGTCACTGCTCCTAGAGTGAAATCTTACACAGAGAGGCTTCCTCTTAAAAATCAAAAGGGCAGATTGTTTCTTTCAGTTTTCTTTCTTCTGGGCTAGAGAGGGTCAGCACATGAGACTAATAACTGTGTTGCTGAATTGTCTTTGCCAAAGGTGTGTTTATGGGATGCTGCCTATTTTGGAACAGTTAATGATTAATGTTTAAATAATATATTATCTTGTTAAGTATTTCAATAGAGTAAAGTTATGCCAATTCTTCTTTTTGTTGTACTTTAAATGTGTTGTAAGAATAACGTGTGTCTTGATTAAAGCTTTGTGGTAGGAAAATCAAATCATATCTGGAACACAATGCCCAACACTTGCCTTATATAAAATATAAAAGTTACAGTCTAGTCTATCTCCATAATATACTTTGGGGTGTCTGGTCCACTCCATAACAGCAGGGATGCTACCATTGTACCACAAGACTTCTCCATAACATTACCTATGCTGATGGATTGACTTTTGCTTGTCACTAATAGATACCAGAAGCCAAAACCATTTTGCTACCAATACTGATTGATCTGAAAAGGAGCTGTGCTGGAGTGTTTGTTGGAAAATGCATCCTGACTCTTTCAATTTAATATTCTCCACCCAGTGTGGGTTTGTAGGTAGAGGGGCATTTAATTATCCAGAGAGCACTGGGTGGGAAAAAGCAATGGCCATGATTGTCAGACAATCATGAGGGAGAGGAAACCCCTTCCCAAGGAAACAAGGGCTGCACAATATGGGATAAATATGGTATTGGAGGAGGCAGCGGGAGAGAGATCCTGGTTCATGGGCCTCGAAGCTGCCTCCAAGCCTCAACCAGACTCACAATGCCTCTGAGACGAGGAATTCCTATTGGCCTTTGAAAAGTGGCCTAAGTTGATCTCTTAACTGAGTTAATAAGCTGCCCATGAGAACTGAACTGCAGGAAAATCACTAAGGGTTGGCCACTGTTGTGGCAAACTGACACTGTGGTTGGCATCTAGAAACCCTCCATCTGCCTACCTGTCAATAACCACCCCCTCTCCCATGTCGTCTCTGGTTTCAGTGCCAGTCAAGGCAACGTTGATGTTGTTCCTCAGTCAGAGGGGTTGCACCTCTTGATTGGGGAGGATGTAGAGAGAGGCAATGGCTGTCAATTTTCATCCTTGCAACATGTTGCCTGCTTTCCTGTAATACTGCCATTTTGATCCTCACTTTCACAACCTTCACCTCTGTGTTGAACCCAATGGTAACAAGAGTGTTCTGAAGAAGGGTCAACTCTGATTTCTCTTCACAGATGTTGCTGGACCTGCTGAGTTCTTCCTGCAATTTCTGGTTTTGTTTGTGTTGGCAACAGGAGGGAATGTTCAAGGTTTTCTGCTCAGCCGAATTAAGACCACAGCACCACAAAACTGGTGAGGAATAAATTACTTCTTTGCTGCCTCTCATACCTTTGTCTACCAGAAGAAATGTTAAATAGAGGACCCACCTTTGGTCTTTGGGGAATGTTAAAGATCTCATGGTATTTTAGAAAGAGATCCGTAGAAATGTTGAAGCAGAGAAAGAGGCCAATCAGCCCATTGTGTCTGTATTTGCTGAAAAAAATTAGCTGCTCTTTCAAAGAGCCTCAGGGGACCTTTCCTTTTTATCCAGGCCAAAGCTGATTGCTCTGCCACCAACTAAGAAAACAGACTAGCTAAGGTTTTAGAGTAGATTTGTAGCTCGGGTTGTGGATGTTGTGGTTGGTTGGCTCACTGAGCTGGTTCGTTGTTCCGCAGACGTTTCATTACCCTACTGGGTAACATCATCAGTGCAGCCTCCGATGAAGCGCTGTTGCGGTTTCCTGCCTGTTATTTAAATTCTGGTGTCTGTTGAGCTGGATTACCTCACTTCCGGTTTTCCTTCACAATGGAGTGTATATGGGGTCTAACTCTATGTGTTTATTGATGGCTTTCTTAGTGGAGTACCAGGCTTCTAGGAATTTCCGTGCTTGTCTCTGCTTCGCCTGTCCCAGGATCCTGGTGTTGTCCCAATCGAATTGGTGTTTTCCTTATCCATGTGGATGGAGATAAGTGAGTATTGGTCATGTCTTTTTGTTGCCAGTTGATGTTCATGTACCCTTGTGGTTAATTTTCCTTCCTGCTTATCCGATGTAGTGTTTGTCGCTGTCTCTGCAGGGAATCTTGTATATGACATTGGTCCTGTCCATAGTGGGTTGTGGGTCTTTGGTTTGGGTGAGCAGTTGGCTAGATACATACTAACTCAATAAAAGCAAAATACTGCAGATGCTGGAATCTGATACAAGCACAGAGAGCGCTGGAGAAACTCAGCAAGTCTGGCTGCATCTGTGGAGAGACAAATAAAGTTAACTGAGACACACTGGATTTGAGTCACTGTGGATCACCACAGATGCTGTCAGACCTGCTGACTAATTGGGCATTACTATACTTGAGACATTGGACATAGCTGTGCTCAAGGTAGCTGTTGTGTTTCCTACATCACTGCTGTGATGAACGGTGGCATCACTAAGATCGATAAACTTTTTTGAGATGTTGAGGAGAGATTCACATTTCTGTGAAGGAATTGTTGGGCCATTTATAAATGGAGAATGCGAGAACTTTCTTGCCTGTCGTGCTATCCACTTGTGAGACACCAGCGTGGGTACTTGAGTTTTTGTACACAAGACACTGTCTCACTTTGCTGTCTGTGTTGAAAGTGAAAGTTGTGCTTTAAGTAAGTTTTGTTGGAGTGAAGAGCAGGACAATCCATAAGATGAAACTGACAAAAATACATTGGAACGGACAATAAAACTAGGGCGAACCTGGGCACAAAGAAACATCTCATCAGCATATCCTACTTTCTTCTGAAAGGTAATCGAGCACGTGTATTATCATTGTAACGTGGTCTCTCTATGTAGGTTGATGGAAATAGAATAGAACTTATTTTTATTCTGGGGAAAGGTCTGAACTTTCTAACATGCTTTTATTGTCATTCCAATTTTTATAAATCGTTCCACAAAATACATATACATATATACCACAAAGGCTCTGAATTGGGAGGTAAACTGTGAGATTGAAAAAAGTTTCAGAGATAGCAGGAACTGCAGATGCTGGAGAATCTGAGATAACAAGGTGTAGAGCTGGATGAACACAGCAGGCCAAGCAGCATCAGAGGAGCAGGAAGGCTGACGTTTCGGGCCTAGACCCTTGGCCTGCTGTGTTCATCCAGCTCTACACCTTGTTATCTCAGATTGGAAAAAAGAGTAGGTTCAGGTGACCTTATAGAGGTCTTTAAAACTCTGAAGGTTTTTGATCAGGTCCATACTGAAGGAATGTTTCTGTAATTGGGTGCCCAGAACTAGGGACCATTCAGATATAAAGATCGTTGCTAATGAATCCAATGAATAATTCAGGAGAAATATCTTTGCCAGAGTGTGGTTGCAGGGGAACTGTTACTACAATGGGATGTGGCCATTGCTGAAGGGCAGCATTTATTACCCATCTGTGGTTGTCCTTAAGCTGGTAGTGAATCATTGACAGTCTAGACTGGTATGGATACACCCACCAAACTTTGGAGTAGGATCTTGATCCAGTGACTGTTGCAGTTTCATCACTGATGTGTGTGATGCCCCTTTAACAGAACAAAATCCAAATGAGTTAAATACCCAAAGGTTATCACATGACCACAGGCCACAGACTCTCTGCACTGGAATACTCAAGGCGCAGGCTGTATCTGGAACTTACTCAGTACTCTATTAGCTGTAAATAAACCCACAGGAAAGCTTCAAATAAACATAATCCACACACCTCACTTGAAATACATTTAGTCAGCACTGGAATATTGTTATAGAGACAATAAAGAACAACAACATATTTCCAAGTCAGGATGATGTGTGAGTTGAAGGGTAACTTGATGCTGGTGGTTTTCTCAGCTGACAGCTGCCCTTTACCATCATGGTTATAGAGGTCAGTGTTTGGAAAGTGTTGTCCAAGGTGAGGGGGAAATGCCATAAATGCTTTTAAAGACATTTTACTTCTGTGTCATGAACCTCTTCGAAAGTTCTTTATGACCCACGTTAGCATTATTTGTGGAAAACCCAGCTAGATAGCGCTCACCAGAAAATTCTGAATTACGTTCCTACTGACTGGTTATGTCACATGACCTCACCTGAACTCCCCCAAAGTGAATACTGTAGAATAAGCAGTTTATTAAACTATGATTTAAGTTTTACAACACAAACTGATTTAGTCGTTGAGTCATAACATCATAGAAAGCCACATTGCAGAAGGAGGACAATCAAGCCATCGTATCGAAATAACTGCACAGAGATAAGTCACCCTTTATTTACGCATGCATAGTACATGGACTCTGATCAGACAGCTTAAAGTCAGTCCCTAGACTGAGGAGACTCTGAATCTCCTGTTTATATTTGTCAATCAGGGCTCCCTGATTGGCCCAGGTTAATCACCCCAATCAAGGATCTCATCGTCAATGGATCTACCTGGCCCTGGTTCTAATCACTACAATATTTGAGCTGGCTTAAAAGAATTAGCCAATCTGATCCTACCTTCCACTTCTTGGTCTATAGCTGTGTTGGTTACTGCACCTTCAATTATTTTAATTCTAACATCTTTCTGCCTCTACCATCATTTCAGGCAGTGAGATTCATCTCCTCACCACACTCGAGAGAATAAGAAAATCTCCTTCAAAGCCTTTTACCCAGACTATCCTGTAACCCTGAACACTATAATCAAAATCAATCAAGTTCTACTTTGAATATACACAAGTATTGATCTTCCATAGTCCTTTGGGGTAAGGAATTCCAAAGATTCACCACCCTTTCAATTAAAAAGAAATTCTCCTCATCTTGTCCCTAAATAGCATCACCTTTATTTTTAAATTGTAACCCTTCGTTCTGGACTTCCCAATAACATTTTAACTGCATTCAGACTTTTGCCCAACAACTAAGGTATCCAAATCTTCCTGGAAATGTTTTATATCTTGCTCACAGCACACATTCCTGCTTAGCTTTTAATCATCATTAAATTTGAAAATATTACATTTAATCCCCATGTTGAAATCATTAACATATCAATTGCAAACAGTTAGGGCCCAAGTATTGATCCTTGCAGTACCCCACTAGTCATAATCTGCTAGTGCAAAAATGGCCCATTTATTCCTACTCTCAGTTTTCTACCTGTCGACCAATCCTTAACCATGTCCAGTAAATACCACCTATACCATATGCATTAATTTGCTCACCAACTTCCTGTAGGGGATCTTATCAAAAGCCTTCTGAAAATGCAGATATACTACATCCATTGACTCCCCTATATCAATTTTTTTTTAGTAACGTCCTCAAAAAATTCCAACAAGTTTGTCAAGCACTATTTTCCATTGGCTATCCATGGTGATTATGCCCAATCATCTTACTTTTCTCTACATGTCTTTTAAGATAGATTCTAGCATTGCCCCCAGTACTGTTATATGGCTGATGGATCTGTAGTTCCCTGCTTTCTTTTAGCCCTTGTTCCTTTCTGAAATAGTGGAGTGACATTTGCAAGCTTCCAATTTGTAGAAATCATTCGGGATTCTATCATCGATTCCCTTGATAGCCACCCCCTTTAACATTCAGGGATGTAGACTATCAGGTCAGACTTATCGGCTTTCAACCCTACTAATTTCTCAAGTATAACCTTTAATCAGCACCATTTTCCTTCAACTGCTCATTCTGCCTAGTCATATGAATCTCTAATCCTGGAACTAATTTGTACCTTCCTCAGTGAAAGCAAATGCAAATTAATCATTGAGTAAGCACATTGGTCTTTCTGAAAGCCAACACAGATATGATGGGCTGAATGGCCTTCTTCTGTGTTGCTTAATTCTATGATTCTATGAATTGTAGAAAGGTGATAGAGATGGCACTGGTGACTCCGAATACATGTGGGATCTGAGGACATTAAATAAACCCACAATCTCAATACAGACATTCAGCTAACATTAAATGGAATTTGATTTTTCAATTTCCAGTTGTATTGCAGATAAATCCATTTTATTTTCAAACATACAGAGGGCCTGTCAGTCCGCTAATTTTAGAAAGAGTCAAACTAACAAAATGGAACACACGTAAATCATTCCTTCAAAATCCATAAGAACAGATAAAGGTATGCTGTTCATTTCACAAAGATAACATTACCTAATTTAAACCAGCAAACCAGTCTATTTTGTTAGAACTTTATTCTCCATTCAGTTTCTGATTTCACTTTAAATAACAGGTACTTTTGTTTTCATTCATTCACAGGATAAGGGTGTTACTGACCAGGCAGCATTTATTGTCCATCCCTAATTACCCAGAGGGCAGTTCAGAGTCAAGCACATTGTTGTGCGTCTGGAGTCATATGTAGGCCAGACTAGGTAAGGATGGTAGTTTCTGTCCCTAAAGGGCATGAGTGTACCAGATGGGTTTTTCCTGACTATTGACAATGGTCATCATTAGATTCTTAATTCCAGATAGTTTATTGATCTCAAATTCCACTATCTGCTGTGGTGGGATTTGAACCCATGTCCCTGGAACATTATCTGAGTCTCTGGATTAACAGTCCAGCAATAATACCACTAGGCCATTGCCTCCCCCTATCATCCTCTGTGATTCAAACTGAATCAGGTAGGACAACATCAGAGTGGTATGATAGGATTAGCAGGAGCATACAAAGTGACAAATTCAAGGCTATGAACAAGAGTGAAATTGGAAATTAGTTGCACCATCTTAATCGTGTTCCTTTAGGAACCCGGTGGCTGTGGGCCAAGCACACAGGTGCTACTTTTAGTACAATATCTTTTATCCCTTCATAGATGCTGGTGTCATTATTGTTTAATTCATTCACAGGATGTGGGCATCACTGGCCGGGCCAGAAATTATTGCCCATCCCTAAAGTGCCCAGAAGGCAGTTATGCATCAACTGGAATATTGTGTCCAGCTGTGGTCACCCTGTTATAAGAAGGATATTATTCAGCGATAGAGAGTTCAGAAAAGGTTTACCAGGATGTTGCCAGCAGTGGAGAGTTTGAGTTATAAGGAGAGGCTAGATAGGCTGGGACTTCTTTCACTGGAGTGTAGGAAGTTGAGGGGTGACCTTATTGACGGGTATAGATAAGATGAATGGCAGGTGTCTTTTCTCTAGAGTTGGTGTTTTCAAAACTAAGGGGCACGCTCCTAAGGTGAAAGGAGAAAGATTTTAAAAAAAGACATGAGGGACAACTTCTTTACAAAATGTGGTTCATATGTGGAATGAGCTACCAGAGGAAGTGGTGGATGTGGGTACAGTTACAACATTTAAAAGACGTTTGGATACGTACAAGAATAAGAAATGTTTGGAGGGATATGGGCCAGGAGTAGGCAGGTGGAGCCAGTTTAGTTTGGGATTATGGTCAGCATGGACTGAAGAGCTTGTTTCCGTGCTGTATGACTCTATGACTCTATAAATACACTGCTGTGGATCTGGAGTCACATGGAGGCCAGACTTCCTTTCCTGAAGGGCATTGGTGAATCAGACGAAATTTTCTTCACAATGGCAATGGTTTAATGGGTTCTTAATTCCAGTTCTTTTTAAACTGAATTCAAATTCCACCATCTGCCATGACAGGATTTGAACCTGGATACCCAGAACATTTGCTGAGTTTCTGGATTAATTCTCTAGTGCTTATACCACAACAGGTTTCCTTCCCCAAAGGACATTACTGAAATAGATGGGGCTTTCCTCACAATCAGCAATGGCTTCATGGTCAACATTTGATTCTTGTTTCCAAATTTTTATTGAATTCAAATTCCACCATCTGCCATGTTAGGATTCAAACCCCAGAGCATTACTTGGGTCTCTTGGATTAAAAGCCCCCCGAAGGAAAATAAACGGTAAAACTAGTGATTGAGACATAAAAACCGAAAGAACTGCAGATGCTGTAAATCAGGAACAAAAACGAAAGTCGTTGGAAAAGCTCAGCAGGTCTGGCAACATCTGCGAAAGGAAAAAACGGAGTTAATATTTCAGGTCTGGTGACCCTTCCTCAGAACTCAGTTCTGAACCTAGTTCTGAGGAAGGGCTAGCGGACCCGAAATGTTAACTCTTTTTTGCTTTGGCAGATGTTGCCAGACCTGTAGTGATTGAGACATGCTGGTCTGACTGGTATTGAAGACTGCATAATGGAAGTCTAGTATGGTTATGTGACCAGTACATTCATTTCCAAGTATCACTTTCTTTTTTACTGGTTTGGCCTCCAAGTCTAATAGTAATATCACTAGGCCATCACTGTCCCTATCATTGGCAATGTCAACAAGTTGCCAATCCCTAACAGTGCTTGAGAAGCTAGTGGTGAGAAGCTCGAATGAATATTGTTCATCTGGTGCAGGTACTTCCATAGTGCAGTTAGGGCGGGAATTCTGGGATTTTGATGCAACAGAAGTGGAGGAATGGGGATGGAGTACCGAGTCAAGATGGCCTGTGGCTCGGAGGAGTTGTTAGATCACTGATGTTAGAACATCTCCTTGAATTAGTTATTTCACTTGATGGTTTGAGAGTAGATATTCCCAAGAGAAACAAAATAGGTCACCTCATTGACATTGCATCAAAATTGCCTCTACTTAATGTCTGCGCATAACATTTATATATCAACCACATAGAAAGTATAGCCAATATTGATGAAATTTGCATTTATTAAGTTGTTGGTGATTTTGCAGATCAGAGCACTTTCAGATTTATAATTGTATATATTGTCAATCTAATGATTCACACTGGCTTCTTATTTTATATACAAAGTATGAAACATAAGTAGACTTTCTTATACTTAAGTAAGGCTGAAGCTATTGTGGCAATCTTTAGCCAGAAGTGCCAAATGCATGATCCATCTCAGCCTTCTTCAGTGGTCCCCAGCATTACAGATACCAGACTTCAGCCAATTCGATTCACTCCATGTAATGTCAAGAAATAGTTGTAGGCCCTGGATACTGCAAAGGCTACGGGCCCCGACAACATTCCCACAATAGTACTGAAGACTTGTGCTCCAGAACATGCCACTCCCCTAGCCAGCTGTTCCAGTAAAGCTACAACATTATCTACCCAACAATATGGAAAATTGTCCAAGTATATCCTGCACATAAAAAGCAGGACAAGTTCAACCCAGTTAATTATTGCCTCATCAGTTGACTCTCAATCATCAGTGAAGTGATGGAAAATATCATCAACAGTTCTATTGAACAGCTCCTGCTCAACAATAACCTGCTCAGTGACGCCCAGTTTGGGTTCTGTCAGGGCTACTCAGCTCCTGACCTCATTACAGCCTTGGTTCAAACGTGGACAAAAGAGCTGAATTCCAGAGCTGAGGTGAGAGTGACAGCCCTTTACATCAAGGCGACGTTTGACTGAGTGTGACATCAAGGAACCCACCAAAACTGGAAACAATGGGAATCAGATGGCAAACTCTCTAGTGGCTGGAGTCATACCTGGCACATAGGAAGATGGCCATGATTGTTGGAGGTCTGTTATCTCAACTCCAGGACATTGTTGCAGGAGTTCCTCGGGGCAGTGTCCTCGGCCCAACCATTTCAGCTGCTTCACCAATAACCTTCCCTCCACCATAAGGCCTGAAATGAGGATGTTTGCCAATGTTCAGCACCATTCGCGACTCCTCAGATACTGAAGCAGTCCATGTTCAAATACAACAAGACCTGGACAATATTCAGGCTTGGGCTGATAAGTGGCAAGTATCATTCGTGCCACACAAATGTCAGACAGTAACCATCTCCAATAAGAGACAGTCTAACCACAGCCCATTGATATTCAATGGTGTAACTGTCACTTAACCCCCCACTATCAACATCATTGGGGTTACTATTGACCAGAAACGCAACTGGACTTGCCATATAAACACAGTGACTACAAGAGCAGGTCAGAAACTATGAATACTTTGGTGGGTGACTCTCCTCCTGATTCCCCAAAGCCTATTCAATATCTACAAGGCACAAGTCAGGAGTGCGATGGAATGTTCCCTACTTGCCTAGATGGGTGCTTCTCCAACAATAGTCACTCATGACACCATTCAGGATGAAGCAGCCCACTTGATTGGCACCATGTCCACAAGCATCCATTCCCTCCACCGCCGACACACAGTCACAGCAGTGTGTATTATCGCACAGATACTCTGCAGAAATTCACCAAAGATCGTCAGAAAACACCTTCCAAATGCACGCCCCCTTCCATCTAGGAGCACAAGAGTAGCAGATAGATGGGAACACCACCATTTGCAAGCTCTTCTCCAAGCCACTTGTCATCCTGACTTGGAAATATATTGATATTCCCTCACTGTCACTGGGTCAAAATCCTGGAATTCCCTGTCTAAGGGCATTGTGGGTCAACCTACAGCAGGTTGACTGTAACGGTTCAAGAAGGCAGCTCATCACCACCTTCTCAAAGGCAACTAGGGATGGGTAATAAATTCTCACCAGCCAGCAATGCCAACATTCCATGAGTGACTAAAAAATAGATGACTTAAATGCTTATTAAACAGAAATCATGGCCTGGGTGTTTATTCAATTTGCTGCATAAACAGTAGAAGAGATGTTTCAAATGGGAAACAAACAGCGAGTGTTCGAGCAACTGAATGGGTCTGACAGAATCTGTGGAGACAGAAACAGAGTTAATGTTATGTGTCTGGTACGAAATTTCTTCAGAATTATAGAAAGAGAGATATAACAGAGGATATAATGAATGCTGCTTGTCTGCTCCCTTTCGGAAAAAAACACCTCTTGTAGACATTTTCTGTCTTTTACCCTTACAGGAATATGTCAAAAAAAGTGGCTAAAAACCAACTACAAACCTGGTCTGCGTGCTATTTTGTTAATGAGAGAAGGTGTATTGGTGAGAGAAGGTGTGTTGGTGGGAGAGGGTGTGTTAGTGGGAGAAGGTGTGTTGGTGGGAGAAGGTGTGTTGGTGGGAAAAGGTGCGTTAGTGGGAGAAGGTGTGTTAGTGAGAGAAGGTGTGTTAGTGGGAGAAGGTGTGTTGTTCGGGAGAAGGTGTGTTGGTGGGAGAAGGTGTGTTGGTGGGAGAAGGTGTGTTGGTGGGAGAAGGTGTGATGGTCGGGAGAAGGTGTGTTAGTGGGAGAAGGTGTGATGGTCGGGAGAAGATGTGTTAGTGGGAGAAGGTGTGTTTGTGGGAGAAGGTGTGTTAGTGGGAGAAGGTGTGTTAGTGGGAGAAGGTGTGTTGGTGGGAGAAGGTGTGATGGACGGGAGAAGGTGTGTTAGTGGGAGAAAATTTGTTGGTGGGAGAAGGTGTGTCGGTGGGAGAAGGTGCATTAGTGGGACAAGGTGTGTTGGTGGGAGAAGATGTGTTGGTGGGAGAAGGTGTGTTGATGGCAGAAGGTGTGTTAGTGGGAGAAGGGGTGTTGGTGGGAGAAAGTGTGTTGGTTGGGAGAAGGTGTGTTGGTGGGAGAAGGTGTGTTGGTGGGAGAAGGTGTGTTAGTGGGAGAAGGTGCGTTAGTGGGAGAAGATGTGTTAGTGGGAGAAGGTGTGTTAGTGGGAGAAGGTGTGTTGGTGGGAGAAGGTGTATTGGTGGGAGGAGGTGTGTTGGTGGGAGAAGGTGTATTAGTGGGAGAAGGTTTGTTGGTGGGAGAAGGTGTGTTAGTGGGAGAAAGTGGTTAGTGGGAGAAGGTTTGCTAATTGGAGTAGGATTGCTGATAGGGAAAGGTTTGATCAAGGGAGAAGGTTTTCCGTTTCGAGAATATTTGCCGATTGGAGTAGGTTTTCTGATGGGAGACTTAGTGCAGATTGGAGGTTTGCCACTGGGAGGTGTTGTACCAATTGGAGAAGGTGTGACTATGGGGGAAGGTTTGCCAATTGGAGTAAGTTTGCTGATGGAAGATGGTTTGCTGATTGGTGATGTTGTACTAGTTGGTGAAGGTGTGATGATGGGAGAAGGTTTGCTGATGGGACGAGCTGTATTGGTGGAGGTTTGAGTGGGCCTCCTGTCCTGGTGTGCTGTCAAACACATTCTCTATCTGGCATCTCCCATCTTGATCATATCAATTTGGAATTCTCAAAGGTTGAGTGTAACTGTACTGCACAAGCACTCTGTAAAACACAGGCTAGAGGGAACGGAGACAACAACTGCAATGTGAGACCTTTGATTCAGATCCATCAATGACATAAACTGCTGCTCCAACTCATCGTCCCACCTCCCTCGTAAGACCTGACACAATCTAGCTGCTGATGTAAGATTTATAGCCAAGTTCAAACAATTTAAAAGTACTTCTTTAAGGTTTCCAAGGGGATGTCTGTCTAAATTAGAAGTAGGTGTATTGGAGATCTTTGCATTTCCCTCTCTCAAAAATTCAAGCTTTGTAACTCTCTGTCAGTCCACTGTCTCCATCACACCTGAAATCAAAGTATTAACGGAAAATCTCTTGAACGCTCAATTTATTCATTGTTATCAGAAAGTAATAGTGAGGGTGAAGCCTAAAGTTGCTTTAACATGCATCTTTTTCAATTCTTCGCATGATCCATGGTGAATCCACTACCCGCTGTGGGTAGGGCCAGGGAACAAGCCCCGACTTCACCCCAGCCAAATCAGGGATCGAACCCCACATTGGTGGCAGCAATCTGCCGACTAAACTGAGCAGGTTTTGCCAAGGACCTAAATCGCTGTAGCAACGTAAATGTTTCCATGCATGTTGTAGTTTGGAGCTTTTGATGGAGATGATAAAAGCTCTAATTCCTGTCTACCTCTTGGCTAACCAGGAATCTCTCCCTCTTGCACCATCTGACATTGGTGTATGTTGGAAGGATTTACGAGTTGATCGTCAACAGTTTGACCGTGTTATGGCTGCAACTTATTTGGCAATTAAGTCCTGGGGATTTTTAGCATCTTCTGCCACTAAACAAATGCAGTCTGCCCTCCCCCCCAACCCAGACCTCCCACACCCTACACTCCTCAGGATGGTGAGTGACTTAGAGGAAAGCTTGAAAGTCATGTTGTTCTCATGTATCTGCTGCCCTTGTCCTTCTAAATGGAAAAGCTCATGTGTTTGGAAGGTGCTGTCTAGGGATCTTTGGTGTATTTCTGCAGTGCATCTTGTAGATAGTACACACTACTGCTACTGAGCGTCGGTGGTGGAGGGAGTGGATGTGGTGCCAATCAAGCGGGCTGCTTTGACCTGGATGGAGTCAAACTTCTTGGGTGTTGTTGGAGCTGCACCCATCCAGGCAAGCGGGGAGTATTCCATCACACTCCTGACTTGTGCCTTCTAGATGTTGGACAGGCTTTGGGGAGTCAGGAGGTAAGTTATCAGCTGCAGTATTCCCAGTCTCTGACCTGCTCTAGCAGTCACTGTGTTAACATGATTAGTCCAGATCACTTTCTGCTCAATGGTAACCCCAGGGATATTGATAGTGAGGGAATTCACTGATGGTAATGCCATTGAATGTCAAAGGATGATGGTCAGTTTGTCTCTTGTTGGAGATGTCATTGCCTGGTACTTATGTGGTATGAATGTTGTTTGTTAGCCCGAAACTGGATAATTTTGAGGTTTTGTTGCCTTTGGATGTGGACTGCTTTGGTATCGAAGATATCATGAAGAGGGCTGAACTTTGTGTAGTTATCAATGAACATCCCCATTTCTGACCTTGTGTTAGAGGGAAAGGTCCTTGATGAAGCACATTTGATGAAGCACCTTGACGCCACATTTGATTAAATGCTACCTTTAGGTCAAGTCCAATTGCTGTTACCTCACCTCTGGAATTCAGCAAGCTACTGCGAAACAAGTACTGTTTGATTGTATTATTGATCACCCTTTCCATCAACCTCCATGTTTCTATCTTATGTATTCTCTTCATAATTGTTTCTACAAGATCCCCCCTCATCCTTTGGCCCATGGAATGAATGCATTTTCTTTGTCATCAGGGTTGGAATTGAACCCAGAGTTTCAGACTCAGTCTCCTATCGGGACATTACCCCATTTTGCCACAAGAATTCCCAATACTCCATTCTATGATAAGGCAAGGGGTCACTAGCAATCCTGCAGCCTAGATCCATTCGCAGAAGTGGCTGATTACACTCCACAGATAGAGTACAAAAGGGATGACCATGGCAACAATCAAAACACTTCACAATTCGATACGTCAAAATATACTTTATGGTTTTTTTAATCCAAGTTACAGCCCATATCTGCAAGGATCTTGCCAGGTGAGGATGGGGCAAATATTGTATCAGATGCTCAGTATTACATTCCATTGAAGGCTTGGACGTAAATGAGAAACGTGAACATTAACATGAAAATGAACATGAACATTAGGAACATTAACATACAGACGGATCTGGGCATGCAGGTCCACAGTTCCCTAAGAGTGGAAACACAGGAGGCCAAAGTGGTTAAGAAAGCATATGGCATGCTTGCTTTCATTGGCCAGGCCATGGAGTACAAGGGTTGGCAAACCATGTTGCAGCTATATAAAGCCCTTGTTAGGCCGCATTTGGAGTAAAAGAAAACAAAACTTGGAGGCCCTGTTCCTGGTTCTGAAGAAGGGTCACCAAACCCGAAACGTTAACTCTGTTTTTTTCCTTCACAGACGCTGTCAGACCTGCTGAGCTTTTCCAGCAACTTTGTTTTTGTTCCTGTGCCTACTTCCCTTTGTTCCATCTCCTAGTTCTTGCTCAGTGGGTCGGCTAAAATCCAAATTCAGCCCAGACAATAAAATGCACAATGTTATACTATTTTCTTCAGTCCAAAATATTTTTTTAATAAATTAATTCAGTCAACAAGAAAACACCTTTCAAGCTCAATTTGTTTCAGGTCAGTTTTAATTACATTTCTTTGGATTCAAATTATAACTGTGTACAATCATCACTACTATTGTGTCTAGTGGACCAACTTCTTAGATTTGTGTGTTAACTGAAGGGAACGCCAGCAGTTGGAAAAAGCAAAGAATACTGTGATTAACCCTTAATTTGTGATGCAATGCAGAAAATGTGTACGCTACAGAAACTCAGATGTAGAATGACGAGATCATAGGCTGTTCTCCCATTTGAGTGAGATGACTGGTGGTGGTTTAACATGAGGGTTACCATGTCTCACGTGAGGGGAGAAGTTGAGAAGCAGAGTCCTTCATTGTAATCTCAGGCTGATGTGGGAATTGAACCTACACTGTTAACATGGAAAACTAGCCATCCAGTCAACTGAACTGGCCAATGTCAACAGCAAGTCCCTTCACCACTCTCACTCACATCTACAAGATGCAACAGTGTGTAGGATCCCCAACCCCGCACACCATCCTGACTTGGAAAGTTATCAAAATTACTTCACTGATGCTGGGTCAGAGTCCTGGGAACCCACACCCTACCACCACCCCCCCCGGCCCATTCCAAGCAGGACTGTGGGTATACCCCTGCCCCCATGAACTACAGCAGTTTAAGAAGGTGACTCATCAACGCCGTCTCCAGGGTGATTAGAGGGGGGCAATAAATGCTGGCCTCTTCAGATCCAGATCCAGTGAATAAATTTTTAAAACTCTATTCCCTATGAAACTTCCAGTGTAAGTGTTAGCATGGCTTAGTCAGCAAGATTGGACACTTAATGCTTAGGCTAGCACTATCTAGAAAATAGCAATTAGCAACTGCTTAATTAGGATAGATCATTTTCTTTCTTAGAATGTTTGATTCCTCTTATGTTTCTGATGGGTTTCTCATTTGAGTCATTATTTGAATTTGAGTGTATAACTATCCCTTATAGTGAACACAGTCAGTTAAATTGAATTTATATTAAACTAGAGTTTAAAGGAACATACATTCTCTCCAGTTGATCTCAGTTCATTACTCCATTCTATTTTAAGTGGAGAATACATAAAATTGTTATCATTTGCTTGGAATAGGAATTCTACACTGTGCTATTGAGACCCATGTACTCACCACAAATTATCACTCAAGTTGTTACATTGCTCTTTAGACTGGTTACAAAGCAGACAAAGTACTATAGTGATAAGCTGCTTCAATGTTTGGCTTGTTTTCCTTCATCAGACTGAACGTTGTCACGTTTTAGCATTTCATTGAATATGAGTTTCACATTAAAAAATCTTTTAATGTGTTTCCTCCAGCTATTCAAATCAGTAACAAACCTAACATTTTATCCCTTGATTCTGATCCTGCGCTATTCATTAATTTGACCCATTAATTACTAAGAACTGCACAGGACTTTGCAACACAGAAACAGACCATTAGAGACACTTAGTCTGCACTGGAGTTTATCCTCGACACAACTGAAAATGCTGGAAAACTCAGCAGGTCTGGCAGCATCTGTGGAGAGAAAACAGAATTATCATTTCGGCCCAGTGTTAAATCTGCTTTCTCTCCACAAGATGCTGCAAGACCTGCTTGAGTTTCTTTCATAATTTCTGTTTTTGTTTCAGATTTCTTGTATCTGCAGCCCTTGGTTTTATTATATTGGAGTTTATCCTTTTTTTTCAGATACCTTTACCGCTCCCCCCCCCTCCCCCACACCCCCCTCCCCCCCCCACCCCCACCCCCCACTTCTTCAATCACCGATTCTTAGGCATTGACAAGGCTGGGGATTATGATCTATCCTGCCCTGCTGGGAAGGGGTAGATGCTCTGCTTAAATATCTGTGCAAAGTCTTTCAGCCCTATTTTGTATGCACGTCTGAACAGGTTCAAGAACAGCTTCTTCCTCACTGTTATCAAACTTTTGAAGGGAATATTAATGTTGATCTCTCTTTCTGCACCTTCTCAGCAGCTGTAACACTGTATCCTGCGCTCTGTTCTGTTCCCCTGATGCACTCATATATACAATCTGCCCGTAAAGCGTGTGAGAAAACATTTTTCAATGTACCTCGGAACACATGACTGGAATAAATCAAATCAAATCCTGCTTGATATCTGCTGAACACTATATTGATTATGCCCTTTATATCGGTGGCGCATGGAAATCTGACTCCTCAGCTGTTTTTAGGACTCTATGGCATTCTAACAGCCTACATACTGGCTGACACAACTGCCAAGAAATAAAGGAAGCCTCTATAGTCAAACTTTCCAGAGTGGAACCAAGAAGAGGAGTTTCCCTAGTCACCATGTAATATAAAGTCTGGCTCTCTCTACTGCCTGAGCTGTCCTTTGCCTTTCATCCGAGGGGTCACAGCGCTGAAGACATTAACTCTACTTTCTCTCCACAGGTGGAGAGACACTTGGAGAATAGGTGTATAAAAGGTTAGCTCCTCTCAGGAACAGTCCTTTTCATGCTTGGAGCTTATATTGTGACACCAGTTAACCCTTTCAGATCCTGACAGCACTGTGGGACACCCTGAAACAGTGAGAGGCACTGCCAAAAAGGCAAGTTCTTCCTTCATTCGCTAACCATTGATAATAGCCACTCATATCATCGCAGACCAGTCCCTAAGGTGTGATATGACAGGATAATCTTCCCCAATATTGAAAGGAGCTACAGTACTCAGCTTTCCCAGTTGAAGCTGAATGGAGTTAAAAGGTCTTTGGAAAGTAGAGATCAAGAATAATCATCCTGAACAATTCTCCCCAAGGGATACATTTTGTACTCAGTGGTAGAATTTCAGCCCAGCTGTGAGCTGGAAACAGCTGTGAGATGAATATTTTATTAGTCACACAACAATTGGCTGATTATCTAAACTGAACCTCTGCCAGTGAGATGTCTGTGGAAAATACATCTCCGAGCAGAAGAATGATTTATTCTCAAAGCTAGGTTCATGAAGAGTGACTTAATGGAGTTCTGAATCTGAAGAAAGTTTCACAGAATCACAGCAGAACAGTACAGAAGGAGGCATTTCAGCCCATCAAGCCTGCACTGGGTTAAAGTAGTGAAAACTTCACTCCAATCCCAGGAGAGCTGTGTTCCGTCCAACACATGCAATGGGTTTAGGACTTGCCTCAGTCATTATTAACACGTATCTGATCTTTCCAAATCCACTGATGTTCTGTGTTCTCCGCAGAGTGAATAATGACAATCAGATCCGGCACCTCACCAATAAAATGTAGCATATCAGATCAGAGCTTCTCAGAAGCAAATGGTGCTGCAAGTCAACCACTTCTCCTTAAAACTTACATCACACTTTCTACTCTGAGGGGGAGTTTCTGTCTCTGCTGCCCTCCTCGCATCCTTGTTTCTCCTCTTCTAGTCAGCCACATGTTGGCTTTTCTTCTTTCCATCTGGCTGGCAGCTTGTGGAGGGGTCCTTGTCAGACAGATGCCTATGTGGGAATCATAGAATCCCTACAGATTAGAAGCAGGCCATTCAGACCATTAAGTCTACTCTACAACAGCATCCCACCCAAGCCCAGCCCCATTCCTTGCATTTCCCATGGCCAATCCACCCTAACCTGCACATCTTTGGACTGTGGGAGGAAACCAGAGCACCTGGAGGAAACCCGCACAGACACAGAACATGCAAACTCCACACAGACAGTCTCCCAAGGCTGGGATTGACCACGGGTCCCTGGTGCTGTAAGGCAGCAGTGCTAACCACTGGGCCACTGTGCCACCCTTAGCTGTTCAAGCAAGGGTCTCATGTGAGGAATGAAGCATGGACCAGTCTTGTGCAAATAATTTCAATACTTTTCAGTCCAATTCCAACTTTAGCAGTCTTGAAGAGTCAACTTTGTATGTCCATGGTAGCTCCTTTGAGATGTTGCAGACTCTCTTCTGCTTCCGGAAAGGGCTTCTTTCCAACTTCTGGCTACACATCCGTCTCCTTTCGATGTTCTTCAGTAGCTTGGTTCACAGGGAGGGTCCTGTTTCACTGCAGAGGGATCTGGGTGTCCTCATGGAGGAATCACAGAAAGCTGGAATAGAACAGAATATCCTTTACTGTCACAGGTCCTCAAGTACAGAAGTACAGTAACGCAGTGAAGAGTTTACAATGTTGCCCCATATGCACCATCCTAGGTACAAACTGCCAAGGTTCATATCTTAAATACAAAATAAAGAAGTAAAGGAAAAAGTTACGTTTCACTATGGTTATTCACAGCATAAGTTAGAAAAATAAGAAATAAATTTAAAAAGATACACATTCCAGATTTTCTATTAAGGGCCTGCAGTACATCAATGCAGGGGACTTCCAAACATGGTCTGACTGGGCTCACAGTCCGTTCACCGCCCACACCCGCCCCCAGTCCAACACTGTCCCCACTCCAAGCCTCCAGCCCGCTGACCATCCCCACTCCGGCCTCCAGCCCGCTGACCATCCCCTCTCTGGCCTCCAGCCTGCTGACCGTCCCCTCTCCAGCCTCCAGCCTGCTGACCGTCCCCACTCCAAGCCTCCAGCCCACTGACCGCCCCCACTCCGGCCTCCAGCCCACTGACCGTCCCCGCTCCGGCCTCCAGCCCACTGACCGTCCCCATTCCAGCCTCCAGACAACTGACCATCCCCATTCCAGCCTCCAGACCACTCTGCATGAGGGAAAAACATCAAATGAGGAATAAAGGGGTAAAAAGGAGAATGAAAGGGGAAATAAACAGAAGGAGTGAGAAGCTCTGGTTGACTGGAAGCCTAGCTATGCTACCAGCTAGTATGCAAGTACACAGGTAATAGGAGGGTGAGTGGAATTTTGGTAACAATTGTTGAAGGAATGGAGTATAATATTAGGGAATTGTTGTTGCAATTGTACAAGGCATTGGTGAGGCTGAGACTGGAGTACTGTGTGCAGTTTTGGGCCCCTTACTTGAGAAAGGATGTAATTGCATTGTTCAAAGAAAGTTCAGAGAAGGTTCGCCAGATTAATTCCAGAGATGAAAGGTTTTGTTTTAGGAGGAGAGACGGAGAGGTTTATGCTTATGCTGTCTGGAGTTTCGTGGAATGAGAGGAGATCTAATTTAGGTATATAAGATGCACAAGAGGACTGACAAAGTGAGGTAGAGTGGATAAAAACCACTTGGATTGTGGGGCAACCTACAATGTGTGGTCAGAGTTTTAGGCTAATGGATGGCAGATTTAAAACATAGATGAGTAGTAGTTATTTCTCTCTTTATGAATCTGTGGAATTCACTGCTGCAGGGTACAGTGAATGCTGGGAGACTGAATAAATTTGAGGAGAAAATAGACAGACTTTTAATTAGTGGCAGATTAAAGAGTAATGGGGAGTGGGCAGCGAAGTGGAGTTGAAGCCAAGATGAGATCACCCATGATCATATTGATCAAGAGCTGGTTAGCTTTAATGACTGGTCTTTGATGCAGCGTGGGGTCAATTCCCATAATGCCTGAGGTTACTATGAAGGCGGCTCCTTCTCAACTTGTCACCTCACCTGAGGCACAGGTTAGACCACCCTCAGGTAAAAAGACCACCAGTCATGTCTCTCTGATGGGAAAGTAGCTTTACCATTATGGGAAGGTAATGGCCTAGCAGTATTATCGTTAGTGAATTAATCCAGAAACTCAGCTATTGTTCTGGGTATCCAGGTTTGAATCTTGCCATGGTGGGATTTGAATTTAATTTTTTATTTTAAAGCAAGTCTGAAATTAAGTATCCATGAAACCATTACCAATTGTTGGAAAAAACCCATTTGGTTTACCAATGTCCTTCAGGGAAGGCCATCTGCCATCCTTACCTGGCCTGGCCTACATGTGTCTCCAGACCCACAGCAATGTGGTTGACTCTCAATTGCCCTCTGAAATGGCCCAGCAAGCCAATCAGTTCGTGGGCAGCTGGGGATGTGCCATAAATGTCAGTCAGCCAGCAATGCCCACGTCCCATGAGTGAATTAATTTTAAAAATTAAATGGTGAAGCAAGCTCAACAGGCTGAAGTGACGACTCTAGTTCCTAGTTCTTATGTTTCTAATGGTCAAGTCGGAGGTTCCTCTCCATCGGCTTCTCCTGGCCCTGGCCCAGGAGACTATCAATATCTCCTTCTGTTGTAAATGGCTGAGGGAGACTGACATATTTACCCCTCTTCAACGGCTGGCCCAAATCAAGATGAGCTTACAGTAGGAGAAGACTGTGTCTGCAAATACAGTGGGTCCTGTAACTAGGACGGCAGCGTTTATTAAACATGGCCAATATTATTATAACTTGAGAATTCCCAGTCCTAATTTACTGACAAAAATTGACCATATTTGTTCTGTGGCTCTCTAGAAAGTGGCTGGGGGAGAGGCACACACCCATAGACTGATACAAACAGGAAGACCCAGCAACCACATTGAGGTGCGGTGCTTTAATCCAATATTTACTGCTAGGAAAGGACCTGGAGCTCCTTTTGCCGATTTAGATTTGTAAAGAACAATTTCCATAACTCGAGGTTAGGAAATTGCATTAAACCAGCCTTAGGTATCATCAAAGCATTTTTAAAACTCACCGTTCACTATGCGATACTGCTCAATAATAAGATTCAGCAAAGGAAATGAGATTCAGCAATCCTACAAAATGTGTATTTTAATAACGTCTGTGTCCCTTCCATCAATTGCTAATTCCTTCCCTTTTCCCTGTTTTTTTCAGATCCATGTACCAGCTCCTGAAACAGCAGGGGGTACCCTATTCTCTGTCTGCTGCCAATACCAGCCAGTAACTCTGTGAGGCAGTTTTCAATGAGACAGACTGTGATGGGTTCAACTCTCACACCAGTGAGTTAAACAGAAAGACACCTTCTTTGAAGGAAGCATTAAACTGAGAACTTGTCCACCCTCTCAGGTAGCACTAATTTGAAGACAAACAGGGCAATCCTTCCGAGCATCTGGATCAGTATTTATCTCTCAACTAAAATATAGGTTATCTGACCTAGAAGCAAAATATTTTGGCAGCTGGAATTCAGAATCAAAAAAACAGCTGGAGAAACTCAACAGGGTCTGCCGCATCTGTGGAGAGAGAAACAGAGTTAACATTTCAGGTTGACCATCTTTCATCAGAACATCAGATTATTGGATTGTTGATTATATTATTGCTGTATGTCGTAGTGTGGTCAATGCAAAATGACTGCCATGTTTCCTATATAACCAGAGTGAGTTTATTTCAAAACATCCAGTCAGGATAGTGTGTGGCTTCAAGGCAAACTTGGAAGAGGTGGTGGTTCCGTATTTCTGATGCTGTTTTGTTTTTATTCATTTGCAAGCATCACTGGCTAAACCAGCATTTCTTGCCCATCGTTAATTGCCCAGAGGGCAGTTAAGAGTTAACCACATTGCTGCGGGTCTGGAGTCAGATGAGGATGGCGGATTTCCTTCGCTGGAGGACATTAGAGAACCAGATGAGTTTGACACCAACAATCATTTCATGGTCATCAGTAGATTCTTAATTCTAGAATTTTTTTTAAAATTGAATTTAAATTCTACCATGGCAGGATTTGAAACCAGGTCCCCAGAATATTAGCTGAGTTTCTGGATTAACAGTCGAGTGATAATATTACTAAGCCATCACCTACCCTAGTAGGTTTCCTTCTGAGTGGTAGGAGGCAGTAGGTTTGGTAGGTGCTACTGAAGGATCCTGGGTGATTTGCTGCATTGCATCTTGTAGACAGTGCACTTTGCTGCCTCGATATATCGATAGTGGAGTGAACGAATACTTGAGGCGATAGCGTGAGTGGATGAAGTGCCAATCAAGCGGATTGCTTTGTCCTGGATGATTTCGAGCTTCTCAAATGTTGCTGGAGCTGCACTCATCCAGGCAAGTGGGGAGTATTCCATCCCACTCCTAACTTGTACCTTGTCATAGGATGGAAACAGACCCTTCAGTCCAACTCATCCATGCTGACCAGATATTCTGAATTAATCTAGTCCCATTTGCCAGCATTTGGCCCAAATCCCTCTAAACTCCTCTTATTCTAACAGTGGCAGGCAGGCTTTGGAGAGATAGGAGCTGAGTAATTTGCTGTGGAATTCCTAGCCTCTTGACATGTTTTTGTCGCCATAGTATTTCTAACCACTTTCCAGCCAATTATAACCCCCAGGATGTTGATAGTCAGGGAATTCAAGGGGCAAGCATCAGATTTTCTCTCGTGGGAGATGGTCATTGTCTAACATTTATGTGTAATGAGTGTTAGTTGTCAAATATCAGGCCAAATCTGAATGTAGACCTTTCCAATCTGGCACAGATTGTTCCCAGTAGCTGTGAAGGTGCTGGATATTGAGTAATCATTAGTCATTGTTGAAGCAGCCAAAGATAGTTAGGCCTTGGACACTGCCCTGAGAAACTTGGCTCTTGTGTGGTGCAGTGGTAGTGTCCCTGCCTCTGAGACAAGAGACCTGGGTTCAAGGAGTGTCTACTAATATCTCTGACCAGCTTGTTTAGGAAAATATCCACCTTGAGAAACTCCTGCAGTGATGTCCTGAGACTGAATAGATTGACCTCCGACAAACATTTCCTTTGGTCTAGGGATGGCTCCAACCACTGGAAAGCTCTCCTCTTGATGCCCATTGACTTATGGTTTTCTAGGCCTTTTCAATGCCATATTTGGTCAAATGTTGGTTTTGTCAGGTAGGTGCAAGTGTTGACTAGAGGTGGAGCTAGTTCTAGAACACAAGTCTTCAGTACTTTTCCTGGAACGTTGTCAGGGCTGATAGCCTTTGCTGTATATAGTGCCGGTAACCATTTCTTAACATGTATACAGAGTGAATCAAATTGGTTTGGGTCCTATATCTAAGGAAGGATGTGCTGGCACTGGAAGGGGCCCAGTGGAGATTTACAACAATGATGCCAGGGATGAAGGGTTGGTCATATGAGGAGCGGTTGGGAGCTCTGGGCCTGTACTTGATGGAATTCAGAAGGATGAGGGGGATCTGATTGAAATTTACAGAATATTGAGAAGCCTGGATAGAATGGATGTGGAGAAGATGTTTCCACGAGCAGGAGAGACTAGGACCCAAAGGCACAACCTCAGACTAAAGAAACAACCCTTTAGAACTGAGACAAGGAGTAGTTTCTTCAGCAAAAATGGTAGTGAATCTGTGGAACACATTGCTGCAGAAGGCTGTGGAGGCCAAGTCATTGAGTGTAAATAAGTCAAAGATTGATTGGTTCTTGATTGGTAAAGGGATCAAAGGTTACATGCAAAAGGCAGGGGAATGGAGTTGAGAAATATATCAGCCATGATCGAATGGTGGGGCAGATGTAATGGGCTGAATGGCCTAATTCTGTTCCTATGTTTTATAGCCTTATGGTAAATTGTGCAAAAGTGTTTTTGTCATTTTTTTTGTACTCACTCAGGGAATGAGAGCATCACTGGCTGGGTCAGTATTTATCACCTAATCCATAACTATTAAGTGTCAACCACATTGCTGTGTGTCTGCAGGCACATGTAGGACAGTTCAGGTGCCAACGGCAGATTTTCTCCCCTAAAAAGGCATCAGTGAACCAGATGGGCTTTCGAAACTATCAACAGCGGTTATATGGTTACATTTAGACAAGCTTTTTATACTAGAATTTTTTTTTAAAATTAAATTCACACTTTACCGTCTGCCCTGGTGGGATTCAAGCCCATGGCCCTAGAACATTGTCCTTGGTTCTTGATTGCTAGTCCATTGATGTTAACAGGATGTCACTGCCTCCTGATTATTCCCCTTGTGGAGGTGGTGGTGAGCTGCAGTCCATATGCTGTAAGGGCACCCGCAATGCCCTTAGGGAGAGAATTCCAGGATTTTCACCCAGCAACAGTAAAGGAAGGGCGACATATTACCAAGTCAAGATGGTGAGTGGCTTGGAGGTGAACTTGCAGGTGGTGATCCCATATATCTATTGCCCTTGTCCTTCTAGATGGAAGTGGTTGTGGGTTTTGACGATGCTGTTGGATGACCCTTGGTGAGTTGGTACAGTCCATCCTGTAGATGGTACACACAGTTGCCAATGTGCCCTGGCAGCAAAGGGAGTCGGTGTTGATCTAGGTGCTGGGGTGAAACACCCTGCTTTGTCCTGGATGATGACAAGCTTCTTGAGTATTGTTGGAGCTGCACCTATCCAGACAAGTGGGGAGTATTCCATCCCACCTCTGACTTGTGCCTTGTAGGTGGTGGACACAATGGTTACAATGCAGCCAGGATCACAGGAATGGCAAAAGTGAAAAGACAATTAATGACAATAGAATCATGCAGGTTGTAAATTGGATAATATTATCATAACATAGATTAAAATAGTACATATTATTATAATATTATAAAAACAATTCTCTTTCATGTTTAATTATCTCAGATATTGAGATAGAACCAGATGAAAACAGACAACTTCTGTCACTTTCAAAACCTACAGGTCTCTAACCTTGACTTTCCATGCATTCTATCTCACTCTATTCTTGACCTGTTGTCTCTCGAAGTCGCTTTCAAAGGGACCAATTTCACCCCAGTCAAAGCCAATTCGCTACTGAACCATAGATATCTCACCCTTCTCCCTGTTCTGTTCCCTTGGAAAGTCTCCTCAAAGCATATCCTTTGGACTAAAAACAAAACAGCTGGAGAAACTCAGCAGTTCTGGCAGTCCAAGTTCTGTCTAGGTTGTGAGCAGCCATGCCTAAGTTCTGTCCATGATGACTGGCATTGGCATCGGCATTGGCATTGGCAGTCTGACTGGTACATTGACTTCTGGTTTTGAAGTCATTGCTGTGCACAGACCTCTTACACAGCTAGTCAGAAAATTAGCAGGGACGCTGGTGGTGGCAACTGTGAAGAGAACATCAGTTAAAGTTTCAAGTCCAGTATGACTTCATTCTCAATGTTGGCACAATTTGCCCACAGGCAAATTAAATGTAAAGTGGGGGTTACAGACATTTCTAGCGGGAGACTAAATAGCATGAGTTTCCAGAGAGTCAGGACCGAGACAATGCAACACGGTCTCCCACTCCCAAGTTGCACCTGATTCAGAATGTTGACTCTGTTTCTCTCTACAGGTGTTGCCAGATTTCTCCAGTGTTCTGTTTTTATTTCTATTTTTATTGGAGGATTACAGCATCCGCAATATTTTCACTCTATATCCTGTGCTTTCAGTCAGCCGCTCAGTTTTTCCAGTCATCGTGCCTCTCATCTCCGTGGACCTGCCCGAAATTACTTTTTTGGGGGGGGGCCTGAAAGCTCACAAATGCTCTTCCCAGTTCTTGCAAGGAGGGTTATGACTTCCCCTGGTCCAATCATTGAATGGTAACAGCGCAGAAGGAGGGTCCATTTTACCCATTGCCTCCATACTGGCTCTCTGCAAATTCTTGTCACTTAATCTCCAACTAGCATCTCTCCCACCCCTCTCACTCCATTTAGATGCCTGTTGGTAAGTCTCGCCCTGCATTCTGAACAAATATCTCTACCCACCCAAACCCCATGCCACCCAAATGACCAACTGGTCATCACTGTGCAGCTGAGGTCTGTGCCTACACATACCTGGGAGCTCAGAACTAGGCCAGCAAATGTCTGCTTTAATTTTTCTAAACCTTCAGTTACTGAAGTCAGATTGTGGTCTAATGAAGTTCGGTAGAGTTAATCTAATGAAAAGTGTGTTCAATTAATACATTGTCACCATTATATAATGTGCATTCCATTTCTAATTGGCAAAAATGCGATACAATTTCAGTCAAAAATCTCATCATTCTGATCAGTGTTTACTTCCTCTTGGATCAGGGTTCCAGCTCTTGAGGACTCACTCCTGCAAAATGATGGCTGGGACTTGAAACATCACAATATGACATTGTGAACAATGATGATTTTGACTTTCCAAATCTGCCTGCAATGCCTTGGGGCAGCCATTAACAAAAACATATCTGAGCTCCTTTTTTTCAACTGAGTGGCAGTCCTCCATTGCTGCTGTGTCTGTGAACAGATGCAATCAATCAATAGAGAGTCTGTGGGTCTAGCGGTCGCTTTTGAGAAACATTTGTACTTTTCTGCATCCCTTGTCTGTGACAAAGTGATACACACAGAGCAGTACATCGAGGTCCTTGTTTTCAGATTTGATTTTAAAATTGCAAGGGCGCATTCCTAGCAAGCATTCAAATGAACTTGTATGAACACAATGCGGAGATCTTGACTGTGAGGAACTGCTGATGACAGCAAGTTTTGTTCTTCTTCTAGTTTTTGTTTTCATTTAAGAGAGTGGAAAAGATTGCATGGCACTGAAGAAAGAGCAAGGAGGATGCTTGTCTTCGATAGAAAACAGCTGGAAACAATACTGTTATAAACAAACAAACATTTTCAAGCTACTTTACTCCTAACACCACTGACTCGCAGCTACACCAATATGTAACATCTACAAGAAGCACTGCAAAAATTCACAAATGCTCCTTCGACATGACCTTCCGAACCTACAATCTCTACCATCCAAAAGTAAAAAGGGCAGTAGATACATGGCAGCACCACTACCTTCAAGTTCCCCTCCAAGTAACTCATCGTCCTGACTTGGAACTATTCTGCCATTCCTTCAATGTCATGTCAAAATCCTTCAACTCCCTCCTTAACAGCATTGTGTGTCTACCTACACCAAATGGAAAGGAAGTTCTACACTAGCCTTTGAAGGGAGCAGATGTATTCTATACAGCTCCCGAGAGTCTTTCTAGGTTTGAACAGTAATGTACTTACACATATTGCTGTCATGCAATATGCCATTTTGATAATGAAGGCTTTTCTGTAAAGTCTCTATAGCGCTGCATCCTCCATCACTGATCGCAGATAGACTCTGGAAGCAGTACATATAAAGAAGAAATATCTCAAACAACCCTTAGCCTGTGCCACATTCCGGTAGAGGTGACAGATACCATGTGGCGCCAGTAGAGTTAACTAGAGCAAATACCACACACAGTGCAGAATGGAATTCCAAGCAGAGATCCCCAACATGAAGAGAAAACTCCCAAAAACTTAGAAGAAAAAAATGTTTGAAGAAAAAAGTGTGTTCATTTTCAGAGCATTACTACCTTAAGAAGGTACAGACAGTTCCTCAGCTGCTGAAATGTGATTACTGACAGAGAGCAACTCTAACGGCCATGGAAGCAGCAATGGGCAACGTCAGAACTCCAAAGACAAACCTTCACCAGGAAACTTGTAAGGTGTGTGGGGAACAGAGAGAAAAGCACACATGCTTAAATAGCGGGGGGTTAGTTGGGGCTGGGGTTCAGTTTTATGGAAAATTAAAGGAGAAAGTTAAAGTAGGAGGGCTCACTAGAGGTTATTACAGTTTCCAGAACAAGTAATGGGATAGAGAATTTGGAAAGGGTCAAGAATCTAACTTCAGGTGCAGCAGATAAGGGGACAACTATGAGAAGAGGGCAAAAAACACAGGACTGAGGGTCTTGTACATAAATGCGCATAGTACACGAAACAACGAAAATGAGTTTGTTGCACAAATTGAAATTGGCAGGTACGATATTGAGGATATTATAGAGACGTGGCTACAAGGCGATCAGGGCTGGGAACTAAATATCCAAGGATACATGTCCTATCAAAAGGACAGGCAGATGGGCAGAAGGGGCAGGGTTGCCTTATTAGTAAGAAATGAAACTAAATTGATAGCAAGAAGTGATATCGAGTAGGAAGACACAGAATATATGAAGGTAAAGTTGAGAAACCACAGAGGGAAAAAGACCCTGGTGGGAGCTATGTACAGGCCTCCTAGCAGAACACAAGATGTGGGAAAGGAAATAAGTCAGGAGATAGGAACCATGTAAGAAAGGCACTATTAAGATAATCACGCAGGTAGATTGGAAAAATCAGATTGGTAACCTGATCCCAAGAAAAGGAATTTATGGAATGTCTACGAGATTTTTTTTTGGAGCAGTTTGTGGTAGAGTCCATTAGGGAACAGGCAATTCTGGAATTTGTGTGTAATGAGTGACCTGATTGGGAAGCTTAAGGTGAAGGAACCCCTAAGGGGCAGTAACCATAATATGATAGAATTCACCCTACAATTTGAGAGGGAGAAGATTGAATCAGATGTAACGGTATTACAACTGAATAAAGGTAACTACAAAGACATGAGAGAGGAGCTGTCTGGAGTTGATTGGGATCCAAGCAGGGAAGATGGTGGAAAAGCAAGGGCAGGGGTTTCTGAGAGTAATCCGGGAGGCACAGCAGAAATTCATCCCAAGGAAGAGGAAACATACTAAAGGGGAGGATGAGGCAACCATGGCTGACAAAGGAACAGCATAAAAGCAAAAGAAAAATCATACAATGTGATGAAGATCTGTGGGAAGCCAGAAGATTAGGAAACCTTTAAAAACCAGCAGAGGATAACTAAAAAAACAATGAAGGGGGAAAGCTGAAATATCATGGTAAGCTAGTTAGTAATATAAAAAAGCTTGCAAGAGTTTTTTTGGATAACTATAAGGTAAAAATGAAGCAAGAATGGGCATTGGACCACTCAAAAATGAGACTGAAGAAGTAGTAATGGGGAACAAATAAATGGTGGAGCAACTGAATCAGTACTTTGCATCAGTTTTCACAGTGGAAGACACCAACCGCATGCCAGAACTTCAAAAGAGCCAGGGGGCAGAGGTGAGCGTAGTGGAATCATGAATCACTGGACAACAATGTGAGAAAGTGTGAGGTTATGCACTTTGGTAGGAAGAATAGAGGTGTAGACTATTTTCTAAATGGGGAAAGGTTCCAGAAATCTAAAGTACAAAGGGACTTAGAATCGCCATTCAGGATTCCCTTAAGGTTAACATGCAGGTTCATTTGGCTGTTCGGGAGACAAATGCAATGTTGGCATTCATTTCAAGAGGGCTAGAATACAAGGGTAGAGATGTACTACTGAGACTGTATAAGTCTTTGGTCAAATCACGTTTGGAATATTGTGGGCAATCTTGGGCCCAATATCTAAGGAAGGATGTGATGTCAATGGAAGCAATCCAAAGGAAAGTTACAACAATGATCCTGGGATGAAGGGCTTATCATATGAGAAGTCATCGATGACTCTGGGTCTGTACTCGCTGAAGTTTAGAAGGATGTGGGGGGTCGGAATCTGGTTGAAACTTACAGAATACTGAGAAGCCTGGATAGAATGGATATGGGGAAGGTGTTTCCACCAGTAGGAGAGACTAGGACCCTAGGGCAAAACTTCAGAGTGAAGGAATGACCCTTTAGACCTGAGATGAGGAGTAAGTTCTTCAGCTGAAGGGTGGAGAATCTGTGGAATGCATTGTTGCAGAAGGCTGTGGAGGCCAAGTCTTCAAGTGTCTTTAAGACTGAGATGGATATGTTCTTGATTGGTAGGAGGATCAAGAGTTAGGGGGAGAAGGCAGGAGAATGGGTTTGAGAAACATATCAGCCATGATCAAATGATGGACTAGACTCAATGGGCTGAATGGCCTAATTCTGCTCCATACCTTATAATATAGTCTTAATAGATCAGAACCAAGGCCAACCATCCTCAAGCAGACAATCTAATATCCTTTCCAATCAGAAAAGATTACATTCTGGGAAATTATGAATATCTAGGTTGTAAGACTTTGTGAAGTCACACATTGGGCGGGGGTGTTGAGAGGTGCAGGGTAAAATGGGTTGCAGATAAAGTAATATAACTGTTTATATAATTGTCTAATGAGTTAACTATGAGGGGCAATTCCTTGAGAGGAGATGTTGTGCAGTTAATGGTTCTGCACCAAATCAGATGAAGTCACACACCATCTTGGGTGTAGAGACAGGAGTTCTACACTGACATTAATAAGGAGCAGATGTATTCTGCACAGCTCCCAAGAGTCCTTGTAATTATGCCTGACTAGTGTAGCTGTACATTCTCTACAAGTTAACAGGAGAAAGGTGTGGTCACAATATAGGGGACAGCAAATTACCTCAAACAACTCACAGTGTGCATCACACACTTGCAAAGCCGGCAGGTAACACAAGATGTTAATAATAGCAATAAGGACAAATACACAACCATTCATAGCTGCCCTTCTGCCAAGAAAGGTGCCAGCTATTCTAGTCCTTTATCAGCATGGGAGATCTTCCCTCTGTGCACTCACTGTTGTCCTCATTCTGTCCTCTCTCGCTGTTGTTTACCCATGAGAGGTTTCTAACCATTTGGATCCCTGGAAATACTGTCAAAAGCTTCACTTCACTAATTACGTATTGCAGCTCAGGTTGAAATATGAAGTTGACTTCTCAAGAATAATTACTTTTTGGTGTTTTTTCTGCATTTGATTTTATCTACGATGACAGATGAAACAGCTAGTCTTTGCTTTGCTCTCACTTAGTTATCCATTAACTTCCTAATCAGGCTTGTCAAAAATGTGATGGATTTTGTGACATCCCAGCCAGAATCAGCTCGGTGTTTCTTCTCCCAGGAAAAGAGAAAGCAACTCACTGATAAAGGCTAACCATTTCCTTCTGCTGTCTCCATCGGCTGGCTCAACATTGCAGAGATGTGATGAAAAATATTACATTAAATGTGTATATTGTGTGAATATAATATGTGAATATAATAATAACGTGAATATTCCACAAAACCTCTTCATATCTGCACACCATAGATAAAAGCCCTTCAGCCCATCGAGTCCATGCTAGTCAAAACAATCACCTAACTATTCTAATCCCATTTTCCAGCACTCAACCCATAGCGCTGTCTGCCTTGGAATCATTAGTTCACATCTAAATCCTTCTTCAATGTGATGAGGGTTTCTGCCTCTCCCATCCTTTCGGGCAGCGAGTTCCAGATTCCCACTATCCTCTGGGTGAAAAAGATTTTCCTCACATCTCCTCTAAACCTCCTGCCCCTCAGTTTAAATTCAAGCCCCCAAGTCATTGAGCTTGATTGATTCATTGATTAATTTTATTGTCACATGTACCCAAATACAGTGAAAAGCTTTGTTTACAAGTGGTACAAGCGGCTCACAGCAAGCAAAGGACGTACAGATCAAAAAGACTTAGAGGCATTCAGGTTACATCGTAGGTCACATTATTTGAGGCCAGAGTCCATTCAACAGCCTGATAATGACCTGAAAGAAGCTGTTCCTGAACCTGCTTGTGCATGTGTTTAGGCTTCTGTATATTCTGCCTGACAGAAGAGGTTGTCAGAGATCATTACCAAGGTGCAATGGGTCTTTGATGACATTGGCCAGTTTTCCGCGGCAGTGAGCCATGTAAATGGAGTCCATGGATGGAAGGTTGGCTTCAGTGATGGCCTGGGCTGTGCACACCAACTTCTGTAGTTTCTTATGGTCCTGGTCAAAGCAGTTGCCATACCAGGCCATTATGCACCCGGACACCATGCTTCCAATGGTGCATCTGTAAAAGTTGGTGAGGGACCTTATGGACATACCAAATTTCCTGAGCCGCCTGAGGAAGAGGAGGTGTTGTTGTGCCTTCTTGACTGTTGCATTTACATGGGAAGTCCAGGGCAGGTTATCCATTGTCATCACTCTGAGGAACTTGATGCTCTTCACTCTCTCAATCTCAGTTCCGTTGATGTAGATGGGGACGTGTTCTCCTTCTTTCTGAAGTCGATGATCAGTTCTTCAGTTTCGCCAACGTTGAGAGACAGATTGTTTTCATTGCACCACGTCACCAAGCTCTCTATCTCCCTTCTGTATTTTGACTCATCGTTGTTAGATATCCATCCCACTACGGTGGTGTCGTCAGCGAACTTGTAGATGGCATTCATTCGGAATTTGGCAACACAGTCGTGGGTGTACAGGGAGTACAGCAAAAGGCTGAGGACACATCTTTGGGGAGGGGGAGTACTCCAGTATTGAGTGTTATTGTGGAGGAGGTGCAGTTACCTATCCTCATTGTTTGCGGCCTGTGGATCGGAAAGCTGAGGATCCAGTTGCAGAGGGTGGAGTGAGACCAAGGTCACGCAGTTTTGAGATCAATCTGGAGAAGATAATGGTGTTGAAGGCGGAGCTGTAGTCAACGAGTAGTCAACTAAGGGGAAAGGTTTGTCCCTGTCTACCCTATCTATGGCCGTCATAATTATATACATCTCCGTTGTGTTTCTCAGAGATAGTAAGAACTGCTGATGCTGGAGTCTGAGATAACAGTGTGAAGCTGGAGGAACACAGCAGGCCAGGCAGCATCAGAAGAGCAGGAAAGCTGACGTTTCAGGTCGGGACATTTCTGAAGAAGGGTCCCAACCCGAAACATCAACTTTCCTCCTCCTCTGATGCTGCCTGGCCTGCTGTGTTCCTCCAGCTCTGCACTGTGTTGTCTCAATTGTGTTTCTGTTCCTTTCTCAGTACGCAGCATGTTTCAACTATTCTCTTTGGTGTTGTCTTTTTGCCACTGTCTGTGCCAATGCATTCCCTATGGATTTCATAATGACAATCTTACATTTAACAGTCTATGGTTTTGGTTTGACCTACAAGTGGAGATAATTTCAGAGATAGTAGGAACTGCAGATGCTGGAGAATCTGAGATAACAAGGTGTAGAGCTGGATGAACACAGCAGGCCAAGCAGCATCAGAGGAGCAGGAAGGCTGAAGTTTCGGGCCTAGACTCTCTCCCCCTCCCTAAGGAGAATTCCAAGGAGTAGGATGTTTAATTGAGAGGGAGGATATGGAGATAGAAGGCCTACTGTCTTTATGAGTCCCCCTGATTTAGCTCAGGGTAGGAAGGGAAAAGGCTGATCTTCTTGACCTGAGGTCAATTGAGGCCCTGAAGTACATGCTTAAGGGACTTTGGCCACCCTCCCTTCCTCCCTGGCATTGGTTTTCACCTTGTGGTAGGTAGGGATCATGTGATGCAGGATAATTGCCACATAACTTTATTAGATTTGCCTGCAGCCTGGGGAACGGAGTGGTGTAATCCTTCATTATGCAGGCACTCTGGTGTCCAACCATAGGACCCAGCACCGGGATGGGGATGGGTCCCCGCAGAAAGCCACCTTGCTTCCGACTCTCTCTCCCGCACCTTGTCCCATCACCAGTACCCCTCTCCCTGCTACCCCCTATTTCCGGCCACATTAATCTCTCCAGGGGTTCAGCAATGTTCTCACCTGAAGTCCTGGAAACAGTACCAGAAGTGACCATAGCTCCTAGTGGCGCTGTCGGTACTGAAGAGTTGCCAGCATTTGATCTTGGGCAGGAGTGGGCAGGATTTCTGCCTTGCTTAGGATTTAAGTCAATGGGAGAAACAACACTACATGGCTAGGTACTTGACTGCCTTGGAATAATATTGGGCCTTCCAGAGAAATGCAACTTTGGGGGTTTCTAATGGTTTTCCAATAAGTGGCTGGGCCTCCCATCAACAATATTAAATTCTACCCAATTTCTCCATTTCTACCCTATGAAATTCAATCAGAATTTTATACATTCAAACTCTTTCAGGATTTTAAAAAGTTCGATCAGATTGTCTTTCAATCTACTCTTTTCTGCAGTAGAGAACCCCAGCTTATATTTTTACTCAAATCAGTAGCAAGTCACAGCACCATCACTGTAAATAACTAGAGGGTTGTCGCAAAATATCTCCTTCTTGCTTCCAATAGCAAGGACAATCAGCACAGACACAAATTATGTCTAAGACACATCTGATGCCATGTGGCTTCCAGATATTAGCCGTTTTTTGCTCTGTGTTACTTCATGTCTTGATCAGCCTTAATGCAGTCATTGCTGTGACGGTAATCAGTCATTCTAGCAATATAAATAACAATTATGATCCTGGGATGGTGACCAAGGTAACAGAAGAGTGAAAACAGCATCAATCATAAATTAAGTACACATGATATGAGGGGGATGTTAAGCTTGATTCTCATGTACAGAGCATGAAAGATCATGAAACCTTCTAAGAAATTCTTCCCAACCAATGATGAAGAACTTGCATTGTCATCTAATCTCTCCATCCATTTAATCGCCTGATTACAGGGAACTCCCTGAGTGGGAACAAACAATGCCTACAGAAATGAAAGAATATTCTCATGATATCAAGGCATATCAATTGTCTGGGTCTGTTAGCTCAGGCAGCTAGATGATTAATGTGTGGTTCAGACCAGCAGAATAAGTTCAATTTTTGTCCCAACTGAGGCAGATTTGGAGCCTGATGCATGTGTGATGCAGACATATGTAACCAAGTCTCTCTTTCTCTCCATTGAGTGGTATGCCTATGGTCCCTGTGGTCTATGGCCTACAATCTAACATACACAAGTATGAATTAAAAGTCATGGGTGTTTCTTCATCAATTTCTCTGTGGTGGTATCTTTATAATATCTCCTCGCTTAGTCATTTTAATTCCTTCCAAGTAGCAACGTATGAGCCTGAATAAAAAGAGTTTGCAGTTATATCACTGTGAGGACTGAATCCTGTCTCCCTTTGATGTCTGCCAGTGTGTGATGCCTTGTAGGATACAATGAATGGCAGTTTTGAGAAAGATATCTGCTCTTCCCTACAACTGGAATGTTGGGGCCAACTGTGACACTCCTACCTGCTGCCTTTCTGAGCTAAGCTCATGCAGCAAGGAGCTGGGATGACAACCTCTGGCCCAAACGTCTGAACAATTCATTGTATAAACCTGTTCAGCCACCCGGGCAGTTCAAAAGCAAGACTAACTTTAGTGGAAACTACAGAACATAAATTGAAAGATGCTCCTGCACTGTAGTAGATGCATAAAGTAGATTTCCATTTAAAGTAGTCAGTGCCATATTGATTGATTCCATTAAAAGGGAATTGGATGAATAATTGATTTGTGAATTTGATTTAAGTTATAGATGTAAGCATGGATGAAATATCCATGTTTCAGGAGTACTCTACTTCAAGACTTTGCAAAATAAATCAGGATTGAATAATGCGATCCTAATGTTCTTCTAACATCCTGGAGTGTCTGCCCAGATTAAGCTGATGAGAGAGAACTTTCATAGTTTGTTTCCTTGAAGCTTGTACTTTCAGGATTAGTCTGTGAGGCCAGTGACTCCGTGTTCGAGTCCCACTCAAGGACTTGTTAGTTATAGAAGGTGCATTTGGAACATTATGAAAATTCTATTGTCAGTTTAAATCCCACGGATATGCGTGTGGCTAGTGATAACAATGGAAGACGCCCCCTGGTCAGCCATCTTTGATGTAATACCCCCCCTAGCAACAGGCTAGAAACCTGTTCCTGGAGAAACCTAGATACAGGAACAGATCTAAGCATGTGCTTTATCTGCCTCATCTGCATGAAAAGATAATTCGGGTAATGAAAAAAAATCGTGAAAAATCCATGATAATATGAATTTTGTCAGTTTGTTAGAGGAATTGGATTTGGTTCGCTGATTTCCTTCTAGTTTAACAATCATTTAAAAAAAAAACAAGGCATTGCTGTCCTGTTTGTCCAGAAAGTGAGAGGTCACAGCAATGAACATTTAAAACCCAGTCACATTTTGGGACTTGCACAGTTTGGGAAGGGATAGCTCATGTGACCCCTTAACGTGTTCTCTTGCAAAAGCTTTTTGAAAGCATCGCCAAACGTCTTCAGGAATAAATACATTTTGTGCTTGTTTTGAGCATAAGCTACTAGGATACATTACAAAAAAAAAAAT
>NC_063352.1:9856173-9882330 GCF_021869965.1 Rhincodon typus | reverse complement strand
GAGATAATAGAGTGTGGAGCTGGAGGAACACAGCAGGCCAGGCAGCATCAGAGGAGCAGGAAAGTTGACGTTTCGGGGGAAGAGTCCCGACCCAAAAAGTCAACTTTCCTGCTCCTCCGATGCTGCCTGGCCTGCTGTGTTCCTCCATCTCCACACCGTGTTATCTCTGACTCCAGCATCGGCAGTTCTTACTATCTCTCTTGACATACAATAGGAGTTCTGAGGAAGGGTCACCAGACCCGAAATGTGAATGCTGATTTTTCTTCACAGATGCTGTCAGACCTGCTGAGCTTCCCCAGCAATTTCTGTTTTTGTTTCTAATTTACAGCATCTGCAGTTCTTTTGGTTTTTAATGCTGCTTTTATGTTCCATTGGTGGGTGAGAACACCTGTTTAATGCTGAATAGAAAAAATTTGGTAAGATTTGAAGTTTGCAAATGTTGCCTAATTCCTACAGTATTCACTGTAACTCCACGTCCTACAGCATCAGTTAATGTTGTGAGTTGGCCGTTTGTGCGGGAGCTTTTGGGTAGACAAAATGCGACTGTTTCACAGTCACTGCTCAGCATTAAGGTGATAGGGGACTTTCAATCATTCTCCATTAGGTGGGTATGGAACAGGAAAGCACCAGGTGCATGGGCTCTACATCCTACTCTGTTCCTGTCAATATTAATCCCGCTGACTTTGGCAGAGTATGAGAATCAGACCAGAGCTATGATCATGAGGCTAGTTGAGGTATATTGTGTTAATAGGCTCTTGATGATGTTTCATTCTATTTCAAGTTTGGCAGTGGCAGGTCTGCAGGTTATGCAGACCCATCAGTTCGCTTTATAAAACCTTCTTTAAGTGAGGCCATTGGAACAGGAGTGTTCCAGGTCTTAGAAGAAATTGTGGCCTTGCTTCCCCTTTTACTTCTCAGTTAAAGGAGCAGCACAGTGGCTTGGTGGCTAGCACTGCTGCCTTACAGCGCTAGGGACCCAGGTTTGACTCTAGCCTTGGGCGACTGTGTGGATTTTGGTGTGCGCGTGTGCGTGTGCGTATTGCCCATAGACCCCAAGGATGCGCAGGCTGGGTGGGTTCCCCATGGTAAAATACGGGGTTACAGGAATAGGGTGGGGGGCTGGGGCTGGGTCTGAGTGGGACGCTTTTCAGAGACTCATTGTAGACTTGATGGGCCAAATGGCCTGTTTCGCAATGTAGGGATTCTATGATGCTAAAATCTGTAATGATTGCCAATGTAGTGCAGCGTGCAAGGGCCTAGCCTGCAGAAGAATAGCTGGATGTGAATTCATGTCTATGATTCTGGCTACAGCACAGAAAAAGAGACTTATCAGCCTGATGTGTTTCATAGAACATAGAATGTTTCAGCTGGCTTTTGAATGAACAGTGCACTTAATGTTGCTCCCCTGGCTTCTCCCTGTAACCCTACATATTTTTTCCTTATTCAGATAATAATACAAATCCCTCTTCAACACGTCAAGTGTACCTCTCTACACAGCATGATGAGGCTTTTCCAGCTCTGAATCACTTGCTGAGTGAAAATCTTTTTCCTGGTATCTTTGTTGCTTCTTTTGCTAATTACATCGAATCTGTGCCTTCTGGTTGTCAATCCTTGCACCAATGGAAACACCTTTTCCATATTTATTTTGTCCAAGCCTCTCATGGTTTTGAACACTTTGATCAAATTTTTTGTCAACCTTCTCTTCACCAAAGAAAACAGTCACAGCTTCTCCAATCGATTCACATAAACAAAGTTTCTCATCCCCGCAGGACCAGTCCCACAAATCCTTTCTGCACTCTAATCCTGTCACAATCCTCTCAAAATGTGGTGTCTAGAACTGGTTTCAATATTCCAGTTGAGGTCAAACTAGTGTTTTATGGGAAAATGAACATTGTCTCCTTACTCTTGCGATCTCTGCCCCTATTAATGAAACTTTTACATGTAGATAAACATCCCTAGGCACTTCACAGGAGCTTATTTGGTAAAAGCTGACACTGAGACAAAAGAGAAAACATTAGGATGGAATGATAAAAAAAAAACTTAATGGAAGAGGTAGAGTTAGTTTTGAAGACAGTCATGAAGGGACATGATGACTAAAAACGCAGCTAATGGTGTTGGATTGTAGAGTGGGGGGAATATGCTGGAACACATTTGGAGTAACACAGGGCTCTTGAAGACTTGTATGGCTAGATGGCACGACACCATGTAGGGACACAGAATGAAGGCATTTATTAACTGGGGCTAAAGTAGGACAGAGAGCACAGGGATGTTAAGGAAGCATGAATCAGTGAAAGAGTTTTGAATGAGCTCAAAGTTACGGAAGTTGGAAGACTGGAGGCCAGCTGGGAAATGTTCACAGGAGCCCTGAGGTAATAAAGCATTTCAGCAGTGCATTAAACTGAGGCAAGGGGCAAGAGGAGTGCTTTAGAGAGGAAAGCTTTTGTGACAGAGTATATGGAGTTGGAAACTTTGTTTAGGGTCAGCCTGGTTTCACACAGTCTGATTCAGCTGACATAGTGGCCAGGTTTGATGGCAATGGACCAGATTTCGAGCAAAGTTCCTACTCTGTGACATGATGGCAAAGGGATTTTTGAAGCTTGAGTCATGGGAGGGAAGCAGAGGTGCCTCTAAGTAGAATGATCAATGGAGTGTATTGAACGTCAGAACACTTCTTTCTGATAACTTTGACTATTCAAACCTAGCACTAACCAGTCCAGCATGGAACAGCTGGCTGCAAAGTCAAACTCTGGCTCTTTGTACAATGTGTGCTATGACCTTCAGAGTCCACTTTTGATGTTTTCAGTTCTTATGCCACTTTATAGGCACAGGGCCATTCAGCCCCTCAAGCTTGTTCTGCCATTCAATGAGATCATGGCTGATCTATGGCCTAACTCCATTTGGCCCATATCCCTAAATACCCTTATTTTAACAAAAATTGATCTATCTCAGATTTAAAATTAACAACTGACCCAGCATCAGCTGCTTTTTGCACAAGAGTGTTCCAATCCCATCCACTCCTTTGTCTGTCCAACTGTTCTTTCCTCTCGCATTGGGCTCTATCTTCAACAATCATTTACTCCTTTCCCCCTCCCCCCACCCTATCTTCTGCATAAAAACTGACATTTTCATAGCTACCGGCAGTTCTGAGGAAGGGTCACTGGACCCAAAACGTTAACTGATTTTCTCTCCATAGAGGCCACCAGACCTGCAGAGCTTTTCCAGCATTTTCTGGTTTTATTTCTGATTTACAGCATCCACAGTTCTTTTGGGCTTTTTCCGTACCACCCTTTGTGTGACAAAGTGATTCTAGTCCCTTCTCTGACACATGAACATTCTCAGAGTGGAAATGTCATGTTAATGACAGTCAGTGAAAGTCTTGAGAGGCTGCTCCCTCATTGGAGAGAGCTGGCTGGCGGGGAGTTTAACCTGAACATCGCCATGTCTCTGTATAGAGGGTAGAGTCTTTGCAGTGCCCTCAGTTGGTACAGTAATGGAACACACATTGTTGGCAACATTGCATCGCAAAAACCACCATCCAGCCAACGTACCTAACACACACCCCAATGTGGGCACTTAGATGCTGTGGGCTGAAGCATACTGGATTTGTTTAAGAATTTGGCAAATTGATTTTGTTCACAATTCATCATTTAATGCGAGACAGATTCAAATCTAGTTCCCAGAATAGAAGTGGAATGCCCAGTTTGCCAATTAGGTAGTGTTATTGATGGCTTGTGTCACAAACTTTAAGGGAGAAGTGCTGTACCATTTGTACCACGTTAGTAACAATCAAGAGAAGCTCTCTACCACATGAGTGCCGTCTGAGCCATTGATAAAAGATTGTGACTAATACTTTCACACGATTGCATTCTGGTGACTGATTATCTCACCAAATTCCCTGTGGGATGCCAATTAAAGATGTCACTTGTGTAACAGTGTTTGACACTTTGACCACCAAATCCAGTAACGTTTGTGTTCCTCAATGAATTGTGACCAGCAGTGGCCCTGTAGCACCCCCTTCCAAGACATGTGTGGAAAATGAAGTGGTCAACACATCACCTCCTCTCTTCATTACTTTTAGTTGAACGACCTAGCAGAATACACTGCTTTGGTGCTGTGATAAGAGTGCAAGGCACTGTATTGCAGCTTAAACCTCACTGAGAAGCAGAGAACCTAAACAGAAGGAATATTAAAAGCTTTGAAGACTTACCTGGAACCACATATTACTGAAACTTATGGACAGTATATGTTCACAAAAAGAGCTCAGGGGACAGGGAGACTACTGATCTCTGTGATAGCTGTAACACATCTAGCTGCATCCCAAAAATTTGCACTAATGAAAGACGATCTCGTTAGAAAAGGGATTGCCTTAGGCATAAGAAATCCAGGTGTGAGGTATCTTTACTGAGACAGAAAACAAACTCAATCTCCACAAACTATCAAAGTGTGCAGGTGTTCCGAGGTTGTTACTCATCAGCTGGGGCCTATTAATGGTAGAACAAATGAGATTTTGCATTAGTTTAAGAGATTTATAGGCTGAATGAGAACAAGATATTGGAGAAAAGGGAGAATATTCTCAGAGTCAGCAAAAAGATTAAGGCCGCAGCTCATGATGCAATTATTGCAGAGGATGCCACACAAATGAAAATAAAATATTGTCAGTATGAGGAAAGCAATGCTCCAGCTGCAAGAAGCTGAATCAACTTGCACACAAGTGTTTCATTAAAAAGATTCGATGAAGGTGGCTGCTGGAGAGATGCTCGCTGATGTTTCTGTCAAATCACTCTAGACCCTACAACAGATTGACATTGCCAAGTCTAAAAGGTGATAAATGATCTGTTACTATTAGATTGACGATGGTCAGAGAAAGAGAGCATCAAGTGGGGAGGCAATGGCCTAATGGACTGGTAATCCAGAGAACCGGATAACATTCTGGGGACCCGGGTTTGAATCCCGCCACAGCAGATGGTGGAATTTGAATTCAATAAAATATCCGGAATTAAGAATCTAATGATGACCATGAATCCATTGTTGATTGTCAGAAAAACCCACCTAGTTCACTGATGTCCTTTAGGGAAGGACATCTGCCATCCTTACCTGGCCTGGCCTACATGTGACTTCAGACCCACAGCAATGTGGTTGACTCTGAACTTCCCTCTGGGCAATTAGGGATGGGCAATGAATGCTGCTTAGCCAGCGACACCCTCATCCCATTAATGAATAAAGGGGAAAAAAAAAGTGAAAGTGAAGTGTCAGATAGAGACCAATACTTTATGCAACATCGTGCACTCTGCAGATTTGTGACAAATGGCTCAAGATGACCCAAAAATGAAACCATCAAAAGGTAAGATTAACGTTATATAACAGAATGATTCTCATGCCAAGGGGCAACAGGATTTGACAGCCCAACACAAAAGGAAGAACGAAGATCTGGAGTTCCAAATAGTAAACATTACCAGCTTCTACTCAAGTGAGTCTGATTGGTCCAAGTAATGATCATTAACACAAGTGCAATCAAGACGTGATGAGAAAACAGTCCATTTCCTTAATCTCTACTCTTGCACAAATATCATTAGAAAGCATGAAGCCACCCTCTCAGAATGAGCAGCTGAAGCTGTGCACTGTATCATACCCGGTTCTGTCATTTCTTTGCTTTCCTCCAAGTTCACAGGATCAGGTCAACCTTGTAATTCCTCCAATTCCCCTATTTTGAAAATTACAATTCTGAGCATAGACATAACTTCCTCTGAAAACACTGGAAAGCACTAACTCCTTTACCCACCAGATGTTGCATTTATGCTGTTAACCAAACCTGATCATTCTTTATCAGCCATTCATTTAAATAAATTGAGTAATTATTCAGAAAAAAGACAAAATCAATCAATTAATTAATCAAGCACCCTGTGATAAAAGAAAATCACCTATCCAGGGCTGAAGTTTTTGATGAAGGTCTAATGTCAATTACTCAAAAAAAAAGCAAAATGGCAAACTCTCAGAGCAAAATAATCCATGGCAACTCAACTGGGAAGGCTTTCACCTGGACCAGTTGGTGATCTGGTGCAGCACTGTCTGTCTATTGTAGAAGTTAATTAATCACAGAATCACCATGACACAAAAGGAGGCCTTTCAGCTCATCATGCCTGTACTGGATCTAGATATTTCCTAACCAACTTGTTCAGAAATGTTATGACACACCTCTGGACCCAGTGGGTCTTGAACCTAGGTCCCATGGTTCAGGAGTAGGAAACATTACCACAAGAGCTCCTACTGCATTAGGTCTGTTATCTTGTGTCAATCACCTGCCTGTCCCTGTGCACCACTATTAACCATTCATTGCTCTCCTCAATGCCTCAATTGCATTTAATTATTGGGAAAGTTTATCACATTTATTCAGAGGGGCCCTTCTGTGGTGTAGAGTTTGTGTGCTTAAACCCTGGCCCAGGAGGCCTGAGCTCAAGTCCCACCTGTTCCAGAGGTGTGTAATAACATCTCTGAACAGGTTGATAGAAAATAGGTTAAATAGGAAAAAAGATTCAAAATCATTCAACTCTATCAGCTACTACATGGATAACAGGAACAAACATCTATGAATTACTGGTTTATCCCAATCTTTAGCAACTAAATGAACAAGTTTTGGCCACTTCCAACCTTGGGCATCCTACTATAACTCTTACATTGGTACAGCTAGAAACAGGTCTCTCAATAGTTGTTATACAACTCACATAATTCATTTCCAAATAGTCAGGGGAATCTAATGGATACTCATTTTCAAAAAAAAAGCAGTGTAATAAAGTGCACCTTCTAATCAAAGTTGATCTTTTAAAAATTGATCTCTAATGGAATGCACTTTCCTGACAATTGCTGTTGATTACAGAATTCATTTCAGAAATCTCATTCATGCACATTTATTCAAAGGTGACGGCACAAGGTGATAAAGCTGTTGAGGAGGCTTCTGGGACACTTGGTTTTATAAGTAAGAGTTAGAGAGCACAATGTCAAGGAATTTATACAGAACATTGATAGAACATTAGTCAGACCATATTGACGATATTGAGCACCATACTTTAAAAAGGATAGCCAGCAAGTCCGTGGAAAGTATATAGATGAGACACCAGCCGTGGGAGTACCACTTACGTGGAATCACTTAATGATCTAAGATGTTCTCCTTACAATAGTGAATGTTACTCAGGAGATTTAAGAAATGTTTTAAAATTATGAGGCGTGTTCGTCCTGATCATTTGCTTCTAGCTATATGGGTCTTGTGACACAGTGATAGTGTCCCTAAATCTGGACTGGAAGACCTGGATTCAAGTCCCATCACCTGGGAGCTGTGATGCGACATATCCAACCATGTTGATTAATGTAACTGAGTGTCTTTTGTGGTACAATGGTTGTATACCTACCCCCTGAATCAGGTAGACATAGGTTCAAACTCCATCTGCTCTAGAGGAGTGTAGTAAAATCTCTGTAACGAGTTGTTTAGAAGCCATCAATACTAACAGAGGGAATGCGACTGTGGAAAAATACAGTGTGCAAAATTATTCACCTAAACATCCACTTTCTCATTGAAAAATTGTATGTTTTCCATTTGCATGTTGCTCCCCAGTGCATTACCACAAAACGAATTACTCCACATGAACAAATACTATTCTTTCTAGTCTGTTCCAGTTTTGTCCCTACACAGACAATATGGAGGTCAATTCCTTCTCCTGAAGCATGCTTGCTGGTGGAAGGCATTTAATTCAGCAGGTGAAGGAATCACAGTTGGAAACTTTGCCACGTTTTTTTCTTCCCCTATTTTCTTTCGTCGCTACTAAAATAACTGCATAGAGGCCAGTATTGTTTCACCAAGTCACCCTTTATTCCCACGTGCATAGTACATGGACTCTGATTGGCTAACACAGAGCCAGTCCCCACAGTGAGGAGACTCTGAGACAGACCCCTGCCATGTTTTTAGTTTCACTCCAGTTAGGCTTAAGGTAAGAAGGCTAGTGGATGACTTGCAATCTCCATTGCCAATTAGGCTCCTAAGTGAGCAACTGATGTTTTGCAAACACTGCATTGACTTATTACATGTCCTTGTGGTTTCAGGCTACCCTTTCATCACAACTTTTTTTTGTATTCATTCGTGGGATGTGTGTGTCACTGGCTGAGTCTGCGTCTATTACCCATCCCTACTTGCCCAGAGGGCAGTTAAGAGTCAACCACATTGCTGTGGGTCTGGAGTCATATGTAGAGCAGACCAGATAAGGATGGCAGATTTCCTTCCCTAAAGAGCATTAGAGAACCGGATGCATTCTCCCCCTCAACCCCCAACAATGGCCTCATGGTCATCATTAGACTCTTAATTTGAGATTTTTATTGTATTCAAATTCCACTATCTGCTGAGGTAGGATTCGAACCAAGGTCTCCAGAACATTATCTCTGGACAAATAGTCTGGTGATAATGCCACTTGGCCATCACCTCAACTTGCTACAGCCTTTGAAGAGTTCCATCTTGTTGTGTAGTTTGCTTGATTTGAGCAAAACTCTTCTCTGCCAGAATCTGTTAAACAGTCACTAACTTATTGTCATAAGGGCCTCAAACTGAAACGTTAGCTTTCCTGTTCCTCTGATGCTGCCTGGCCTGCCGTGTTCCTCCAGCTCTACAGTGCGTTATCTCTGACTCCAGCATCTGCAGTTCTTCTGAAATCTCTCCTGGTATGTGTCTAAGTCTTTGACTTGTTTTTGCTGAAATGTGGGGACTTTGCTCAGTGCCAACTGTCTACAACTGCAGATCCTTTTTTTTCTCCTGTGCTATTGGACTCTCAGTTTAGTTTGCCCTCTTGGGGTGAGCATCATTGCATTGTAGAGCCTCAAATTTACTTTTGGTAACTTTAGTGTTGGTCCATCAACTTAAGCAACTTCACAGAAGTTTGTGAAACTTATGATATTGCGGCACCAGTGTCCATTTAACATTTAACTTTCATTTGATGGTATTATGCCATCACCATTTCACATTCACAAATCATCTTTTACTTCGGGACTTGGTGATGCCAACCTGTTTGAGGATGTAGGGGACTTCCTCAATGCCAGGAAGCTGGTCAACAGTACCACTCAAATCAAGAAGGATAGCTTTCATCGAGGATTGCAGTGCAGCAAGTCAATGTTGGCTTTTGGTACTGGTCCAGCCCTGCTCAGGTGATAAGTGTCAGGATTATAAAGGGGTTCAGGAGCTAAGTGTTGACACTTCCTACCCTATTGTGAGCTGTTTCCTCACAGAAAGAGAAAGAGAAAGAGAAAGAGAGACGGGTATTACAGGAGATAAAAGTGGATGGCACAGCTTTTATTTGGAGCAGTCCTCAACCGGCATTCAATATCTCTCTGGCGACCATCTTTATGGGCTTGCATTTCTTCTTCCTAGTGAAAACACTTACATACTTACAAAAGGAGTTCAATTCCTTGCAGTTGGATCACTGCATTCCAACTGTGGGCATGTGTCTTTCTCTTTCTTGTAGGGGCCTCCATAATATATACATTCAGAACCCTAGCCTTGATCTTTCGGCTGATTCTTTCTCAAGATATCCCTACTTTTAATCTTTGACTTGTGCTTAGATTACCAATCAGCACAACGCAAAATTTCATCAGTTCCCCATCAGTACTCTGGGGCTGATGATTGTTCATCTGACAGTTTGTGCACATGTCAATAGCTTTCTCAAAATAGGTTTCTGCTCTTGAGCAGATGTGCTCACAAATCAGGATCTCCTTTTCCTAAGACCATCCTACCTCTGATGAGTTCATTCTTTATTTTTAAAAACTCATTAGATCCTGTGAGATGGCTAAATTTGGTCACAGACTGATCAATGTTCTCAATCTCTGCCTGATATCTAGTGTTAAGCACATAGGGTGGGAATCTTATATGCGTCCTAATGAAGTGGGCAATTGCAAGATTTATGGCAGAATTGAACGATACGTGCAATGAGGCCCATCTCGACATTGGGATTAACTCAAGCCGACTTTTATGTCTTTCATAAGCAACATGGCTAGATCATTGCTAGGCAGTGGCGAGTTACCAATTGATGTTGATGATTGGTTGTTAAACACCATGCTAACAGCCCAACTCACCTCAATTATAGTCAGTCTCCCATCTTACCAAACTCACAAAATAACCTCCACATTGGGAAAACTTGATAAGGAAACCTGAGCAAATTGATCTCACTGCTAGCTCTAAACGACCTCTTTGTTGCACACCATGCACCAGCATTTCAGGGCACACGCCATGGGCGTGGACCACACATGTGCCTCATCCATGGGCATAGAAACCAAAGACGCGCCACCTGTAACAACCCTTATGGCACATCTCCAATCCACTTAAAGGACACTTGTACACTTCAATTCTGCACCAGGTTTTGCATCAGGAATTCTCATTGTAATTTTGCGGCAAGGACATTGTGTGGTAAGGGACAAACATCCAGTTCATTGGACTGGCCCAGCTTGCATCTCTGGACTATTTACTCATTCCAATAGTGATCACTCATCCTGAGCCCACCTGGATGCTCACAACATCCATGCCTTGCATTGCCTTGCCTTTTTGCACTTTGATCCCTCAGCCAAAGATACTAAGCCATCTCGCTGTATGGTTTAGTGCAAAGACAAAGCCAGGAAGCTGGTCAACAGTACCACTTAAGTCAAGAAGGATAACTTTCATCGAGGGTTGGCCTTTGGTACTGGTCCAGCCCTGCTCAGGGCGGTCAGTGTCAGGATAATAGGGGGTTCAGGAGCTAAGTGTTGACTCTATTGTGAGCTGTTGCCTCACAGAAAGAGAGAGAGAAATAGAGACAGGTATTACAGGAGATAAAAGTGGGTTGCACAGCTTTTATTTGGAGCAGCTGTCCCAAGTGAGTGAGTAGGCCAGGCAAAGGCCATGCAGTTGTCGGAAGATGTGGTGAGTTAGAGTGAGTGGAGAAAATATCACAGACAACAGTGAGAGTAGCAGAACATGTGCTTTGGTGGGGGAGGTGCGCACAGCAGCAGAGACAGAACGAGGGAGGGAGTTGGTGAAATTTATACTGGGGAGTGCAGCTGATCGTTGACCTTCTTCTTACAGTGTTGGGCGTTCCTCTAGATGGCTGAGGCTGTATTAACCTGGGCACAACCTCAGCCCAGGATGGCACGGAATGGAGTCATGGAGGACCTCCTTGAATCTGCCTGAAAACGGGGGGTAGCACTGATTCCTCTCCTGTTTACAATGTCCATGACAAATCTCAGCAACTGTGCAGCTCACTTCTGGACTGTAAGTGCTTGTCCAGGTGTACAGCGGGCATTTAAATTTGGCATGGGCACAAGGGAGGGCAGCAAATTCCCAGATATCCACTGAGAGCTGAGTTGTTCCAGGACCAGCACGTGGCAGGATGGGACAGAAATCTGACATAAGAGTTATCATAGGGATGGTGTTAGATATTTAATGGGGTGAGTTTGGTAAGATACGGTGAGAGAATTTTCTAGGTGACAAGCCCTCCCAAAACCTTGATGCAACACAGACTTCGCCAAAAAGTACAAGATTTAGTCTATTATGTTCATAAATAACGTACGTTAGGGAGATCAGAGTGGGGCTTCAAGGCCTTTATAATTTCATTTTTCTTGTTTTTGTGCTCCTCAGTGAAAGACAGGCAGCATTGGAGCTTGTAGCTCTCTTTTCTGTCACCAATAACAGAGTTGCCACTCTTAACCATTCAGATTTCTCGTTTAACTCTGTGGCACTCTTAAACGCTGGAAGAATTTTCAGTTCCTTCTCAAATCTCCCTTCATCTCCATCAGAGCAAATATTGGAAAATTAAAGCCTAAAATGGCCCGCGCAGTTGTTGACGTCATACACTAAGTTTTAAGCAAACTCGGCTTTTTTGTTCACAGCTGCTGGCTCTGTTACAAATATCAAAACCCATTCAATCCCAGGCACTCACTTCTGCTAGCATGCTCTGTGTGATGTGGTTAGCTTAGTAGGCTGAAGGCTTGGTTTGTGATACTAACAGAATAGGTTCAATACCTACAGTGCCTTGAGTTACTGGGAAACTTCTATGTTCTTAATCTTGCCTGTTAACTGAGGTGCAGTGACCCTCAGGTTAAGTATCTTTCTTTCAAGAGAGAGCAGCCTCTTTTTTTTGTTATTAACCTGTTTTTCTAATCAACCTGTTCAGAGATGTAATTACACACATCTGCAGCAGGTGGGACTTGAACCCTGGCCTCCCATTACCTTGACTTTCCGTCATACAGTTAAAGATACTGTCACACAGTTTGACAGAAATGCACTTAATTAAATCCACTGGAAACAAAAACATGTTCAGTGTGATTTAAACTAATTCTTTAATTTCGTGTAAAATAAATAATGGTGTTACGTGTGTTTTACTGCAAAGGCCCTGATTATTCTGTTTTACTGAGGCAACACCTCTTGAAATGTTCTTTCAGCATCCTGTTCCAGTGATGCATTCTGACATGCTTTCAAATCAAAGGGGCTCGACATTGATCTCAAACAGTGTACTTTTAGATTGAAATCTTAAAATATAGACTGCACTAGCTGCAAACACCAACTAGGCATTATGCATATTCCTCTGACAAATGCATATTTTGTAAATGATCCAGTTCTTAGGTGGGTTGGCCATGGGAAATGTGGAGTTACAGGGATAGGGTAGGGAGATGGGTCTGCATGGGGTGCTCTGAGAGTCGGTGTGTAGTTGATGGGCTGAATAGCCCACTTCCCCACTGAAGAGATTCTATGATTCCATGTTCCTGTGTATTAACATTTTCTGATGAAATATCAACAAGCTGAAGCATTATCTCCAGATTTCCTGGTGGTTTTTATTCAATACTTTATTTGCCAGGTATTGTATTTATTGTTAATATTTCATGGTATTTGAGGCCTATATGACCTCTTGTTCAGCCATCTATACCAAACACATTACCCCTTCTCTGCAGCTTTGAGTTTCCAATCTGTTTATGTCCCTGAAATTCCCTTATTATAAATTGTAATAACTTTCTCCTCACTGCTGTTTTCACCCAGCAAACCTACGATGTCACTTAAAATACCTCAAACTGAAGCCGCCATTCTAGAGAGAGGTTGCTGATGATTTGCAACAGAACCAATTTTTCAATAAAATCTAGCCTTACTCACAATCTTGAAGGATGGGTCTGAGTTTTTGATAGGCATTAAAAGTGTGCTTAGACCAAATGAACAAAACAGAGGTATGGCACAGGAACAGGCCCTTCAGCCCTCCAAGACTGTGCTGATCATCATGCCCTGACTAAACTAAAAAAACAAACCTTTTGCCCTTATTCGGTCTGTATCCCTCTCTATTCCTTCCCTATTCATGTAACCATTCAGGCACCTCTAAAATGTCGCCTACTTCCACCACCTCCTCTGGTAGTGTATTCCAGGCTCCTACCACACTCTGCATGAAAAACTTTCCTCGCACATCTTTCTGAAACTTTTGCCCTCTCAGCTTGAACCTCTGCCCCCTTGTAATAGCAACTTCAACCCTGGGAAAAAGCCTCTGACTATCCACCCTATCTATGCCTCTCATAATTTTATAGACCTCTATCAGGTCTCCTCTCAGTCGCCATATTTTCTGTGAAAACAACCCTAGTCTTTTTAACTTTTCCTCATAAGCAATGCCTTCGAGACCGGGCAACATCCTGGTGAACCTTCTCTGCACTGTCTCTAAAGCTTCCATGTCCTTCTGGTAATGTGGCGACCAAAGCTGCACACAATACTCCAAATGCAGCCTAACGAGAGCTTTATGTAGCTGCAACACGGTTTGCCAACTCTTGTACTCCATGCCCCGGCCGATGAAGGCAAGCATGCCATGTGCCTTCTTAATCACTTTGGCCACCTGTGTTGCCACCTTTAGGGTACTGTGGAACTGCACACCCAGATCCGTTTGTATATTAATGCTCTTAAGGGTTCTGTCATTAACAGTATAATTCACACCTAAATTTGATCCTCCAAAATGCATCACCTCACATTTGTCTGGATTAAACTCCATCTGCCATTTCTGTGCCCAAGTCGCCAATCTATCTGTATCCTGTTTTATCCTTTTACAATCGTCGGCATTATCAGCAACTCCACCAATCTTCATGACGTCTGCAAATTTACTAATCAGACCACCCACATTTTACTCCAGATCATTTATATACACTACAAACAACAGAGGACCTAAGACTGATCCCTGTGGAACACTATTAGTTACCAGCCTCCATTCTGAAAAACACCCTTCCACCGCTCCCCTCTGTCTCCTATAACAAGCTTGAGTTTTCTATCCATCTAGCCAGTCCACCCCGAATCCCATGTGATTTTAGTTTTTGTACCAATCTGCCATGTGGGACTTTAACAAATGCCTTACTAAAGACCATATGGACTATATCCACAGCTCTTCCCTCATCAATTATCTTTGTCACCTCATCAAAAAATTTGATCAGGTTGGTGAGACATGACCTTCCCTGTACGAAACCATATTGCTTGTTGCTAACTAGTCTATTTTCTTCAAAATGTGCATATATCCTGTCCCTCAGTATCTTCTCAAGAGCTTCCCCACCACAGATGTCAGACACACCGGCCTATAATTTCCTGGATTATCCCTGCTTCCTTTCTTAAACAAGGGAACAATATTGTCTAATCTCTTGTCCTTTGGAACCTCGTCTGTGGTCAAGGAGGATATGACGATAACTATTAATGCCCCAGTTATTTCTTCCCTTGCGTCTCGCAGTAACCTGGGATAGATTCCATCTAGTCCTGGGGACTTGTCTACATTAATGCAATTTAGGATACCCAAAACTTCCTCTTTTAATATATGGACATTCTCTAGAGCATTCACACACTCATCCCTGACCTCAGCATTAGTCATGTCCTTCTCCTCGGTGAATACTAATACAAAGTACTTATTAAGGATCTCTCCCACTTCCTGTGATTCCATGTATAAGTTCCCTACTTTGTCCTTGTGGGATCTTACTCTTTCCCTTGCTAATCTCTTTCTTCTAACAGATGCATAAATAGCCTTGGGATTCTCCTTGACTCTGTTTGCTAAAGACATTCCATGGCCCCTTTTTTGCCTTTCTAATTCTGCATTTAAGTTCCTTCCCAATTTCTCTTTACTCGTGAAGAGCTTTATCAGTTTGTATCTGCCGAGATCTTAGCTTTTGACTAAGTTTACAATTTCCCTTGTCATCCATGGTTCCTGGATCCTGCCATTCCTATCCTTCAGTTTTTCAGGGACATGCATGTCCTGCACTTTAATCAACTGGTCTTTGAAAGCATCCCACATGCCAGACGTAGATGTGCCTTCAAATAACTGCTCCCAATCCATATTCCCCAGTTCTTGTTTAATTTGGATGTAATTGGACCTTGCACAATTAAACACCCTCACCCGAGGGCTACACTTGTCCTTGTCCATGACTATTCAAAATCTTACTAAGCCCAAAATGTTCTCCTATTGAAACATCGGTCACCTGTCCTGGCTCATTCTCTAGTGCCAAGCATAGTATAGCCTCCTCTGTGGTTGGATTGTCAACTCACTGTCTCAAAAAGTCCTCCTGGGAACATCGAACAAAATGCTCTCTATCCGAGCCCCTGGATCTAAGGGAGTCCCAGTCAATAAGGGGAAAGTTGAAGTCACCCACCACAACTACCCTGCTTTTTTCATACATTTCTAATATCTGACTACATATCTGTTCTTTTGTCTCACGTGGGCTGTTGGGAGATCTCTAGAAAACTCATAGCATTGTGATCTCACCCTTCCTATTCCTGAGCTCCACCCATAATGCCTCACTGCCAGATTCCTCCGATGTATCCTCCCTCAGCACAGCTTCGATGTGATCCCTAATCTGCAATGCAACTCCCCCCACCCCTTGTGCTTCCCTTTCTGTCCCATCTAAAACAGCGATATACTGGAATGTTAAACTGCCAGTCCTGTCCCTCCTTTAGCCATGTCTCTGTAATGGCAATAACATCGTAATTCCATGCTTATTGCAGACAGCTGCTTCCTGCTTTGTCCCTGATGGATGATGAGTCCAAAAGGGCTGCTTTTCTCCACAGTACAGAAATAGTGCCACTGGGAGACACACAGGGTATGGGCCATATATTCATGAGGCACTGAAGCTGGGGCGAATATTGTAGCTGATGAGCTGAACACCCTCATGTGGTTGGCCAGGGGTCTGGGATAGCGATCTGGGATTCAATTACCTGTGGGTGGGGATCTACCGGATCCTTATTGCATAAGCAGCTGCTGATCTGCTGCACTTGCATTTGCACCAATATCTTTTAGAGAAAGCATCATTTACAGCTTTCTCTAGGGATACAACAGCAAATTCTTGACCAGAACCTAATTAGGCTGAGAAGCAGAGGGAGTAATCTCTGATAAATATACTTTACGGAGGCAATTAGGGAAGTTGCCCACATATATTGGGCAAAAAAACAGATGGCAAAACATTGGAAATGTTCAAGTTTGAATTTCTGTATGGCCAATGAAGTGAAATTGGATTGAAATTCAATTGAAATATCAGATATTAGTGACCAAAGCTTCACAGAATTGCTTTTACAAACAACAAAGGCACACGCATATACACCAAAAGTACACAGATTAATTCATTTAGCGAAAACCCATGCAAAGGTAAAATCAAATATTTAACCAATAAGCAGATATACACCGAAGCATACATATATAGAGAATAGGAGCAGTAGTAGCCCAATAGGCTTTTTAAGCCTGCTTCCCAATTCAATTTGATCATTGCTGATTATCCAATTCAGTGCCCTCTTTCCAATTTCTCCCCGTACCTTTTTATCACTGTAGCCCTAAGAACGATATCTAACTCCTTCTTGAAAACTTTGGCCTCAACCAGTTTCTGTGGCAGAGAATTCCATAGGCTCATCCCTAAGTGAAGAAATTTCTCCTCATCTCAATTCCAAAAAGCCTACTCTGTATCCTTACACTGCAATTGCTGGTTCTGGACTCCCTGGTAATTAAGGATAACCTTCCTGCGTTTAGCCTTTCTAGTCCTGTTAGAATTTTATAGGTTTCTATGAGATCCCCCTTATTCTATTAAACTCCAGGGAATAAAGCCCAAACCAATCCAATGTCTCTTGATTCATTGGTCCTGCAATCCAGGAATCTTCATTGCACTTCCTCCATCATCCTTTCTCAGGTAAGGAGACCAAAACTGCACACAATATTCTAGGTGTGGTCTCACCAAGGCCCTGTACAATTGCAGCAAGTCATCCCTGTTCCTGTACTCAATTCCTTGAGTAGAAATCACATTATTGCATTGACTGCTAACACATAAGTGTCGACAAAGACGTTGGAAATTAGTATTATAGTCCAATTAATTTAAGTATAAAAGGGATGCCATTAATCAAACTCACAGATTGATACATGTCAAGGCTTTCTCATGAGACAGAACATTTCCATCTTCTTGACCATCACCTAGCAAGAGTGGGAGGCTTGAATTCTGCATTGGTATTTTCTGCTGCAGGAAAATTGACCAAAACAACATGGTCCAAGAACTCGGGCTCATCATATGCAGTCACAATCCTACAAGGATTGGACTTTTTCAAAGGCTTTTATTTGGCAGTTTCAGATGTCTTAATATAGTTTTCATTAATACACCTGACCTGTGAGAGATTACATATGGCACCATTAAGGTTTATAAACTAACAGTTAGTCTATATCGATATGTGCTTGAAACAAAAATTGCAACTCATGGTTTTTAGATAAAATTTGTTGGTAGTTAAGAGCTTGTCTAATGATTTATATGGCGTTGCTATTACCACCAGCTACTGATTTAACCCTTACACCAAAAGCTGTTGCATGGACAATCGAGGGGAAGAGGGAGGCATGTGGAGAGGAGTGTGTCGGTTGTCGAAGGTGAGGGGTGGGATTTAGGAAGCCTCTAAACAATGTTAGGAGCTGCGTCAACGTGGGCTGTTGCAACAACTGAGCTCTGTATCCAAGCTCTTCCCAAACTAGTAGGTGATGGGGCAGGAGGTGACAGAGGATGACGGGGAGACAATGGCCTAGTGGTATTATCGCTGGACTATTAATCCAGAGACCCAGATAATATTCCAGGACGCAGGTTCGAATCCCGCCATGGCAGATGGTGGAATTTGAATTCAATAAATATCTGGAAATAAGAATCTACTGATGACCATGAAGCCATTGTCGATTGTTGGGGAAAACCCATCTGGTTCACTAATGTCCTTTAGGGAAGGAAACTGCTATCCTTACCTGGTCTGGCCTACATGTGACTCCAGACCCATAGCAATGTGGTTGACTCTTAACTGCCCTCTGGGCAATTAGGGATGGGCAATAAACGCTGTCTAGCCAGTGATGCCCTCATCCCGTGAACAAATAAAGAAAAAAGAAAGGTGGTTAACTACACACTGATGCCCACACCCTGTGTGAAAAGATGAAAATCCCAAAAAGTCACACATTAACCAGAAGTGCAGTTTGTGAACCAGGAAATGACCCAACCAACAAAACGCACTCCCCAAAGAACAATCCAGGACACGTTTACAGCCAGGTGATCCTTAGAGATGCATTTTTTCTGGGGATAAATTCCTGGCCATTAATAAAAGAAAAAATACACTGGGTAATTCCTTGCCCATCTCCCCCTCCCTCCCCATTCACTAACACCAGGCAATGTTATTTAAGCCATTCTGTCTGAATTAATTTCAGTTGATTATAGGTAGTTGGAACTAAGTATAATTAGGCATTAAATTTTCATTTGCATTTTGGTGGTTGTGTGGAGGATATTTTGGTGGAGTCAATTTCAGAGAGTTCCATTGTGGATTTATTTCCATAAGCCCTGGAGGCTTTTCTCACTCAGTTCTCTGTTGCTCACTACATTAATGATACATCCCTCCCTCACGTCACCACTCTTTTGTAACTTTGCACTGGGCAGAGGATCCCCAATGCTGGGACCTTCCAGCGATCACTGATCCAATAGTTAAACACCGTCTGTGCCCCATTTCCAGCACTGGTAGCCAGGACCCACCTTTCACAATACAATCGCTGCACATTGCCATGTCTGGGAGAGGCAGGCTGTCACCTCACTTTGCCAACAGTGATCTGTAGATCCCGATGGACAAGGTCATGGAAAACATGACCATCCTCTTTCTGCAGCATCACCAGAGGGGTTAGCGCAGTACCAAATCCTGCCAGGGTGCTCCAACACCAGTGCAGTGTCCACTGATGGAGAAACACCCAGCAACGCCATAAGAAGGTTAGTGACCTCCTGCACTCCACATTGTCACCATCTACTCTCTGCTACCTCACCCTCACTCTAACTCCACTACTCTACCCACCTCAAAGCAAGGCTCGGGGTTTACCCTTGTATCCAGCATCTTCCCTCAATGGCTCTCGCGCAGTGTATCCCCTCAAACTGCTAACCCTTCCTGCCCTCCGTACTTCCTACTCACTTGCCCAGGACGCCTCACCTGCTGCAACACTGTGCCAACCACTTTCTTCACACTCAGTCCCTCCTTTTGTCTCACTCCAGAAGAAAGTATGCCCATAATAGGGCACTGAGGGCCAAGATGGTTGGCGGCGAAGCCAACCTCCATCTCCTCACTCCCTAGGAGGAGAGAATCCTTCAGTTAGCGGGAAAGGATCTGGACGATTTACACAGAGATGCCACGTCTCCCATGACAGCCACCCAGTAAAATTTGTTGTGATGTACTGCACTGTTTCCCCCCACATTCATGTTTCTTTCTGTACTGCAGTCTTTATCAACTCCACCAGGTTTCAGGCTCCCTAAGTTCTACTCAATCCATTTATTTAATTATTCGTCGCACCAGTGTACCCCCAGAACAGCTTCTTCCTCACTGTTGTCAGATTTATCAACAGATCTCTCACATATTAGAGTTGATCTTTCTCTGCACCTTCCCTGTAGCTGTAACACTATATTCTGCATTCTGTTCTACTATCTGATGTATTTATGTAAGGTATGATTTGTCTGGTTAGCATGCAAAACAATACTTTTTGCTGTATCTCCGTACATGTGACAATAATAAATCAAATCAGAGCCCCAGAACTGTCACATAGCCATGGCCAACATCGTAAAGCACAGTTCCCCTTTCGAAGCCAGGACAGTGATGACTGTCAAAGACAGATTGTTCCCAAAGTACCCATTGCTCTCCCATCCATTACCCCTATTCTCAGTAAATTGTCCCCTTTGTGTCCCAGCAGGATGGTTCCAATATCCAAAATTGACTTCTCCAATTTCCCCAGCACAGAACTACGACCCCCCTCCCATTAACCCCCTGGACATTTCATACACAACCTCCCAGAATTGACCTGAACAACTCCCCCACCATCAGATCACCCCCATCTGAGGACAGACTAGACCCCCTGACTGATCCCTGTGCAGCTTCTCTGACTGACTTTACCATAATCCCTGGACGGGTTGGACTCGACCTGGAGGTGGGCTGACCGTGGGGAGGGGTTGGGGGGTGGCGGGGAGCTGGGAGAATGCGGACGTACAGACTCTGATTACATGTGGCCAACCCCATGTACGGACATTATACAACGTCATTGACTGAATGTGGTGACACCCCATGACTGACCTTTGACCCTGTGACTGGACTATTCCCCTTAGACTTTCTGAGCTGGCCATTTGGTTGAAGGGGATACATAAACCGTGGCACATGCTGGATATGTGACATTGACACACACGATGCTGTGCACCAACATATCTGGGCCCCCTTCACAATCACTGATAAGCCTTCTGACTTTCTGTCCACACTAAAAGGCAAGGCAAGACTGAACTACTGTGAAGCTTTAAGTTCAGGATGAAGCGACAATGTGGAAAAAGGCAAAGTGAGGCAGAGGTGCTGTGAGAGTTCACGTCGACTTGAAATGAGTGAAAGCTAATAAAGCAACGTGACAGCTAGTGATGCATTCTGTTCCGATGCAGGAGGTAAGTGTCGAATCCTGTGTGTGAGGTGATCTGGCAGCAGCATAAAGTGTCAGTGAAGTCCATCATGCGATAGTGAAGTGTGTTTATAAGTCAGCTTGAAATGTGGCATGATGAGGTGGTAAGGCTGGTGCTTTGTTGATGCCAACCTCTGTGTATGGAGGGTGCCTGTGGAGTCTTCCCTGACAAATTGGAGGGTAATGGGCAAGTTGGAGGCCAGGAGAGGGTGATAGTTACATGTATAAGCCAGGTACCTGCTCTGATGTTCAAATTGTGAACTGGCGTGGTCTAATTTCTCACTGCTACCTGGGAGAATAGCAATTGAATTACTTTGAGCCTGTAAATTCCGAATGGAATGACAATGTCCTTTATTCATTAACAGGATGTGGACATCGCTGCCTAACCAGCATTTATTGAACATTCCTAATTGCCCAGAGGACAGTTCAGAGTCAAGCACATTGCTATGGGTCTGGAGTCACATGTAGGCCAGACCAGGTAAGGATGGCAGTTTCCTTCTCTAAAGGACATTAGTGAACCAGATGGGTTTTTCCAACAATCGTCAATGGATTCATGGTCATCATTAGATTCTTAATTCCAGATATTTATTGAATTCAAATTCCACCATCTGCCATGGCAGGATTCGAACCCAGGTCTCCAGAACATTATCTGGGTCTTTGGATTAACAGCCCAGTGATAGGCCATCACTGCCCCATTAATGTGCATATAAATAAGGTCAGATAAGATAATAATAAGACGCTAATACATTCAAATAGAGCCCTTGCCACTCGCTAGCAAGTTTCTCATCCAGACATTGAAACCTTAAGGCCAAATTGGACTTTACTTTCATGTTAAGAATTTTTAAAAATTTTTCTTGCATTTATCCAATTTTCTCACCATCGTCCATTTGTTCAGATGCTGGACAAGTTCCGCCAATATGTCAGTGAATGGCGTTTAGTGCAATGTGTTAGAGTCAACAACCCCCAAAAGTGCCAAACAGAAGGAGAAATAGCAATGGCAAAAGTACAATTTTATATCAAGGATGAAGTGAAGAGAAAGGCAAGCGTTACTGGCACCGGGAATGTAACCTTTGATATAACCTCAATCTACTGCAGTCAATTTCAGCATTCACACATACTTTTCTCATGGGACACAGGCTTTTAAGTTCCAAGATGATCTTGCAAAAACACACCACTGAACATTTTCGGCAAAAGCGATCCATTTATGTCAGTGTCAGAGCCGGTCTCAGATGGTACAACTGCATAGTAACAATACTTGGGAGAAATGAAATGTTAGCCAGGAGCTGAAAAGAATGGGCACTTTGATGGTCATGAACGAAGCTCAAAGTAATACTGAGTGAGACGGGGATCATACAATGATATGTGTTAGTACCAGGCTTAGGCCATTCAGCCCCTCGTGTTTATTCTGCTATTCAGTAAGATCGTGCCTGATCTGATTATGGCCTTCATTCTGCATTCCTACCCATCCCACATATCTGTTGACTCTCGTGTTAGTCAGAATTCTATCTACCTCTGCCTTCAAAATGTTCAATGACTCTGCCTCTGCTGGTAACTGGGAAAGAGTTCCTAAGACACTCAGCTGACAGAGAAAATAAGTTCTCTTCACGCTATTTTAAATGTGAGACCCTTTAGTTTTAAACTGCGCCCCACCGTTCTAGTCCGTCCCACAAGGGGACATATCTTTTCAGCACCCATTCTGTCAAATCCTCTCATAATCTCCATGTACAATCATATCACCGCTCATTCCTCCGAACTTCATTGGATACTGACCCAACCTGTCCACCTTTCCCCATAGCGTAACACTCACACCACGGGAATCAGTTAATTCTTTGAACAGCTTCTAATGCAATTATGTTGTCTTTTAAGAACAACTTAACTGTACTTAGTACTCTAGATGTGATCACACCGATACCCCATACAACTGTAGCAATATATTTCTATTTTTATGTTCCATTCCCCTTGTAATAAACAGCAACATTCCATTTGCCTTCCTAATCTCTTGATGTATCTGCATACTAACATTTTGTGTTTCATATGTCAGGACACATAGATCCCTCTGTGCTCTGACTTCTGCATTTTTCCTCCATTTAAATAAAATATTATTTTATTATTCTTACTGCCAAAGTAGTCAAGTACACATTTTCCCACATTATACTCAATCTGCCAAATTTAACCTAGCTATAGACCTTTGCAAACTTCTTATGTCCTCTTCACAATTTACTTTTTTTTTAACTGGAATATCTTTTATCTGATTTATTGATCTATTTGATTTATTATACTGAAATATTTATCAAAATAAAATATACAAGTAAGACACATTAATGGTAGCAATGGAGTGGATTGTGTCTCCTAAATGCAGTACAACAAGAGCCATCAATTGTAAGATGGTACCTTACACATCTTATTTGTCTACCTATTTTTGTGTCATTAGTAAATATAACAACTGCACATTTGGACCAGTCATCTAAGTCATTGTTACAGATTGTAAATAGTTGACACCCCAGCACAGAAGCCTGTAGTACTCAATTTGTTACATCTTTTCAACCTGGAAATGATCTCCTTATGCCTATCCTCCATTTCCTGTCAGCTAACAAATCCTCTATCCATGCCAATGTAATCCCCTGCACCATGAGCTCTTATTTTGTGTAGCAACCTCTGACATATCACCTTGTCAAATGCTTTCTGGAAATTCAAGTACACCACATCACAGTCCTGCTTTATCCACATTACTTGTTACTTGCTCAAATAACTGATGAATTAGTCAAACATGATTTCCCTTTCAAAAAGCCATGTTGACTCTACCTATTTCCACTGAGATTTTCTCTTTGTAATAGATTTCAACATTACTCTGTGATTGTTAAGTTAGCAGGTAGTAATTTTCTGTTTTCTATTTCCCTCATTTCTTGAATACTGGTGTTACATATGTATTTTTATTCCAATCTGAGTACACCTTTCCAGAATCTAGGGAATTTCTGAAATTTTAAAACCAAAGCATCTACTATCTTAGCAGCAAATTCTTTTAAGGCCAGAGGATGAAGTCCAGAAGGACCTGGGTCTTGTCAGCTTTTAGTTCTAATGTTTTTCTCAGTATCCTTTCTCTAATGTTAGTAATTGTTTTATGTTTTTCTTTCCTTTAACCTCTTGAGCACTTCCTTCTAGGATTTTATCTGTATCCTCTAGAATGAAGCAAAGACAAAATATCGATTCAATTCATTCACTATTTCTTTTTATCCATTACTAATTCCCCAGACTCATTCTGCAGAGGACCAATATTCATTTTACTTATTCTTTTCTTTATTTTAAATAACAATAGAAACTCTGTTTTAATATTTCCAGCAAGCTTTCTTTTGTTCACTAATTTCTACTTCCTTATGAGCCATTTTGATCATTCTTTGTTGCCTTTCATATTCTGTCTAATTGTTTGATCTGGCATCAATTTTCACAGTATTGATTGCTTTTTCTTTCAATTTTAAATGATCCTTAACTTCCTTAGTTGGGTACAGATGGTGCTTCCTTCTTTTATAATCTTTGATTTATATCTTTGCAGACAGAATCCAGATAGTCAGGGGAATTTGGAGTCAGGCATAACTTGTCTTTTTTAGGAGTAGTGACTGCTTTCTGATCAAGAACGATGAATGGCTTGCATTTATGTAGCACCTTTTACAATCTTAGGAAGTCCCAAAGTGCTTTATAGTTAATAAAGTATGTTTGAAATGTGGTCCCTGCTGTAATGCCAATTTCAGAAACTTGAAATTACAATAAGACTCATAACTGAGTGATTAGCTTCCACTAGTATCAGTTGTGGGATAATTATCAGACAACACATTGAGAAGTTTCCTGTGCTTTTGCTCAAATAGTGCTACAGAATCTTTTATATTCACCTGAGAGATAGACAAGACACCAGTTTAGTGTCTCATCTTTATAGACACCTCAGATATTGTCACATGCCAGTTGCATTGTATTGATGTGCCAACATGCATTGATGTGCTGAAGTCTTTCAAGTGAGATGTAAAACCACAGCCTTCTGACTCAGAGGTCGGTGCTACAAATTGAGTCAAATCTCCCATCAATTTTGACGCAGAACATAAGACCATGAGCCTGAAGCATTGTTGCCTTTGTCGAAGGGTTAGAAATATTGCAGATGCTGGATATCTGAAACAATAAGATAAAATGCTGGAACCACTCCGCAAACTGGGCAGCATCTGTAGTGAGAGCAGCTGGATTAGTGCTTCCGAGCTTCATAAGGCAAGGGAAGAATCAATCCGCCCTATACTGCCTTCCTGCAGGGCAGTTGGGTCACAGGCTTGCCGTGACATTGCAGACTTAGATAACATTCTCTCAGCGCTGATCTCTGTCAAAAATTGCAGTGTTTGTCCCTAAGGTTGTTAACAGAGATTCCAGGCTCCTGTGGGTTTGTCTTTGTGAATACTTTTCCACTATCGTTTTTTACAGTATTAGTGACATTGTTAAAGTTGAGATAATGCATTACCTAGTGTTACCATTAGGCTGGTGATGTTCTGGCCTCCTGAGATTGAACGCCATCATGGCAGCTCGTGGAAATTGACTTCGATACGGGAAAAAAAACTAGAATTAAAAATCTAATGATGACCACGAAACCACAGTCAACTATTTTGTTCAAAACCCCATCCGGTTCATCCTTTTGGGAAAGAAAATGATCCTCAAAGGTGGATTTGCAAAGTGAACTGTTTCATCAGGCAGAGCCAATGCTGTCAACATGCCAGCCCATTCCTGACGACTAAAGAGGACCAAAGTCAAATGGTCTTCTTACCCATTGGTTTAGCTCGGTTCATTCCTGAAACAAGTGTGACAAGATATCCAGGACTGTGAGTTCAAATCCTGGCAAGTTAGTTTGGACATTTGAATTCCACCTTAAAATAAAATCCAGGAGTAAAACAATACTGCTATCAGTCAGACGTCCGCTTGCTCATTCACTCTGGGATGGGTTGCGGTTTACTGACTTAAAGCACCTACTTAGCAGATCCTCAGTTCAGGTTTCAGTGATGCTTTTCACTTTTCTTCTGAAATGTGGCTTTCAATTAAACTGACACACAGGAGAATGCTTGGTCTGACATGAAAATAAAACGATGGCAATCACATTGTGGAGGGTACAGAGGATATTCACCAGGATGTTGCCTCTCCTGAACTCTTCCCTCCCTCCTTCACACCCCTGTCCTCCCTTCCCATCCCC
>NC_063352.1:9809438-9841173 GCF_021869965.1 Rhincodon typus | reverse complement strand
GAGAAGGGTCTAGGCCTGAAACGTCAGCCTTCCTGCTCCTCTGATGCTGCTTGGCCTGCTGTGTTCATCCAGCTCTAGACCTTATTATCTCAGATTCTCCAGCATCTGCAGTTCCTACTATCTCTGAATCAATTTAGAGTGGTTTCATTACTGCAGACTTGTTGGGCCGATGGGCTTACTTTCTAATGTATTCTATGATTCTATGATTCCCTGATCAGACTCTGGTTCCATCATTAATTAGGCAAAGGATAACCTCCCAATATAGAAACCACTTTCTCAAAATGGCATTGAAACATTGACCACAAAAGCATTGCATACATGTATATCTCTACACCATAACAAGGAAATGTGTATTTGTATAGCAGAACAGACAGCAACTGTGCAGAGATGAGTTCTATTGAAAAGACCTGGAATATTGGCTCTGTTTCTCTTTCCACAGATGCTGTTATGTGTTTCCAACATTGCCCTTTCACTTTCAGATTTCTGGCATCTATTTTAGTTTTGTATTAAATGACATCTTTAAGATAACAAGATGTCCCAGATTGTTCCCAGAAACATCAGCCCAGATGTTCCCCCACCACCACTGGATCCAGCACTCCCTCTCCTGCCCTTGGTTCCAGCAGCACACCCCTCCCTCAATTCCCCCTCTCCCCTCCATGCCCTTGCCTGATTGTTAAGGTTCGATAATGGTTTCAGTGAGATGTAGCAGACAACTCTCAAGGTTGAGTGATCGAAAGTAACAGCTTTATTATCAGTAGCAGATATTAGTAAATATACTAAGCAGCAAATGTATATAAATCTGAAAACATATATAAATAAGCAGTAAATATCTATACGGCAGTAAATCTATATATCGTTCACTAACTTGGCACCACCACACTTAGCTTACATACTTAACCTTTTACAGGAACTGTCAAAGTGGCTGTGCTACTGCACATTTCAATGGAAGAATATGGCAACTACGCCACAAGAAAAAGTGAGCATGGTTAGCCTTCCCCGACTGACCTGCATCACATTAGAATGTAGGTACGCTTCATATTTCTACAGAACCTGTGATCAGGCTCGCTGCCAGAAAACCTGGAGCTCTGAGTGTAAAACAATAGGAGCAATGTGGTAAGCTGATTGTCACTCCTTTGAAAGTCCAGCCCATCATGAAACAAAATATGACACAGGGGGACGCTTAAGGGGATTCTCTGGTAGATTTTTCCAAGAGGTAGGTTTTACGGGGAGTCTTAAAGGAGGGAAGAGAGATGCAGAGGCTCAGAGGGAAATTCCAGACTTTAGAGTGAGGCAGATGAAAGCACAGCATCAGTGATGGCTTCATTGAAATCAGGGAGGCTCAAGAAGCCAGAATCAATGGAATGCAAAGGGTTGCAGAGCTGGAGATGCGAAACCCACAGAGGGATTTAAAAATAAATGCACCCTTAGTTACAGATTTATCCCAAAACTCCCATTCAGCAGGAACGTTTATGTTCATTATTGGAGAGCGAGGTTAGTAATCTGGCTCATATTAGCTCTAGTCTGCTTCTCATTACCTCCAGATGTACATCTGCCAGAAGTGAGAATTAATCCTCCCAAGCACATCCAGAACCATCAGCTTCCAACTCACTTCTCTCACAGCCATATCAACAAACAGATTATTAATGTAACAACATGTTTCAGCAAACAAAACAAGAAGCAAAGAACTGCTGGAAATCAAACAAAAAAAAATTGTTGGAAGAAAAGTCGGCAGGTCTGGCAGCATCTGTGGAGAGAAAGTCCAGTGACCCTTCTTCAGAACCAGTTCTGTTGGCAGCTATAAAAGGTTAGAGTTCAGGAGAGGCAGGATAAGCTGGGATTTTTTTCACTGGAGCGTAAGAGGTTGAGAGGTGACCTTATAGAGGTTTATAAAATCATGAGAGGCATTGATAGAGTTAATGGTAGGCATTTTTTCCCTAGGATTGGGGGATTACAAGACAAGGGGGCATATTTTTAAGGTGAGAGGAGAGGGAATTGAATAACACAAGGGGGCAATTTTGTTTTTTAAATAGAGTGTGATTTGTGTGCAGAGTGAATTTCCTGAGGAAAGTGGAGGATGTGGACACAGTCACGATGTTTAAAAGACACATAGATAAGTACATGAATAAGAAAGGTTTAGAGGGATAAGAGCCAGGAGCAGGCAGGTGGGACTAGTTTAGTTTGGAACTATGTTTGGCATGGACTGGTCAGATCAAAGGGCCTGTTTCTGTGCTTTACAATTCTATGACTCTATGACCTGAAATGTTAACTCTGATTTCCCTCCACAGATGCTGCCAGACCTGTTGACTTATTCCAGCATGTTGTTCTCAAATATTTACCATTGGCCCTTTCATGAATGCTAACCATTGCTTACCAACATAACAATAAGAGGCCATTCCTGAGCTCAATCAGTCCAGACTTCAAAGCTTGAGAGGAGATACGATTGACAGGAGGAGCGATTGCAGGTTGACAACTGATCAAGTTATTTCCCATCTTGGCAATGGAAGGGAACAGCGATCAGAAGAAACCCGGAAGTCAAAGTTTCAGGCAACTTGATACGGTGATAAACAAAACAGTGAGACAAAAACAAAGGCATTGTATTTCATTCCTGACAAGGGAGATGCAGCTTATCTTGTCATTAATCAGATTAGTTGGTAGTAAAATGGCATAATTTAAACCTCAATTTTGACAACTTGATTTCCACAATAATGAAAAGCCATGAAGCTTTCATCTGTCGTCAGATTGATTCTCAAAGTGTTTAGACAAGACTTTCCATATTTATATCATGACTCCATGAAAAGTGTTCGCTGCCTCTTATGAAAGGTCAGCCTGCACTGAAGGACTGATGATTAAACAGCTTCAAGTGCCCTGTAAATAATGGTCTGTCATGGGAATGTGACAAGTTCCTGACAATATAGTCACAGAATAAGGAGATTTGTGAAACACGACAAGATAGTAACAGGTAATGAAGATAAAATTGATTTTCTTGGTAAGCCAAGTATTGTTTTGTGTTTTAAATAATCAACTGCTGGAGACTGACTGTTTTTATAATAGCTTTATTCAAGTGACATGAGGGAGATATTCCTCAGCTTTTAGACTAAAGCAAAACTTTACAGCACACAGAAGATTTGTTCATATTTATTCTGTTAGTGTATTCTTGCCCACATTCCAGTCTTCTTCCATACGCAAAGAAAACAGATGTCCCTCCAGGTTAACATGTTTAGGTCTCCTTCAAGCAGCCTTGGAGCAATCAATTAAGCTCACTTAGATGTCATTGTCTCTTCCTGTATCAGTGTCTATCCTACACTGCTTCTTCCCATGCCATTCTTAGAATATTTTCATTAACATTGTCTCCTGTTTACATAGACGCCTACAGGAATCCTACCAAATGAAGTGAATATGGTTCACTCCTCACAAAGTTGAAACCTGCCTTCTACTTCTGGTGTGAAAGTAACATTTAACCCTCAGAGTCTAAAAGATTCCCCCTGACGGTCATGAGAACAGATACTGTATCGTTTATCCATTCATTGGTACACTGTGGCCTCCTGAATAAGCCAGAAATGTGCCAGCCCCCACACTGAGAAGGGTTATACAAATTTGGCTACAAAAAGGTTGTGAATATGTAGCTCTCCATAACCATATCAAGGAAATGTGTATTTATATAGCTGATCAGATAGCAACTGTGCAGAGATGAGTTCTAGTGAAAAGTCATTGACCTGGAATATTGGCTCTGTTTCTCTGTCCATAGATGCTGCTAGGCCCGTTGTGTGTTTCCAACATTTCCCATTTAATTTCAGATTTATAGCATTTACAGTATTTGTTGTATTTATGCCAACTACAGAATTAGCCCCTCAGCATACTGAACAAAGAAGTTTGATAGGTTTCTGAAGAAGGGTCATTCGACCCAAAACGTTAACTCTGATTTCTCTCCACAAATGCTGCCAGACCTGCTAAAATTTTCAAGCAATTTCTGATTTTGTTATTTGAGGTTGACAGGGTTGTTAATGTTACCTGTCCAAAATTGGACCTAATGTCGCCTGTGCCACTTGTGACAGTACTACAGCTTTGTAAGGTATATTTTGTCCTTTATTTAAATGAAGAAAGGTTGAGACAGAGATGCCAAGTGGTCTGCTCAAAGCCAATAAAGTAAGCAGCTTGGAAGGCCTTGGGTTTTTGATTAATAGAAGCAGCCTGTTTGGGTGGGGTCAAGCTCCCACAGAACCAGGATTTTTAGTTTAAGCTTTCTGCATTTACAGGGGCCTTAGGACATAGAACATAGAACTGTACAACACAGGAATGAGCCCTTCGGTCCTTGATGTTGTGCTGAACATGACGCAAAATTAAACAATTCCCTTCTGCCTGCCCTTGGTCCATGTCCCTCCATTCCTTGCGTATTCATGTGTTTATCTTGTCCCTTAAATGCCCCTATCTTATCTGCCTCCACCACCATCCCTGGCATTGGGTTCCAGACTCCTACCACTCTCTGTGTCTAAAACGTGACCCTCACATCTCCTTTGAACTTTTCCCCTCTCATCTTAAATGCATACACCATAGTATTAGACACTTCAACTCTGGGAAAAAGATTCTGATTGTCAACCTTATCTATGCATCTCATGATTTTATAGATTTCTTTCAAGTCTCCCCCCATCCGCTGCCACTCCAGAGAAAACAACCCGAGTTTTTCTAGCCTCTGCTTGTAGCTCAGACCCTTTAATCCAGACAGCATCCTGGTAAAGCTCTTCTGCACCCTCTCCAAAGCTTCCACATCCTTCCTGTAATGTGGTGACCAGAATTGAATGCATTACTCTAAGTGTGGCCGAACCAAAGTCTTATAAAGCTGCAACATGACATCCTGAGTCTTGTACTCAATTCCCCGACCAATAAAGTCATGCATGCCATACGCCTTCTTTATCACCCTATCTACTTGTGTGGCCACTTTCAGGGAGCTATGGACTTGAATCCCAAGATCCCTCTGTATATCATTGCCATTAACCGTATACATTTTCTTAACATCTGATCTCTCAAAGTGCAACACTTCACACTTAACTGGATTAAACTCCATCTGTCACTTCTCTGCCCGTATCTGCAAATGATCCATATCCTGCTGTATCCTTTGTCAGCCTTTTAAACTATCGACAACTCCACCAATCTTTGTATCATCTGCAAACTTACCAACCCACCCATCTACAATTTCATCCAAGTCATTTACAGATATCACAAGCTGGATGTGGAAGCTCTTATTCATTTCTCTGTTACAGCTAAAAGCTGGGGTTCTCTTCTTGCTTCTAGAATTGCATGTGGGACGATCCATTTGACTGAATCTGCCTTTGCCAAGGGTGTTATTATGAGATGTTACTATATTGGAACAGTTAATTAGTAGTAGTTAATACATACATTATTTTGTTAAGCATTTCAATAGAGTTATGGTTAAGCCAGTTCTTCTATTTTTATTTTGTCTGTATTTTAACTGCAGTGTAAAAATAAAGTCAAGTAGTTTGACAGTCAAATTGTATCCAGAACACAATTCCTTATACTTATCTTTAAATTAAGAAAAATAGTTAGTGTCTCAGCTATCATAATATATTTTGAGGAGATTTAATCTGGTCTATAACACATTGTTGTGCCCACAGTCAACATCTCGCACCTCCCAACCCTTCCCACCTCCGTGCACTTCACAGACAATTTGTCTTAGTATCAAGAAAAGATCATTACATCATTAACTTGATCAATAATGATTCCATGTTTTTTGCACAGACATTTCCATTGCTTCTTGATAGGTCTTTTGGATTGGAGTAAAGGATTATTTCTTTGTAACCAGGTAACAAAAGTTTGGCTCATATAAATAAGTTACTGGTGGGTCCTTAGATAACGAGGTAGTTGAGTTAATGGAAGCCAGGGATTTGGACAGAGATGGCTAAACTGAGTATTTATGGAGCTTTGCTAATATTTAATTAGAGAATGGGGTGAGGAGAGGCGTATCAAGCTGAAGGCGAGGCAGGCTATTCTTGATTCTTTCATGAGATGTGAGCAACACTGACAAGGCCAGCATTTGCCTGTCCTGATATACCTTGAACTGAGTGGTTTACCAAATCACTGCAGAGGGCAGTTAAGAGCCAATCACATTGCAGTGTGTCATGTGTAGGCCAGATGAGACGAGGATGGTAGATTTCTTTCCCTAAAGGACAGTAGTGAACCAGATGGGTCTTTATAACAGTGAGTTTTTGTTTTAGCAATATTTTGAAAACAACTGCATCCTCAACAATTAATGATAATTGTCGTCATCACCATTACTGGAACTAACTTCATATTCAGAGGTTATTAACCGAATTAACTTCCATCAATTCCACCGTGCTGGGAACTTAATCCATGTCCCCAAAGCAATATCTTGTATTTTTAGATTACATCCAGAGATATTATCAGTAAGCACCCACATTGTAATGGGTGGTCAATCCCTTAACATTTATTTTGTGCGATCTGCCACTGTTGAACTTTATGACCCTTGACTGAAAATACGAAAGCAAGAGTTTGCATTGATATAGCACCTTTCACAACCTCAGGGCACTCAGGGTCATACAGCATGGAAACAGACCCTTTGGTCCAACCAGTCCACGCCGACCATAATTCTAAAATAAATTAACCCCACCTGCCTGCACTTGGCCCATATCCATCCAATCATTTCTTAGTCACAAATGTATTTAAATATCTTTTAAATGTTGTAACTGTACCCACATCCACCAGTTCCTCTGAAAGTTCATTCCATATATGAACCACTGTGTAAAAGAATTGCCTCTCATGTCTTTTTTAAATCTTTCTCCTGTCATCTTAAAAATATGCCCTTTAGTACTGAAATTCCCCACCCTAAGGAAGAGACACCTGCCAGTCATCTTACAAACCTCTGTAAGGTAGCCACTCAATGTCCTATGCTCCAGTGAAAAAAGTCCCAGCCTATCCAGCCTCTCCTTATAACACGAACCCTCCATTCCCAGTGACATCTGGTAGATCTTTTCTGAAATCTCTCCAGCTTAATAATATCCTTCCTGGAACAGGGCGACAAGAACTGGACACAGTACTGCTCAGACTTCACATCCAAACAAGTGGTTTTGAAGTATAGCTGTTGTTGTAATGTAGGAACATAATGTAACCAACACACTGCTGGCTGGTGAGATGCCTGAAAATGGCCCCTTGCAGAAAACCCAGGAAGCAGAAAAGGCCATTTATTCCATTAAAGCTCATTGCTCTTAATTTCCTATTCATTTACAGTATCCATTCACCATGATATGTGACAAATCATCTCCACAAAAAAGTAAGTTAAAATTGTATTCCCTTAAATAATGTATAATGAATTTAATAGGCACCTAATGTAGGTAATTATTTTTTCTTGTCACATCTTTCTGCTAGTATTCATTTGAAGTGAGGTATGAACCCATTTTATGCTCACACTAACTCTTTCCCTCAAGTTAATGATCAGAAGAAAATAGACCTCAAGAAATCTTTCGAGTGCTCTAGTCCTCTTGGCCACTTCATTATTAGCAGCTGCAGATATAACAGATGTCTCTTTTAATCACTAAGCAAATGTTTAATAGGTTCTCTTTCATTCAGCTATAGCTGTCAAGGAGTTTCCTGTTCATCATGGTTACAACTGTTTGAATTTTACAGAGTCCAAAACTACACCTACTGTTTCTGTAACTCATCCTTACCTGGTCTAGCCTACACGTGACTCCAGACCCATAACAATGTGGTTGACTCTGAACTGCCCTCTGGGTAATTAGGGATGGGCAATAAATGTTGCCTGGTCAGCAACACCCTCATCCCATTCATGAATTTAAAAAAAGAATGGAAATTGGGTGGATGTGGGTTGTAGAAGGAGCTTCTATTTCAGTGCACAAACTCACACACTTTAGTTTTCCATATAATCAGACAGCATTACCATTTTCTTTGTTATCCACTGCAGATAATTTGCAGTAATAGTTCCAGGGATGAGGAATTTCAGTTGTAAGAACATAGAAACATACCAATGTACAAATTAGGAACTACTTGCTCCCTTGCACCTGTTCTGTCATTCAGTAAGACCATGGCTGATTTGACAACTTCTCATTCCCAACTACCTCCAATAACCTTCAACTCCTTTGCTCATTATGATGAAAGGTTATAATATATTACTGTAATATAATTTGTTAACATAGGTTCTAAAATAGAAGAAAATGGATTTTAATTGTCAGTATTGTGGAAGTCTGACCTTTTGAAAAAGATCAGAAAGTCATTCTTGAACAGTGAGTTAAAAACAGCATTTCTTAAAAAAAGTCTTATGTAAGTGATGACAAAGATGTAATTGTTGCAGTGCTTTCTGATTTGAGTTTTACAACCTGGGGGCAGGGGTCAGAAACTGGTTCATTCAGAAAGAAGAGGTCCACAACAGCAGAGATTCTGTTAGTAGCAGTCCCAAAATTAATCAGGGCAGGCCTAGGGGGACATTTTGAGTAGCTTTGTAGAAAACTCCAGAATCAGATGCCTATAGAGATGTCAGAGGAGATGGCATTCTACAAGGTTGTTGAAGATGAGGTTAAGAAACCCATGTGGGGTAGTAATAGTGAGCTGAGATAGCAACTTGTTTTAAGATCTTGGAGAAAAATATTAAAGAAAATGGCATCAATTGAATACATAGCACCACAAAGGAACCTGATTCCAGCTAAACAAAGAGCTTTAGTATGGAGATAGGAGTTTGAGTATCTGTAAAGCTATTTCTGGGGTAAAAGGATTAAATCTTTCTCTGAGATAACAAGGTGTAGAGCTGGATGAACACAGCAGGCCAAGCAGCATCAGAGGAGCAGGAAGGCTGACGTTTCGGGCCTAGACCCTTCTTCAGAAATGGGGGAGGGGAAGCAGGTTCTGAAATAAATAGGGAGAGAGGGGGAGGCGGATAGAAGATGGATAGAGGACAAGATAGGTGGACAGGAGACAGACAGGTCAAAGAGGCAGGGATGGAGCCAGTAAAGGTGAGTGTAGGTGGGGAGGTAGGGAGGAGATAGGTCAGTCCAGGGAGGACGGATAGGTCAAGGGGGCGGGATGAGGTTAGTAGGTAGGAGATGGGGGTGGGGCTTGAGGTGGCATGAGGGGATAGGTGGGAGGAAGGACAGGTTAGGGAGGTGGGGACAAGCTGGGCTGTTTTTGGGATGCGGTAGGGGGAGGGGAGATTTTGAAGCTTGTGAAATCCACATTGATACCATTGGGCTGCAGGGTATTTGTAATGAGTTCATCTCAAATAGTTGCTGTACAGTATAATATAGTTTGTGTTTTTCTTTTATAAATTAACTTTTATGTTCTTCTCTTAATAGTACATCAGCAGCCTCTTGAGAGTATGTTCAGTGGCTGACCTCCACAGTAAACAAAAAGAAAAATTAAGCTGATCATCTAATAAGCCAAGCATCATTCTGCATTCAGATTCTCCAGTATTGCCATCAGCTAGGATTATCACATATCAAGCATCTATCGACCTCCTCAGTAAAGGTACTGAAGGGCAGCACTTTTGGGGAAAAATCTTTCAAAGACTCATGGCATTCTTTTCAAAACATTTCTTCTCGTCTCAGTGTTAAATGGACACTTGCATATTTTTAAACAGTGGCATCTTGTTCATGATTCTCCTGCACGTCCTCTCCACATGCTCTCTTTCAAGACCCCTCAGTGTCATAGTTATGTTTCACGATGACCTGAAGCTTCCAAATTCCAAGCTGGGGAAGGACATTGAATAGCATTTACAATGATGGGTGAGAAAACAGTCATCACTGGGAAAAAAAACGACAGACCTATAAGCATCATTCTGCACCTCAACAATGAAATGATTTTGAGACATTGCTAGTCTCCACAATCATTCCCCTGTGGAGATCCAGTTTGTCAATCATCATTACCCTCCAGTTTGTTTCTCACTTGAACATTAGGCAGCTTGTGGTTAAACACTGTGGGGGCTTGACCGACTCATTGATGCCCCCTTGATTGCCTGATTCAATTCTCAGGCAGGGCTCAAAGCGATGAGCTGTCTGCCTGCCTGTAAACACTGGGATAGTTTTGTATGTGGAAAGTACCAGCTGGAGGACTGTGATTGAAATTTTCAGGTACAATTACATCAATTGAAGAGTACTGAGTACAAGAGTACAATGAAAAGTCGATAACATCACCACACACAGCACCATCTTAGAATCAAAGTAACTAGGTACAATAAGTTAGTTACAGAAGCAGTAAAATAAAAAAACAATGTTAAAATGTTCACTGTAGATGATCCTACAATGCATAGACTGCAGCAGTTCAAAATGGTGGCTCAATACTGTCTGATTGTAATGAGGTCAGCCAGAATATGAGTTCCCTGGTTGGGGTTATTAATCTGGTCTAATCAGGGATGCCCTGGCTGACAGATAAAGGGTGTTAGACTCTGAGAGCTGGCTCTGAGGAAGCTGGATCAGTGTCAAGGACTCTCCCCACGTAAATAAATCATGAGTTGGTGACAGGATACTGGCCTGAGTGGAGTTATTTCAACTACCTGTCAAGTGTAATTATGGATTGACAACAAAAGCTCATATCCCGTGAACAAATGTCAAAAACAATATAAATCTAATCTGGCTTGGTTTAGAAGATTTTCTCTCTAAAAGCAAGGAAATTAGTTTAGACCAAATTGGTGTATGAAGCACTAAAGGACTTCAATTTCTCACTCAGCTTGGCCAAATTATAGGTATGGTATGGTTTAGTAATATTCTTTGAGTCATTTTCCTTGAGTTACCCTCTAACCTCTAGTAAATTACTCCAAAAGGAATTCAGAATACAGCTTGTATCTACGTATGCGCTATTTTCAATTCTCGTTTAATGCTGGTTAGAATCATCACCTTCAGAGGCACTGACAATTCTTTATCCTCGTTCAAAGGAAGATATCTGACGTCAAAGTACACACAGAAATTTTTTTGCACATTCTGCACAATCTAGCTGCACAGTGAGTTAGCAACTTAAGGTTTACCCATATTCTGAGACCTAAAAGCAGCTGATGAGCTTTTAAGAAAGTCCTTTTGTTTCTGTATTATGTATATAAAACAGACGCAAGGGGACTTTCTGAAGTCCTACACTACACCTCGAGGCTTACTCTGATCTCAAGCAAATGGTTGATTTTCCACACACTAATGTTGAATTAGTCACTTGCAAGGCAGCTAGGAGTTTCCAACCAGTTGGCCATTGTAAAATTCTCTTGCACGCGTCCCTAAAATTACCCCCAACTTCTCTCATGGCAAGTGTTGGAACGGAAATTGTGTGGGCCGATCAAAATGATTCTGACTTATTGTAGCAAAGTAAAATGGCAGTTACTAAATTTAATGCTATTTTGGTTACCGAAGATTAATTTTTGCAAAAAAAGAATGTATATTCTAAGACTGCCATTTAAGTGAAAGCATGACTATAGTGATATTCACTGGCCTGCTAATGTAGCCCCGTCGTGTCCAATGGTTTTTGTGCTGGTTTGATTGGTTAGTCTAATTCACTGATCCTTGTACATTCACTTGATCACCTAAGCCAGGGGGTGGAGCGACAGTTAGTACCAATACCAAACTGGGAACTAGCAAACTTCTGGGGCTCCATGGAAATCCTCTCTAAGTTCTGAGGTGTTTTAAAGTTCTGTGAATTGTTTGTTATTTAGAACTCGAGTTTTCTCTGCAATGTACATAAGATATAGCACAAACCAGAAAATACACTTCAGCTCCTGTGAAGTGTCACAACTCCCTAGAGTAGCTGAAAATCTAACACCAGTATTCCCAGAGTCAACTCAAAGGCTGAAGACTGTTTTAAAAAGTACTCACAATTCCTCAATTCATCTGATTTTCAAGCTCAGATTTAACTCTTTGGACACAATTGAAGTTGTCTATTTTAAAGTAGTTTACTCCTCCCGCTCCCTACACCCTATCTTCAGCATATATACCAATCTTCTCCCAGCCGCTGTTAGTTTGGAAGAAGGGTCGATGGACTGGAAACAATAGCTCTGCTTTCCCTCCACAGATGTTGCCAGACCTGCTGAGTTTTCCCAGCAATTTCTGTTTTTTTTTATTTCTGATTTACAACATCTACAGTTCTTTGCATTTTTTTGAAAAAAAACTCAGATTAAATTTCTGGTATTATCCAAAAGAAAGATCATGGTACGATGATATCAGTGGCCAACTCTAGTTGCCCTGAGTTTGATACAATAATCATGATGTGCTTCGAGAAGCTGGCCATGGTCCAGTCTCCCAAACTGCCTCAATCCGTTACATTTTGCCTACTGACATAACAGGTCCACAGAGAATGCCATATTCCCAGCCCTGATCTCATCCCTGGAACATCTGGACAACAAAGATACCTACGTCAGACTCCTGCTCGTTGAATACAGCTCCACCTTCAACTCCATTATACCCTCCAGACTGATCTCAAAACCGCAAGACCTTGGTTTCGGTCCACCCTCTGCAACTGGATCCTCAGCTTTCTGGCCCTAGACCGCAATCAGTGAGGATAGGTAACCGCACCTCCTACACAATAACACTCAACACTGGAGCCCCCCACCCCAAGGATGCGTCCTCAGCCCCCTGCTGTAGTCCCTGTACACCTACCACTGTGTTGTCAAATTCCAAATGAAAGCCATCTACAAGTTCGATGACGACACCACCGCAATGGGACAGATATCTAACAACGATGAGTCAAAATACAGAAGGGAGATAGAGAGCTTGGTGACGTGGTGCATTAAAAATTGTCTCTCAATGTTGGCAAAACTAGAGAACTGATCATGAACTTCAGAAAGAAAGGGGGAGAACATGTCCCCATCTACATCAACAGAACTGAGGTTGAGAGGGTGAAGAGCATCAAGTTTCTTGGAGTGACAATAACCAATTACCTGTCCTGGACTTCCCATGTGACTGCGACAGTCAAGAAGAAACAACAATGCCTCTTCTTCCTCAGGCGGCTTAGGAAATTTGGCATGTTCATAATGTCCCTCACCAACTTCTGCAGATGCACCATTGAAAGCATGGTGTCCGGGTGTATAACAGCCTGGTACAGCAACTGCTCTGCCCGGGACCGTAAGAAACTACAGAAGGTGGTGTGCACAGCCCAGACCATCATGGAAGCCAACCTTCCATCCATGGACTCCATTTACATGACCTGCTGCCGCGGAAAGGCGGCCAACATCATCAAAGACGCATTGCACACCGGTAATGTTCTCCCACAATCTTTTCCATCAGGTAGAAGATACAGAAGCCTGAACACACGCACAAGCAGGTTCAGGAACAGTTTCTTTCCAGCTGTTATCAGACTGTTGAATGGACTCTGGCCTCAAATAATGTAATCTACAATGTAACCTGTATGCCTCTAAGTCTTTTTGATCTGTACATCCTTTGCTTGCTGTGATCTGCCTGTACCACTCGTAAACATAGCTTTTCATTGTATTTCAGTACATGTGACAATAAAATCAAAATCAACATCAAATCAAAACAGAAGTTTGTTAATGCTCTTCAGAGAGGAGTTTAGAATCAGCCTTACAGGACTTGCATCATGCACAGGTAGTCCCCTTCTCTAAAGGACATGACTGAACTCTTACAATTCTTTTAGGGTAACTTTTATTAGCTTATTTTTAAAAAAATTTTAACTGAAGTCATGTTTTCAAACTGCCACTATAATTTGAAAACACGTACTCTGAATTATTCTTGACCAGAAATCCACAAAAATATAACCATTGCATTATCTTCATCAGATCATTTGCTCAAGCTAGGGAAATCAACAGAGCCTTAAAGGCAGTGGTTCATTACTGGGTACGTGATCTCAATATGCAGCTGTTCTAACATGTTCCTTTTGTATTATCTTTTATTGAGCTGCAGTGAATTTTTCTGTGAAAAATTGTATGTTCGCAACTTTCTCTGGGGAAGCACATTAATATTAATTTGGTATAACTTCATGCAATAGTTTAGCCAACAAGAATGAAATTGTACCATTTATTACACAACCTCTTTAATGCACAACAAACATAGCTTGCTTCACTATCCCTTGCACTGACAGATAAAGCTGACAACTCGAGGCATTTAGTTGAAAAGGTCACTGCTGGCTTCCAGCCATATCATGAGCATTTATGTGAACCATGACCTTGGCTTTCATTCCCAGAGATCAATCTATAATTCATTATGTTTTGACAAGAGGCATAAATATTACCTCAATCCCCCTATTAATTAGAGAGATGAGGGAACAAAACGATGCCAGATGGGCGATGATGATTTCCCCTAGAGATCATTTCAGCCTTGCTTAGAAAATGAGAGCCAGATACTCTCTGATTGTAATTATGTTTCTTTCTCTTGTAGACAGTTATAAGGGACTGTTCAGGATGCGTTCACTGGAACTACTAAACAATTCCTGCTTTAATATCTGTGGAAGTCAGTAACAGTGTCTTTAAAACTCTTGGAGCCTGCATTCCTCCAGGAGGTGTAAATGCCCATCTGGAAGCTCAGCCACCTGATCCCTTGGTTGTGTGGGAAAGTCAGATGGCAGTGCTGCCAAGGGGTATGTCTCAGCTGCCCGTCAACCAAGCAGAAGGACTGGCTGCATTTAAACAATGCAGGGCAAATACTCTTTAGGTCCCTGGTCACTATCCCAATCTAGGTCTCACAGTGGGTCCCACAGCTCTCAGTTAGCAGACTAGTGCCTTGGCTGATGGTATGACAGGTTGTTGAAAGAAATTATTGTCAGGCCTGCTCCAAATTCCATTCCCCTCACTGCTGACTCCATCAATCTCCCTGCAACCGTTGTATGAAACTGTTTGCAGTCTCCATTACTGTGCACGATTTTGGTCCTGACTTCATCTAGCAGCTGCAGCTTAGTGGATAGCATACTCACTTCTAAACCACCGGGCTCCAGACTTAAGTCCAAATCCCAACCTCTGCTACAAAATCAATGTTGATTCTCCAGTGATGCTCTAATGGAGCATTGCACTGTTATAAATGGTAACTTCTGGATGAGTTGTTAAACTAAGGTCCCATCCGGTGGATGTGAAATATCACTTTGGGATGTTACTTTGAAGAAGATCAGGGGAGTCCAGAACAATATTTATCCCTCAATATCACAAGAAATTGGATTATTACATTGCTGTTTGTGGGCGGTAGAGAGTTAGCAGTTGTTGTAGTTACTGTTGGGAACTCAGTTGGGAAGAATGCTGTGATAATTGAGCCCCATTGTTCCACAGCTATCAGAAATGTGAAAATACCCAATTAAACCACAAAAGATAATCAAGTTGGCTGACTGACTGCTATTTGGGACAAAATTCACATTCGGTAACTCTACTTATTGTAAATAAATGCATTCCTTAACAAATGACAAAAAAATGGATTACTAGTGGAACTAGGAGATAGTAGGAACTGCCAATGCTGGCGTCTGAGATAACAAGGTGTGGAGCTGGATGAACACAGCAGGCCAAGCAGCATCAGAGGAGCAAGAAAGCTGACGTTTTGGGTCTGGACCCATCTTCAGAAATGGTGGAGGGGAAGGGGGCCTTGAAATAAATAGAGAGAGGGGGAGGCAATGATAGAAGGTGGATAGAGGAGCAGATAGGTGGGAGAGAAGATGGACAGGTCAAGGAGGCGGGGATGAAGCCAGTAAAGGTGAGTGTAGGTAGGGAGTTGGGATGAGGGTTGGTCAGTGAGGAGGGAGGGGCGGGTAGGTGGGAGGGAAGACGGACAGGTCAAGGAGGCAGGGGTGAGGCGAGTAGGTAGGAAGTGGGGGTGGGGGTTGGTCAGTGAGGTGGGAGGAGCGGATAGGTGGGAGAAGAGACGGACAGATCAAGGAGGTGGGGACAAGATGGGCTGGTCAAGGGATGAGGTCAGGGGTGGGGAGATTTTGAAGCTTGTAAAGTCCACATTGAAACCATTGGGCTGCAGGGTTCCCTGGCGGAATATGAGGTGCTGTTCCTCCAGCCTTCGACTGGCATCATTGTGGCAATGGAGGAGGCCCAGGATGGACATGTCGTCCAGGGAGTGGGAGGGGGTGTTGAAGTGGTTCGCGACTGCGAGGTGTTGTCATTTGTCATGAACCGAGCGTAGGTGCTCCACAAAGCGGTCTCCAAGTTTGGGATTATGGTCGGCATGGATTGGTTGGACAGAAGGGTCTGTTTCTGTTCTGTATGATTCTGTGACTCTATGACTCTAGTTTATTGCTGTGTGACTTACCTTTACCCTTTTAATCCTTCATCCTCCCTCCCCCCAACACACAAATTAATTCATGAATAAGACAGACAAAACAGACAGCTCGACACAAATGTGTGTGGGAAAACACTGACAGCAAAATTAAATTCTGTAGATCAAAAGGTCCACGCTAAAAGGATGGAGAGGTATTCACAGTTCTTTTACTTTTAGCAGTGATGAGACAATGTAGTCTACAGTGATTGATTGATTGATTTTATTGTCACATGTATCGAAATACAGTGAAAAGCTTTGTTTACGAGTGGTACAAGCAGATCACAGCAAGCAAAGGATGTACAGATCAAAAAGACTTAGAGGCATACAGGTTAATTGCAGGTTACATTATTTGAGGCTAGAGTCCATTCAACGGTCTGATAACGGCTGGAACGAAGTTGTTCCTGAACCTGCTTGCGCACGTTCAGGTGATCAGCTGATCAGATGGACATAGGTCTTTTCTGGTCTTGGAATACTTTCTTTAAAATATTTAGGTTTATTTTTTGTCCTTTCACTCACACAGCAAGAAGGCAGAGAGGCATATTCCCTGATTTTATCCTTTCATGTGTCTCTGACCGCACTGCACTTCACTAATGTGTAACAAATTGTATTGGGCCAATTAAAAGGCTATTGCTACCACAGTTCTTTCTTTAGTCCAAAGACACCCGATGACACTATGTACCAAGATGTATCTACTTCAAAGCTCAATAAAGTAACAAAGTCCCAAACAGCCAAAGTGAACACCACACAATCTCATTTGTTCTTCAAGCTGCAGAAACAAAAAATACTTCCCCTGTTACATTTGGGAGAGGAGCTGATTTAAACGTATAAAATTCAAACAGGGCCAGACAAACTAGAGACAGGGAGGATGCTGTCCATTAATGGGGAGTCTAGCACCAAGGGGACACGTTCTCAGGATATCGGGTAGACCAGTTAGGAATGAGATGAGAAAAAATTCCTTACTCAAAGAATAGTTTAACTGTGGCATTCTGTACCATTAAAGGTTGTCGATGTCAAGTCACTAAATATATTGAAGAAAAGGATATATTTCTTTACATTTTAATGGCATCAAGGAGAATGAGGAGAAAGCAGAAACACGGCATTGAGTTGGAGGATCATCCATTATTATATTGAATGGTAATACAGGCTCAAAGAACTGAGTGTTCTAATGCTGCTCCTGGTTTCTATGATTATTTTAGCTATTTAGCCATTTTCCCGATGATACTCCCAAATAACAATGTGTAATCCCTTACACTACACTTCAAAAATATATTTCATTGGCTTTCAGAAATGTGGTGGCTGTCAAAAGTGTTGTATAAGTGCAGGTCTGATCTAAATTTCCAACCTAATATCCTCTCCATTACCATGGCTAGCAGCTTCCACCTTTGTAGCCTCCTAACTCCAGGTCTGCTTCAGTCTGCCTTAAAACTAGCCATTATTAACTATTTCATATTGTGTGTTGATATAAACCTGAGGGTTAACATTACAGGATTACAGCTGTATGAATGATTTCAAAGTCTTCCATTATTGCAGTGGGGATCCTGCCACTCGATAGTTTGATTGACAACCACAAAGTGGTTATAGACTGAATTAGGATTGTGACTTCCAATGTTTTTTTGTGAGTGGGGGGAATGTACTTATAAATGGTTGGATAGCTGAAGGAATGTGAGAATAGTGAATGAATATGTGTTCTTATCAAATCAAGTCTGCAGTCAGCACTTAGAACTCAATTGATGTCATCTCAGCGTGACATTTACATGGTGAATTCTGGACATTCTAATCAAATCTATTTCTGTTTTTATTTCAGATTTCCAGCGTCATACTGTTTTGCTTTTAATTAAGTGAGAGGGCATCCAGATTCCGATTGGCTGACAACTCACATGAGGTGGGATATCTCCTCCTGGGGACCTGATTTCAGTGAATGGCCGATTGCTGCCCTCCAAACTGCCCGACTGGAGGGAGATACATGCAGAACCTTGCTGTGAAAAGTCAGCTCGAGTATTTCATACCTTTATCAACATGTGAGCAAAACGCCTGAAGAAAATGGAAGAATCAAGCTATAAAACAGCTTGTGAACAAATGTGCAGAAATTATGAATTGTACAAATAAAAACTTAATTGTACATGTAGGTGGCTGGTAGTGATTTCATTCAAATGCATTATAAAATAATTAATCCTCAGAATTTGGATGCCACCAATGAGATTGGCACTTATTGTCCAATCCTCATTTCTCTTTAAGGGGTGTTGTTTATTCCATTTGAACCAATGACATAAGTGTTATCCCACAATACTATTAGGATTATGATTCAGTGACAATGAAGGAATGCAGATCATAGAATATATCATCATCATAGAATCCCTACGGTATGGAAATAGGCCCTTCGGTCCAACAAGTCCACACCGACCCTCAGAGCATCCCACCCAGACCCATCCCCCTATAACTCACCTCATCTACACATCCCTGAAAACTACGGGCAATGTAGCATGGCCAATCCACCTAGTCTGCGCACCTTTGGACTGTGGGAGGAAACCGGAGCACCCAGAAGAAAGTCGCACAGACACAGGGAGAATGTGTAAACTCCACACAGACAATTGCCCGAGGGTGGAATCGAACCTGGGTCCCTGGCGCTGTGAGGCAGCAGTGCTAACCACTGAGCAGATGTATCTACAAGTCAGAATGATGTGACACTTTGGAGAAAACTTGGAGGCAGTAATGGTCTCATTTAGGCAGGGAAGGTCCTTTACCAGAAAATAGAATTGTTCTGTATGATAGTGAAACATATTTAATGGTAACATTTTATTATAATATTTAAATATTAATTTGAATCTATGAATTTTAACTAATTAGAATTCTTTATTTAGAATATAGTGGCAAAAAACTGGGTGGTATAGCAGTTGTGATGATGATGATGAAATCTAGCAAAATTGTCCTCTCCTTCAACTAATGAAGAACACACACAGACACTGAACAAGTTTGTAATTGATCGATTAAACTTCATAAGAAAATCCTTGACATCTTTGTGGATTTGAGAAAAGAACAGCTTCCAGCAAGCTGCATTCAGTCTGTTTTATATTGTAATTCTTTCTGGGCCATTTTTATCTGTCATTAGGGAATGAGGCTTTTGTCTGATCATGTATCAGAAATTGGACAGATTTTTCTTCCATTATACGCTGCTATTTTTAAGATCTTGTTGTAAATCATTCTAATACATAAGCAGTCTAACAAATTGAATCTATGAACAAAAACAGAAGCAGCATCTGTGAAGGAAAGAACAGTGTTAACGTTTCGTGTCCGGTGACCCTTCCTCAGAACTGATGGTTTATATGGAGAAAAAAGGGGAGGGGAATGAGGTGGGGAATAAACGATAGGATAGAGTCTAAAGAGAGAGAAGAGCAGTTGGACAGACAAAGAGTTGATCACAATCAGGCTGGGAGGGACCATCTGTCCTGAGGGAGGGTCACCAGACCCGAAACGTTAACTCTGTTTTTTTCCTTCACAGATGCTGCCAGACCTGCTGAGCTTTTCTGGCAACTCTTTTTTCCTGATTTACAGCATCCACAGTTCTTTCGGTTTTTAAACTGAATCTATGCTTTATCAACAGTGGTACCATCACTCATCTATTAATCCAGAGACCCAGGTAACATTCTGGGGATCTGAGTTCGAATCCTGTCCACGGCAATATTTGAATTTAATAAAAATCTGGAATTAATAGTTCAATCATGATCATGAAACCATTGTCAGGGGAAAAGCCCATGCGGTTCACTAATGGCCCTTTAGGGAAGGAAACTGCCATCCTTACCTGGTTTGGCCTATATGTAACTCCAGACCCACAGCAATGTGGTTGACTCTTAACTGCCCTCTGGGCAATTAGGGATTTGCAGTAAATGCCCAGCGAAGCCTGCATTCTGTGAATGAATTTTTATAAATATTTTTTATGTTTTAAATATATTTAGTTATATATTTATATTTATATAAATATATTTAGAGAACTGATACCACAAATATGATGCAAATATATTTTTACATCAGAGTTACTTAAAAACACAATCACACAAAGAAGGAAATGGAATTTTTCATAACTCAACAAACCTACTTCACATTTCCTATTACCAACTTTTTTAGATAAACAATGATTAATTTATGAATTTGTATTTCACATTTGATTGTTGTCCACTTTAGTTGTCATTTTAATTTCCGTTGGTGTAAGTCGTCTTCACAGATCACAATAGTCCTTAATAAACCTGCAGAATGGACATGTAAATTGCTTAGATCAGTGTGAGGAGCTCCATTGTGATAGCAAATAGGAAATAAGTGGGTTGGAGGAGCAAAGAAATCTGGGGTACAAATTCAAAACATCATTCAAAGTAGCAAGGCAGGTGAACAAGGCCATAAAAAAATGCAAAAGTCCTGAGGTTTCACACAGAAAGGTGTGTACTATAGTCCTAGAAGGTAGTAGGTCTGCTCTCTCATCAGAGAGAGGCAACTAGTGGTGGTTTAACCTGAGGGTCACAGTGCCTCTGGTGAGGGGAGAGGTTGAGAAGGAGAGTCCTTCATGGTAACCTCAACTGGTGCAGACTTGAGCCCATGCTGTTGGCATCATTCTGCATTGCAAACCAGCCTTCCAGCCAACTGAGCTCACTGACTACTACCCATGAGAGAAATAGGATTAAAGAACAGAGAATTTACGCTGTACTTGCACATGACTTAGGGTAGGATTTTATGTTTTCCCAGCAGTGGGCTTAAAGGTGACCAAACTATCTCGTGGCTGGCTGCTCCCAAACTCTGTAAGGGCAATGAAAGCATCAGGAAATCTGCTTGTACTTCAGCCTACTAACACCATAAGTTTTTATCAAAACTCATTCACAGGACATGGTTGTGACTGGCTCAGCCAGAATTTCTTGCCCATTGCTAATTGCACAGAGGGCAATTAAGAGTGGGTCCAAAGTCACACATCAGGCAAACCAGACTGGCATTCTGGGAAGGAAATTAGAGAATTTCATGGTTGTTATTGGACTCCTGATGGCATGCGTTTACAGAATTCAAATTCCACCATCTGCAGGATTTGAACCCAGGCCCCCAGGATATTTCCTGGGTCTCTTGTTCAGCAGTCTAATGAAAATGCCACTTGGCCACCACCTCCCTATGAGGCTAATTAAGGACTATTTAAGGGTCAGATCATACATCTTCCACTGTTTTATAAGTGATACAACAAGCCCCATGATAAGCTGTAGCAGCTTTTCTGCACAGGCTGATATTGGGCAGAAGAGAGAGGACCACCATTTCTCAGCATTCTGAGAATTACAGAATTGTTTATGATGTAGAAGGAGGCTATTCAGTCCATTGTGCCTACACTAGCTCTTCAAATAAGCTTGTGACAATCTCCTGCTTTATTCCCATCCTGTTGTACATATTTCTATCCAAATTTATCATGCTGTCAAATGGGACAGGATTAATTTAGGATATCTGGTCAGCATGGGTGAGTTGGATCGATGGGTCTGTTTCTGTGCTGTGCAGCTCTGTAACTCTATCCAACACCCTGTTGAATGTCTTGATTGAACTTGTCTCCACCACATTCCCAGGCGGTGCATTCCAGACCCTTCCTCCTCGCTGGATGAAAAGGGTTTTTTTCCTCCTATCACCCTTGCACATCACTTTAAATCTACTCCTTCTCATTCTTGTTCCTTTTATGTGGGGGAGCAGCTTCTCCCTATATACTCTGTCCAGCATCAGATCTCCATCAGATCTCCCCCCCCCCGCCTTCTTCTCTCCAAAGAGAACAGCCTCAACGTCCTCCATCTATCCTCATAACCGTATTCCCTCATTCCTGGAACCATTGTTGTAAACTGCTTCTGCACTCTCTCCTATGCAGTCATGTGCTTCCTGTAATGTGGTGCCTAGCATTGTAACTGTGATCCAGCTGAGGTCTAACAAGATGGTCCTTTGTCGGTCCCTGACCCTATCAGAGGACCCTTCCTCTCCAAAGGTAGTTCTTCTGCTTTTATCCTCCCCAACTGGCCTCTCAAATCTGGTTCCTTCACTGCCGCCCACCACCGTCTTCAGGCCCCTGTTAGACTGAGTGCCATGTGAGTTCCGGGCTCCTCTTTGTCGGAGCCGACTGTAATCCCAGCAGTGGCCACCGCTCCAGCCTGGCACTGCTGGGGCTGCAGAGCTAATGGTCACCCAATTTACCAGCAACTCAAAGAAGGCAGGACTCGCTCCTGAGTAAAGACAGAGGTTTTGACTTTCACCAATTTGATGCTGCTTCTAGTGTTAAACTGCCTAAGGGGCAGCCAACAGTACAGAAGGTGGACTCACATTGCCACGTTAGCCGGTCATGCATTCATCCCCATCCCCATAAAATCCAGCCCTTAGAGGACTAGCCATAGTTTTGGTCTCTATATTATAGAAGGGCAAGTGGAGAAAGTGCAAAAAGAAAGATTTACAAGGGAATATACTAGAATGGAGAGGATATAATTGTCAAGAAATATCAAATAACCTGGGGCAATTTTTCTGAATTTAGGGATGCTCCAGAGTGACCTAATAGAGGTGGTTAAAATTATATTTGTGGAAAATGTGGAAAATTACATACCTTAGGGTTACGACTATAAAATAATTATTGTCTATGTTTCCTTCCATCCTCATTTCCCAGATATATTTAGTGTTATATTGTTTAAATGTTTGCACAAATTTCTTAAAGGTTGTAAAGAAAAGATACGTCGGTGCATCAGTTGCACTGTATGCGTTTGGTTAGGAAATGCTGCTTTTACACAGTTGTTAGTGAGACCTACACTCTTGTGAGTGAACAGCAACAGATTTTAATTGGCTGGTAAGAGAAGGCTCCTATTTTATCAGAGACCCAAGCTCCACTTTTAAGTGATTTGGTGTCACAAAGACACATTTCCTTTCATATGTGTTTACTGGCTAAATTTAGAGCGAAGATATTCATCTATCTCTTCCCTGATTAGGACCTTTCTAACTCAGCATGAAGGTGCCAGAAGGTATCCTACTGTTTGATGTATTTTGGAGCATTCATTGAATGGGAAAGAAGAGTCAGACCAGAAACATTAACTCTATTTCTCTCTCCACTGATGCTGCCAGACTTTGATGAGTTTCTTTAGCATTCACTGTGTTTGTTTCAGATGTCCAGCATCCACAGTAATTTGTTGATAACCTGTTAACACTGCTACACATTCATTATAGTAAATGTAAATTCTTTGACAAAGCATCATTTGCAAATGTCCATATCTTCCAAGTATCGAATGTGTGGCATGTAAAATCTTCCAGTGCACAATCCAAGATTTATCCTGTAATCCATATTTAGCAGTCCTATTGAGTAATACTGCAAACTATCTTTGAGTTGCATGCTGTTTTTAAGGAGATTTCATCAGTGAATTTCATCACGATCTTGATTTGATTTAATCGTGTTGGAAAAATGTATGAAAATTGATTATAAATATTCATCATTAAGCTATTTACATCACCTCCCCTATCTTGATTGAAGTTCCTTCTCTCTCTGGTTCACATTACAATAACTGTTGAACATCAGCTATTATTAAAGAGTCACAAAAAGCAAACTGATTTCTGGATGATTGTGCTGTCCTCTGCCTAGTTACAATGCAGGAGATTACAAAAGTGACTTTGCTCATTGTTATTTTGTGTTGGCTTTCCAACCAACATTCCAGTTTCTCCAGTTTTTGGGGAATTGGGGAGTGCAAAGTCTTCTTTGTTTCCTTGGTATTTACTCTCTCCACAAACGACCCCAACTGCACATCTACCCTTGAAGGGTTGACTCCTTGCTGGTGTACTTCCATGCTCACTTGCACTGATCTAAAGAGCCGTGATTAATCTGAAAGGTTTTGTTGGCTTTTCAACCTCAGGACCATCACATTGCAGTTCAATCCATCGCAGTTCTCCATGTGAGATAGTAGGAACTGCCGATGCTGGAGTCTGAGATAACAAGGTGTGGAGCTGGATGAACACAACAGGCCAGGCAGCATCAGAGGAGCAGGAAGGCTGACGGTTTGGGTTGGGACCCTTCTTCAGAAATTTCCCAACCCGAAACGTCAGCTTTCCTGCTCCTCTGATGCTGCTTGGCCTGCTGTGTTCATCCAGCTCCACACCTTGTTCTCTCAGATTCTCCATGTGCCCACACCTCTTGACCCAACTCCAACACGCCCCCTATTGGGGTAACTATTGACATTTAGAACTCTGACCCATTTCCCTTGTCTTCCACTGCATGCCTTAAATAATATTCCCATTCATTTTGATGATATACAGACAAACCAACACAGCTAGTCTTTACCTGGGGTCATGATAGCATGTATAGGAGCTTTTGCACAGACCCTCCAAACAACATCCCATATAGATCTAACACCCTCACCTATCCCCATAGCCCTGCATTTCTCGTGACTGATCCACTGAGTCTGCACATCCATGGACAATTTAGCATGGGCAATCCACCTAACCTGCATGTGTTTGGATTGTGGGAGGAAACTAGAGCACCAAAGGAGAATGTGCAAACTCCACCCAGTCAGTCACCCAAGGCCAGGATTGAATCTGGGTCCCTGGCATTGTGAGGCAGCAGTGCTAACTACTGTGCTGCCATGCTGCCCGAAATCCTGGTGTCAATTTCAGAGATTTGCCAGGGACGGTTCCAAAAGTCTCCCTGCCTATGCACACTTTTACCACAGGGCACATAGGACTGCCAACCGCTGCCTGGCCTGGCAATGGCAGGATGCCAAGAGAGGTGGTGATTAGGTAATTAGGCTCCATTTCTCCGGTCCTTTCCAATTTTCCTGGGATTGACCTGGGACTTTTGTAGTGTGCATGACTCATCGGCTCAGAAGAAGATCCTGTACAACAGGAGAACCAAGCAGCTCTAGATTTGCATGAAATCAGTTACTAGTTGGCATAGGTTTGGAGGGCTGAAGGGCCTGTTTCTGTGCTGTATTGTTCTTTGTCTTTTTCTGAAGCTCAAGTACAGGTAGAAATTGCACATTAATTGGCAGAACCCTTAGGGGTATGGATATGCAGGGGGATCTGAGCGTGCAGGTTCACAGACCACTGAAGCAATAGCACAGGTTGATAAGGTAGTAAAAAAGGCTTATGGCCAGATTGCCTTCATTGGAAGGGGCATTGAGTACAAGGATGCTGCAGCTTTATAGAACTTTAGGAAGAAAAACAGAAGTTGCTGGAAAAGCTCAGCAGGTCTGGCAGCATCTGTGAAGAAAAGTCAGAGTTAATGTTTCGGATCCGGTGACCCTTCCTCAGAAGAACACTGATTCTTTTTCTTCACAGATGCTGCCAGACCCGCTGAGATTTTCCAGCCACCCCTGTTCTTGTTGTTTATAGAACTTTAGTTAGGCTACACTTGGAATATTGTGTACAGTTCTAGTCACCAGAAGGATGTGGATGCTTTGGGGAGGTACAGGAAAGGTTTACCAGAGTGTTGCTTGGTATGGGAGATTTTAGTTATGAAGAATGGTTGGATAAACTGGGTTTGTTTTCACTGGAAAGCAGGAGGTTGAGGGACAACCTGACAGAAGTTTGTAAAATTTTGAATGACATGGAAAGTAATGGAAAGTCTGAGGCTTTTTCCCCAGGGTGGAGGGATCAATTACTAGGGGATACATGTTCATGATGCAGGGGTGGCTTGGAGAATTTAAAAGAAATATGCAAGGCATGTTTTTCACACAAAGAGTGGTGAGTGCCTGGAACTTGCTGTCAGAGGAAGTGGTGGAAGCAGGGACAATAGCAGCGTTCAGGAAGCACCTGGATGAATACACGGATAGGAAGGGAACAGAGGGATAGCAATCCTGTAAGTGAAGACAGCTTTAGTATGGAAGGGCAAAATGTGTTGGTGCAGGCCTGAGGGGCCTGTTCCTGTGCTGTATTGTTGTTTGCTCTTTGTTCTTTTTTGTTCTAATCAAAATACAATGGGAAATGCATGGACAAATTGGCCTCTGTTCCTGTCTCAGTTGATGCCCCCTACCTCGTCCCTCAGACCTGGGATTAGAAAACTCATTGCAACCCTTTCTTCCTAAACTTTCTCTCTCTGGAAATTCCACTCCGGTTGGGCATGATGGTACTGTCACTGGACCGGTAAGCTTCCACAAATATCCCTGCCCTCATTGATGAGGAGAGCACAGTTCAGTCTAAAAGATAATATTTATACATGTACACTTAACTTCAACCAGAAGTGCCAAATGGATGGTGCATCTCAGCCTCCTCTTGAGGTGCCCAGCATTATAGATGCCAAACTTCAGCCAGTTGGATCCATTGCACATGATGTCAAGAAATTGCTGAAAGCAGTGGATACCAGGAAAGTTACAAAGGCAATATTGTAGCAGTTGTAGTGATGACTTGTCCTCCAGATTTTGCCATGCCCTTAGCCAAGCTGTTCCAACACGAGACTAGCATCTACCCAGAAACGTGGAAAATGGTACTGGTCCTGACCAGCAGGTTAATTATCAGCCCATCACTCGATCAAGCACGTTCTGAGAGGAAATGGGTAACCATCAGCCAGAAGAAGGGCAGGAAAGCCCCAGAGTGTGTCTCGCCCAAGAACAGTTTCCCTCTGTTGGTGAACAGTGAGAGTGATGGTTGCCCTGGGAATACAGTTAGAACCCAACTGCACAAGGAGGAAGCAGAAAGTGAGTGAGAAAGACAGCGGAAGGGGGCTCAAGAATGTGTGGTGTGGACAGAAGTTTTCAAAGCTGTAGTTATGTCTCCAGGATTGTGCCTCCCTGGGGTCAGGGTCAAGGATGTCACTGAACAGCTGTACTGCATCCTGAAGGGGTTCCGAGATCGTAGGGCACACAAGACCAACAACATTGATAGAAAGAGGGAGGAGGTCCTGTAACACGAATGAAGGGAGCTAGATAGCAGATCCAAAAGCAGGACCTCAAAGGTTGTTATCTCTGGTTTACTCCCGGTGCTGCATGGGGAGTATAGAAATAGGTGGATTGGGCAGATGGGTGCATGAGGGAGGGCTTTTGATCCCTGGATCACTGGATGCGGTTCTGAGGAAGGTGGGCCCTGCCGAGGTCTGGTGGGTTGCACCTGAATCGGAATGGAACCCACATCCTTACGGAAAGGGAGGGAAGATGGGGAGAGGGGGTGGGGTGGGGGTGAGTTGGTTTGCAGTTAGTGGGGATTTACATTAATTTGGCAAACGGATGAGATTTGTGCATTCAGTGGGGTACCACAGGATTCGGTGCTGGGTGCAATACTAGTTGTTGTGTACATTGATGATCTAGGGGTCTGATCACTGAGTCTGCAGATGATATGATCGTTGGCATTGTGGAAAATAGCTGGAAGGAAAGCTTTGGAATCCAAGAAGATATATAGGGGCTGTCAGACAGGCTGAGTAATAGCAGACGGAATTTAATCTGGAAAAGTGTGAAGTGGTTCGCTTTGGGAGGACTAACAAGGCAAGGGAGTACATAATGAATGGTTGGACATAGATACGTACAGAGGGACCTTAGTGTGCAAGTCCATACACTCATGATGGCAGCATTGGCTCAGTGGTTAGCGCTGCTGCCTCACAGCACAGGGACCTGGGCTTGATCCCACCCTCGGGTGACTGTCTGTGTGGAATTTACTCATTCTCCTTGTGTCTGTGCAGATTCTCTCTGGGTGCTCCAGTTTCCTTCCACAGTCCAAAGATGTGAGGTTAAGTGGATTGGCCATGCTAAATTGCTCATAGTGTTCAGGGATGTCCAGATTAGCTGGGTTAGCTGTGGGAAATACAGTGTTATAAGGTAGGGGGTTGGGTGTGGGTGGGATGCTCTTTGGAGGATCAATGTGGGCTGAATGACTTGCATCCACACTGTAGGGCCCTGACAAAGGGTTCGGCCCGAAATGTTGACTTTCCTGCTCCTCAGATGCTGTCTGATCTGCTCTGCTTTTCCAGCTTCACATTTATCGACTTCACACTGTAGGGATTGTGTGTATTCTATAAAAGGTGGTTAAGAAGGTATATGCGATACCTGCCTTTATTAGTCAAGGCATTGAATATAAGAGCAGGGAGGTTATGTTAGAGCTGTAGGTAACGTTAGTTAGACTGCGGCTGGAGCACTGTGTACAGTTCTGATCAGCCCACTATAGGAAGGGTGTGATTGCACCAGAGAGAGGATGTAGGGGAGATTGAGCAGGATGTTGCCTGTACTGGAATGATTCAGCTCTGAAGACAGACGAGATAGGCTCAGAGTACTTTTGTTCGACCAGAGAAGGTAAGGGGGATCCTGATTGAGGTGTGCAAAGTTCTGAGAGGCACAGACAAGGTAAATAGGGAGAAACCTTTCCCCATTAGGAGAGGGGTCAATAACCAGGAAGCTTACTTTTAAGATAAAGAGCAGGCCTTTGGAGGGAATTAGAGGAAATATTTATTACCCAGAGTATTGTGGGTATCCGGAACTCACTGCCTAAAAGGGTGACAGAGGCAGGAAGCCACAAAACATGAAGAATTAATTAGTGGAATGCTTGAAATTCCACAGCATACATGGTTCCGGGCTAAGTGCTGGGAAACGGGTTTAGAATACATGGATATTTGATGACTAACATGGACACAATGGGCCAAAGGGCCTCTTGCCATCCTGTTAAAAAAAACTCTGACTCTGCCCGCCACCTACATTGCACGTCAAAAATGCAATAGGATACTTTCCACTCACCTACATGGGTGCAGCTCCAACAATACTCAAGACACTTGAAAGCATCCAGGACAAAGCGACCCACTTGACTGGAACCTCATCCACTCCCTCCACCACCGACGTTTGGTAGCAGCAGCGTGCATTATTTATAAAGATGTACTGCAGAAATTCACCAAAGGTTCCTTGGAATGCATCTTTCAAACCCACAACCATTCTCATCTAAAAGGCCAAGTGTAGACTGTTTCTACTGGGTACCCACTACCTGTCTAGATCGAGGTTGACTTTAGGTATTAATGACTTGGACTTGGAATGTGCCCAAGCAATTATACCTTTATTGAGTCCTAATTAGTTGAATACAAGGTACAATCGTACTTCAATGATGAGTTAATACACTCGTCCCCTACCCTAAATATTTGGTTTCACCGAGATGCAGGTAGCCAGGAGGTCGGTCTGTGTTTTCTATTCTCCTGTTTGATTGCTGACTGAGCTATATCCTTCTTTTACCCTTGACTGCAGCAAAACCAGCAACAGCCCCCTCGGGCACAACAATAATAGTTGCCCACCTGCAAAGGGCAGCAGATATGTGGCAACACCATCAGCTGCAAGTTCCTTTCCGAGCCGCTTACAATCCTGACTTGAAAATATATTGTTGTTCTTCACTGTTTTCTGTATCAAAAAGCCAGAACTCCCTCCCTGACAGCACTGTGGGCTGTACTTACACTGGACAGACTGCAGCAGTTCAAGAAGGCAGCTCACCATCGTCTGCTCGAGAACACTTAGGGATGACAGATAAAAGCTGACCCAGCCAGTGATGCACACACTCGCGGAATGATTGGAGTAAAAAGTTGCAGCAGAAGTTGCTGGCCTCTCTCTCACGCACCAACTGCATTTCAGCTTGTGCAGGCTCCCCACCATCACTGATTGAACGGTCAACGTGGAGGTTTCCCTTCTGATGTCTGGCAAGAATAGACTGGCAAATGCTTCTAAAGCTCATAGGGTTGGGACTCTGCAACACTGGCTTCCTAATACCTCTGACAAAATTTGGTACACCCTGCCAATGTGGACAGTTTGAACTTATGTCATCAAACATGATCAGGAGTGGATGCATCATTGGCTTTACATCTACCGCACATCAAAGGCCATTGAAGATTAGGAGAAATATTTTATCTCAGAGGGTCCTGCTTTTATGGAATTATTTTCCCCAGAGTGTGGTGAGCTGAGTCATTGAGTGTTGTTAAGGCAGAGGTAGATAGATCTTCTGACCAATAAGGGAGTCAAAGAGTTAGCAAGGAAAATGGAATTGAAGTCAATATCAAAGCAGCCATTATCTTCATAGAATTCCTAAAGTGTGGAAGCAGGCTATTCAACCCATCAGGTCCACATTGACACACTGAAGAGCATCCAATCCAGACTTAACCCTCCCCCCCCCACCCTATCCCTGTAACCCTGCATTTCCCATGGCTAATCAATTTAGCCTGCACATCCCTGGACAAATTAGCATGGCCAATCCACCTAACCTGCATATGTTTGGACTGTGGGAGAAGATCCATGCTGACACAAGGAGAAAGTGCAAACTCCACACAGTTGCCCAAGGGTGGGATCAAACTCATGTCCCTGGCACTGTGAGACAGCAGTTCTAACCCCTGAGCCACTGTGCCAACCTGCCTTGTTGAATGGGAATACAGGTTCTAGGGGCCAAATGGCCTACTCCTGCTTCACATCTAGTGAGTTAGATTACAACTGCCCCTCTGCACCATTATTGGCTGAAATACACTGAACTGTAGCATAATTCTGGCTTTACCGGAGGAAAGTGTCTTCAGAACATATTTCCCTTAATATATTTATATTTGATTGAAATGTGGATCTTCTCCAGGCACTTTGCTGACTGTGAGTTAGAACATAGAACATAGAACATTACAGCGCAGTACAGGCCCTTCGGCCCTCGATGTTGCGCCGACCTGTGAAACTAATCTGAAGCCCATCTAACCTAAACTATTCCATTATCATCCATATGTTTATCCAATGACCATTTAAATGCCCTTAAAGTGGGCGAGTCTACTATTTTTGCAGGCAGGGCATTCCACGCCCTTACTACTCTCTGAGTAAAGAACCTACCTCTGACATCTGTCCTATATCTATCACCCCTCAATTTAAAGCTATGTCCCCTCGTGCTAGCCATCACCATCCGAGGAAAAAGGCTCCCACTGTCCACCCTATCTAATCCTCTGATCATCTTGTATGTCTCTATCAAGTCACCTCTTAACCTTCTTCACTCTAACGAAAACAGCCTCAAAACCCTCAGCCTTTCCTCATAAGACCTTCCCTCCATACCAGGCAACATCCTGGTAAATCTCCTCTGCACCCTTTCCAATGCTTCCACACCCTTCCTATAATGCGGCGACCAGAACTGTACGCAATACTCCAAGTGCGGCCGCACCAGAGTTTTGTACAGCTGCAACATGACCTCATGGCTCCGAAACTCAATCCCTCTACCAATAAAACCTAACATACTGTACGCCTTCTTAACAACGCTATCAACCTGGGTGGCAACTTTCAGTGATCTATGCACATGGACACTGAGATCTTTCTGCTCATCCACACTACCAAGAATCTTACCATTAGCCCAGTACTCTGTATTCCTGTTACTCCTTCCAAAGTGAATCACCTCACACTTTTCCGCATTAAACTCCATTTGCCACCTCTCAGCCCAGCTCTGCAGCTTATCTATGTCCCTCTGTAACCTGCAACATCCTTCCGCACTATCCACAACTCCACCGACTTTGGTGTCATCCGCAAATTTACTAACCCATCCTTCTACGCCCTCATCCAGGTCATTTATAAAAATGACAAACAGCAGTGGCCCCAAAACAGATCCTTGAGGTACAC
>NC_063352.1:9780020-9799438 GCF_021869965.1 Rhincodon typus | reverse complement strand
TGTGTTCATCCAGCCCTGCACCTTGTTGTCTCGGATTCTCCAGCATCTGCAGTTCCTACTATCTCTAAACTTATACGTTATTCACTTTATGATTTTGATACGTAATAGAAGTGCGTTCTTTATAAGAAATGTGGTTAACTTCAGGAAAGGACAAATATTGTTCAGAACATGCCCTCCCCCACAAATTTTGAGACATTTTAAAATAAACTGGAGTTTTCTGAACTCAATATGAATTATAGGAAACACGAGTTCCATGCAAAGGACACATTTCATCACTGGCGGATTTGTAGATACTTTGATCTTGTTCAACCCTATAAGAGACTGTATTGACTGAAGATTGAAATTCAGGCAGCTGAAATTGTCTTAGCTGAGTGATGGCAACGTGACCTCTCAGGTCTGACCATGGGTTAAAGTTAGACAATGGGATATAATCTCTGGGCGGGTATTTGTCTGCAGTACTGGGGGAGTGTTGCACTGTTGGGGCTGCCGCGTTTTGGGTGAGATGATAAATTTTGGCACTGTCTCCTTACTCCCAAGTGAAAACAAAAGATCTCATGTCACTATTTGAAGCATAGGAGAGTGTGCTTGAGTCAGCCATTATCCCTCAAGCAAGACCAAAAATAGATTAAATAAAAACTGGAAGTGCTGGATAATACTCAGCAGGTCTGGTACACAGTAAATGTTTCAAATTGAATTTGATTCTTAATCCTTTTCTTGATACACAAACAGCAGAGCGACTTCCCCACCACAAAATCACCGGGACATTTTATTGTGTGTTTTTCCCCCACATTTTAACCACTAATCGTCACCAATAAAACATGTGTAACATTTACATACAAAGCCCATTAAGGGCAATGCAACCATCAAAAGTAAAGGGATGTAGAGGAAACAGGAAGGGACTAATTTAAAATAAAGCTAGAGAGAGAGATAAAGAACTGTATCCTCCATGGCCTCCGCCTGTCTCTGAAGGCATCAAGAGCATTCATGGACACCGTGTGCTCCCTCTCCAAAGACACCCAGGCACCAATATAATCGCGGAAGAGGGGAAGGCAGTTGGAAGAAATGACCCCCTTCACGGTCCGTTGCCTGGGCCTGTTTATAGCCAGCCCAGCCAGGCCCAGGAGCAGACCCATTTGATCTGGACATTCGTTTTAAGCTGTGTCTTGGATGGTAACACTCACATATGAAACAAAAAAGTTGTGGCTCCAGATCTCACCCCGTGAGAATGGAAACTGACACTCCAGGGCAGTACCGAGGGAATGCTGCTCTCTCAGGGATACTGCCTTTCAGCTAAGGCCTTGAACCGAGATCCTGTTCGCTCTGAAGTGGGTGTAGCCTTTCAAAGAAGGATAGAGGAGTTATCCTCAGTTTCCTGGATAACACAAATCCCTCAACCAACATCACGAAAAGGAGTTCTCCATCATTACATCAAGACTTGTGGGAGCTTGCTGGGTACAAATTAACTGTTGCATTCACTGAATGACAACACTGACCACAATAATGTTGGCTGTAAAACAGTTTGAAGTGGCCCGCGATTGTGAAAGGTGATATATAAATGCAAGTCTTAATTTTTTAAAAAAAATCACTGTTTGTGGAGTGCACAGTTTGGCTGGTGTAGTCCTGTTTTCTAATGAAGCTAATTTTTATTTTATTTATTCACTCAAGGAATGAGGGCATCACCGGCTGGGCCAGCATTTATTGCCCATCCCTAGTTGCCCTTGAGAAGGTGGTGGTGAGCTGCCTCCTTGAACCGCTGCAGTCCTCCTGCTGTGGTTTGACCCACAATGTCACAGGGGAGGGAATTCCAGGATATTGACCCAGTGACGGTGAAGGAACAGCGATTTATTTCCAAGTCTGGATGGTGAGTAACTTGGAGGGGAACTTGGAGGTGGTGGTGTTCCCATATATCTGTTGCCCTTGTCCTTCTAGATGAAAGTGATCTTGGGTTTGGAAGATGTTGTCTGTCTTACTACACTTCAATCTAAGAATCAGAAAATGCTGGAGAAACTCTTCAGGTCTGGCAGCATCTGTGAAGAGAGAAAGAGAGTTATTATATTGAGTCCAGTCTGATTCTTCTTCAGAGGAAAAGGAGAGTCATATTGGATGAAGAAGAAGGATTGCCTGACTTGAAATGTTAAAACTGCTTCCATGTCCACAGATGGTTCCAGACCTGCTAAGTTTCTCCAGAACCTTCCGTTTTTATTTCATATTGTGAGCATCCGCAGTATTTTACTTTTATTTAGAAACACAGATCGGAACTAAATATGAGTAAATAGCCTTGTCAGTAAGGTAGCAAGCCTGATAAATTTAGCTGAGATAGGTTGGGGGTTCAGCTGAGTGTAAACTGAATCCCTGAGACTGATTATAGAATTGAAAGTAGTCAATACCTGAGTTTGGATGTGAAAGTTTATGCTTCTGTTAACAAAGAAAACAAACTATTTTTAATCCATTCGCAGAAAGTAGGGATCACTGGTTGGCAATTATTTCCCATCACTACTAACGCTCGAAAGGGTGACTAGGTGGCTCAGTGGTTAGCACAGCCTCCTCACAACCAGGGACCCGGGTTCAATTCCAGCCTCAACTGACTGTCTGTGTGGGGTTTACACATTCCTCCCCGTGTCTGCGTGGGTTTCCTCTGGGTGCTCTGGTTTCCTCCCACAATCCAAAGACATGCAGGTTAAGTGGATTGGCTGTGCTAAATTGCCCCGTAGCGCCCAGGGATGTGCAGGCTGGGTGGATGAGCCGTGGTTAATGTGAGGTTATGGAGAGAGGATGGAGGGACTGGGTCTAAATGGGATGCTCTTCAGAGGGTCGATGCAGACCTGATGGGCCAAATGGCCTATTTCCTCACTTAAGGGATTCTATGCTAATAGCTACACCAACAATTAATTTCAGAAAGAAAGTAAAACTCATTACATGATCCATTTACATTTGGAAGGGACAGACAGTCACTGGCAGGAACTTTCAAAAAAATAGGCCTTGTGAAAGTGGTGGTGAATAAAACTGGTCAAACATTAAGAATCAAACTCATGAGTCTGCTGTCTCCTATAGACCTGATCAAATAAAACCACAAGATTTTCCTTTCCTAGTGATCCAAATGGTCTTGGCCACCATTACAAACACTCTAGATTTATTAAGTCATGATTTAAATTCTCCAGCTGCCCAGATCAATGGCCCTGTACCATAACACAGCTAAAGTGATGGAAAATTTACTGCCTTTCATACACTCTGTCCAATTTTCTTTCTATTGACCTCATTCCAACCTTTGAGGACAGACAAAGTTTTTGGGTGTCACCACCCCTCTGACAATCCTTGGAAGTTGGGCTACAAACCTAAGAAACTGTTAAATCAGTTAGAAGGTTGTAATTGATTGATATGTACATGTAAATCCCTGAATTTCTTTCAAGTCACTGTCCTGAGAGAACTAAAGGTTTTATTAGTGTTAAGAAGAGGTGACATTTTAGGTCAGACAATGCATGTTAGGTGTGAGGCCTTGTTTAGAATCTGTTTGTGTTTTGGTTTGGAGTCAGACTGGTTTTATTTCTAAAGTAGGAGTTTATAAAACACCACATTGACTGACTGTCTATAAATTGTGTGCTTTTTGAACAAAATAGAATGTATCTGTAAGTACAAATTGACTCCATAGATTCATGTGTGTGTGTGTATGTGTGTGTGTGTGCATGTGTAATTTGCGGAATTACATATACATATTAATCAATTGAAATGTTCTAACTGATTAAAGCTCTAACAGCATCTTAGGTTTGTTTAGTACATCCTCATCAATGGTGTGACCCTTTGATCTTTTACTTATAAATTCTGTGTCTGATACTACCTCTCTCACTAACACCTGAAGAAGGAGCAAGGCTCCGAAAGCTTGTGTTTTCAAATAAGCCTGTTGGACTATAACCTGGTGTCGTGTGATTTCTGACCTTGTCCACTCCAGTCCAACACCAGCACCTCCACATCATTACTTCTGCAGATCTGGCTCTATTTTTTTGATTACAACCTCTGCTATCCTAGTCTTCCCAACCAGTTCCAATTGTTTCTCGCCATCTACACCTATCTGTTCCCAGGCTGATACGTCCTTCTTAAAGTGTGGTGCACAGAACTGCTCACAGTATTCCAGGTATAATCTAACTAAGGTACTGCACAGGTAAAACAGGTTTCTACCTTGCTTCATTCTATCCCTGTAAATACAAGTGCCAGAAATAAAACAAGTCAATATGAAGCTATATTTGCTTATAAATTACAATTTACCTTATTAACATGGCATTGTAACTTCATTGTGTTAAGATATCCATTTATGGTTCAGCAATGCTTCTTGAAGCATTGTTGGCACAAATCCTATAGTGGTTACAGAGGGGGAGCTATCAAATTAATTTCCTTAACAGGCCACAAGAAAAATTTTATTTTCTCTTTCTCTCATCTTCAGCCTCCATTCATTCCCAGATCAAGGATTGATTGAGAATGTCTGAAATACAAATTTTGACACAGTGACTCATGAAATGTTTGCAATCAAGTTTAATCAAAATGCAGTTGGCATTTCAGGAGTGGGAAAGTACCTGTTCCCCTGTATAAGCTTCCTCCTGATGAAGTATTCAACAGTACAAGACTCTTCAGGTAATGATCCATCTGACACCTTAACTAAACTCTGCACTCCAAAGATGCATGGTCAGTTCAGTTTGTCCAAAGTTGTATTCCACCAATTCTAATCCAGCAATCTAAGTCTGGAATCGGGGTCCAAACTGACCCTGAAGATAAATGGAGTGAAGATCCCATTGAAAGTGCAATGTGCCTTTCTACAGGACTTTAAATATCATAAACTGCCTCAAAACTCTTCATAAACAGACAAGAACTAATGTTGAGCCATAGAAAGAGAGTGTAAGATATGTTCTCAGAGTTAAGGATCGTTCAATTACGACAGAAGTGACAAGCAATTGTTTCTCATGGACGGTAATGAATATGTGGACTTCTTTATTACAGAGGGCTATGGAGGCTGACTCATTAAGTGTATTCAAGGCTGAGATGGACAGTAAAGGAATCAAGGGTTATGAAGCAAAGGCAGGAAAGTGGAATTGAGATTTATCAGATCAGCCGTGATCTCATTCAATGGCAAAGCAGACCTGATGGGCTGCGGCAAAAGCATGTTTCAAGTATGGCCTTAAATTAAGAGGGTGGGGTGGGTAGTCAAAGAGATTGTGGTCTAGGTTTTCATCCAGATACTGGGAGTTCGGAAAATTCCTGGCTTGGCCTATTCATCTCAGGACAAAATGCCCACAAACATAGGGTTTTTATTGTAGGACAGAAGGTAGTGGTGTGGCTAAATCACCATAAGTTTCCTTTAATTCGGCGACTTCTTAAGAAATCTCAAAGACAATCAAGAACTGAAACAATGATTTAAACTTTATTGCATGTAGCAACCAAAATAAGACCCTTCAAATAAGCAAGTTAAGCCTCACAACTCAACTTGGCAATTAAACCGATTAATGCGGGAGTTTTCCTACAAAACAGCCAGCAATGTCTGTCTCTGGATGTTGAGGGTTCAATCCTTGTACAGTGTTGTTCTTTGAAGTTCTGCTGCCGAAGAATCTTGGGAGTTGAATTCTTACTCAATTTTGTCTTCTTCAGGTTTATGGTGTGACATTATTGATGATCCTTCAGATTCTTTCATCCACAATATTGCAAATCTGTAGCTTGCCTTCGTGTCAGAAGTAGCTTCACTGTTAGGTGTCACATTTGGCATTGACCGTCTGTTTAACTCTTTAAATTCTTCTACAGGTTAATCTGTCATTGTGGCGTAAGCCAACCAGTTATTAAGAAGGGGTCAAAACTGTTTTGGTGTGTAGCTTCAAAAGCTTCTTTGCCCAGACGTGGTTAATTGCTTTCAATTCCTGTATATATTTGCCCTTGTCCTTTAATAGTTTATTCCAAGCAGAAGTATTGCTGAATCTTTGTTGATTCTTTCAATCCATGAATAGGTTATTAAATTTCTGAAGCTTACGCCAGCACAGTGGGTGTGGCCTGAAGTCAGGCAAACTAACCAAGAAAGGTTTGGAGGCAGCCTTGGTTTACTTGGAGTTAAGGTATTTTCTTTGAAAGGCCCACTTCTGTTTATAAAGAAAAATGATAAGGCTCTGATCCTCCCCAGCACCTATCTATGCCACAAAATACCCTGTACACACACCCATAAATCCATAGGAAGGTATCCGCCCCCATGGACACCATGCCAAGCTTGAGTATGTCCATATCCATGCATCTACTATTCACCCACAGTTTAGAGACAATGAGCCCTATTCTGACAGGTGCTTTAAAAGTCTTCAGAAAGATAATTGTTTGATGACTTCCCACTTTCTTACAAAAAGGCTCTTTATTTTTAACTAGAGGAAAATAAAAGTATAAAAACATGCAGGTCCTTTAGAGTACCAGTAGCAGAAACTGCAAACACCTGAAACCTTGTTTAAATAAACATTATGCAATTGACAGAAAAGAACAGAGATCAGTCAATCAAGTACGATTCTACCTGTGGCTCAGCTGCTTCAACTCACTAATGGGTCTCTGGGTGCTCAGTGAAAAGTGCATAATGAGGCTTGGCTAAAACCCAAGCGGTGGCTAAGGACCTCAAGGAGCCTTGGGTAAGTTCATTATAGTAACATTATTGTCACCTAAAAATCAGAAGTAACTGTCATATTTGTAAAGGAGAGGATTTTGCCATCGCAAGGATGGTACTTAGTCATCAAAAGAATGATTTGTACAAGTTTAAGTTATTGGAAGAAGGGGTGCTAATGATAGGGCACAAATTGAAAATGATTGGAAGGTAAGGAAGGTAAGGAGTTTTATTATGCAGCAGGTTGTTATGATCTGAAACAATTGCCTAAAAGATTGATGGAAGCAGATTCGATAATAACTTTCACAATTAAAAGAATTTACAGTAGAAAAACAAAGAAAATTATCAGGTTATTTGGAAGATTTGATTTGATTTGATTTGATTTATTGTAGTCATGTTTACCGAAGTACAGTGAAAAACTTTGTTTGCAAGCAGTACAGATAGATCATAGTAAGCAAGGACATACAGATTATAGGACACTTAGAGCGAGACACACAGGGTACAACTGAACAGGAGGTGCACAAAGCAAGATCAACATTAGCAAGGTTAACAGTTATTTGAAGTTAGAGAATCTATTCTTCAGTCTAATAACGGCAGAAAAGTAACTGTTCTTGAAACTGTTAGTGGGTGTGTTCAAGCTTCTGCATCTTCTGCCTGGCAGAATGGTTGTAGGAAAGTATTACCAGGGTGAGAGGGGTCTTTGATGATGTTGGTTTCCACAGCAGCGAGAAGTGTAAATGGAGTCCGTGGGTGGAAGATTTGTTTCAGTGATGGTCTGGGCTGTGTACACAACCTTCTGTAGTTTCTTACAGTCCTGTGCAAAGCAGTTGCCATTCCAGGCTATAAAACACCCAGATAGAATGCTTTCTATGATGCTTCTATAAAAATTGGACACACCAAATTTCCTAAGCCTCCTGAGGAAGAAGAGTTGTTGTTGTGCCTTCTTGACCATTGCATCTACATGGGAAGTCAGGACAGGTTGTTGTTTATCATTACTCCTAGGAACAATAGGCCTGGGAAATGGGATGAACTGAATAATTCAGTGGACGTGTCATGTTGGCACAATGAACTGAATAGCCTTCCTTTGCACTATGCTTATACACAGGAGCATTACATTCGATGAACACTGCACTTTCTGGGTTATTGCTTTTCTAATCATAGATGCACTGGCATGTGTGTGACTGATTCCCTGAATATTCCTTAAATAACAATCTAGGTTAAAGGTTTAGTGCTCTAAACATTAGACAAGTGTTTCATTAGCTCGTAGTACTAAAACTAAAAGGTCTAATGTATATAATGCATTCAATGGCACTTTCATCCCAGTGTTCCAGAATTAACTTTCCTGCTGTATATACTTCTACTCAAAGGAGTTAATTGGAGTTCCATTAAGTTACAACAATGTACATGTGACTTAGTACATCAATAGAATTGACAGATTCTAAATGGCACTTTTAATTTTTTTTCCAATGCTCGGTTATCTTTTGATCTCTACATAATTTAAAACATTTTGTGCTGTTAATAAATTGGGAAAGCAATCAAAGTTACAAGAAGGTACAGAGGTTACTTTTCAATACCTTGACTCTTCCTAAAGCATCATGCTAAGGAATGAGGAAGAATATTTTCCAAATAATTACCGTATCAGGAAGGAAATGATAAGGTAAGAGAGGAACATTCTGAGCATCTGGAACAATGGCAGAATACAGCAGTGAATTCTTCAAGCACCTAAGCTCATGAGCACAGCATAGCACTTGCTCTACTCATTTGTAAATTTTGAAGCTGTGTGTTAAAAGCAACTGCCTTTACCCTTCACCATTACCCCTCAACTTGAAAACCACATGCCATCCTGTCAGAAAAGGAAGGGGAAAGATTTTAAAAGAGAAAACTTTGGGAAAGGAAGAGCACCCAAAGGGAGAGGAGGGGGAATGGGAAGGGGGAATGGGGGTGAGGAGTAGAATATAAAGGAAATTGGAGGGAAGAAGGATGAGAGGTGACTTGATAGAGGTGTACAAGATGATGAGAGACATAGATTGGATACCTAGAGACTTTTTCTCAGGGCACAAATTACTATTATCAGGGGGCATAATTTTAAAGTGATTGGAGGAAGGTATAGGGGAGATGTCAGAGGTAGGTTCTTTACACAGAGAGTGGTGGGTGTGCGGAATGCACTGCCGGCAGGGGTAGTGGAGTCAGATACTTTAGGGACATTCAAGCGACTCTTGGATAGGCACATGGATGATAGTAATAAGGTAGGATATGAAGGGTAGTTTGATCTTAGAGTAGGATAATAGGTCGGCACAACATTGTGGGCCGAAGGGCCTGTACTGTGCTGCACTGTTCTATGTTCAATGAAATGGAAAGACTTTGAAGGAATGGCTCAGATCTTCTACACATCATGAAGTCATACAGCATGGAGACAGACCCTTCAGTCCGACCATTCCATGCCGTGTACAATCCCAAGCTAAACTAGTCTTTCCTGCCTGCATTTGACCCATACCCTTCAAAACACGTCTTATTCATGTACACATGCAAATGTCTTTTAAACATTTTAACTGTACCCACATCCACCACTTCCGCTGGAAGTTTGTTCTACACACAAACCACTCTCTGTGTAAAAAAAAGCCACTCATCTCTTTTTTTAAATCTTTTTCCTCTCACCTTAAAGATATGCCCTCTAGTCTTGAAATCCCCCACCCTAGGGAAAAGACACTTGCCATTCACCTTATATATACCCTTTCCAGCCTATCCAGCCTCTCCTTATAACTCAAGCCTTCCATTCCCAGCAACATCCTGTAATTCTCTTCTGAACCCTCTCCAGCTTAATAGTATCCTTCCTATAACAGGGCGGTCAGAATTGGACACAGTACTCCAGAAGAGGCCTCACAAACGTCCTATACAACCTCAACATAACATCCCTGCATCCCCACAGTGTGGACAAACTGTTGGATACTCTTAGTACTGAGGTGGGTGTCCTGCTCCTCCCTGGAAGCATTGCCCTGATCTGGTGTCATCAGGAGAGACAGGAAATATGACCAGAGATCTGCCATGCTGCAGAACCCCCATGATCTCATGGGAATTTCCCGAGAAGTTTGAACTTATAATACTGTTCTCTGTTCCCAGGGGCCTTCAGAAAATTTTGGTGTCTAAATTAGACTCAAACGCATAGGACAGTTCTGATTTACTTACCTAGATAGTTTCTCAGGAAATGTTAAGTTAATCAAAACCATGTGTGATGTGCATAAAACAAAGAACTGTGGATATACTAGAGATCTGAAACAAAAACAAAAATTGCTGGAGAAACTCAGCAGATCCAACGGCATCAGTGGAGAGAAAGCAGAGTTAACGTTTCAAGTCCAGTGACACTTTATTCCGAAGAAGGGTCACTAGTCTTGAAACATTAACTGCTTTTGCTCTGTAGATGCTACTATACCTGCTGAGTTTCTCCAGCAATTGCAGTTTTTGTTCCTTGTCAGATTAGTCCTGGTTAGCAATACAACTGACCACTCCTCCCAGACAAATACACTCACACCCTGACCTATTACTTGTCAGCCCAATTCAATAACCTCCAATGTTTCCCAAACCAAGCTGACTAGCCCTTATCTTGACAACCCCCCCTTGTCTGACCCACCTACACCTCCAACACTCCTACCCATTCACCTACCTACCACCATAATCACCTCACACCCTACAACTGTACCTAACCTCACACCCTGCTCAGTTGCCAGCTTTCTCAGCTGACATCCTGCCACCTTGCCCAACTGCTGCATTACCCACCTGGTACCCCTCACCCTTGTCCACGTACCTGACCCACACTCACTCCCTAACATATTGAAAAGGTGATTAAGTGTCCTCAGGATTTTCAGTGAATGAGTTTACCAGAATATGGCAGCCAGTGCCACAATAAAGGGTTCGGCTTGGCTTCCCTCAAGCATTCCCCCATCGAGTGTGTCCTACATTTCCAAAGGTGCAGGTATCGAATGTCCTGGCCAGAACCTGGTCATTGTCGAAGAAAATCAGAGTGGACCAGCATTCCGATAGTGTTTGCCTCTCCTCGGAAGATTCAGGCTGAGGTGTTTGCAGAATCATTGTTTCACCCTTTCTTCAAAGCATTAGGCTAGATCTGTTAGCTGGAGAGCTGGTTTGCAATGCAGTGGGTTCAATTCCTACAGTGGCTGAGGTTACCATAAAGGATTCTCCTGCTCAACTTCTCCCTTTGCCTGAGGTGCGGTGACCCTCAGGTTAAACCACCACCAATTGTACCTCCCTTTTTAATGGGAGAACAGACCTACGGTCCAAAAGGATGATGGCGACTTTATGCTTTAGGTAATCAACCAGGGATTATTTCCTGCTGTAACTCTTGTTAGATTTATGTTTAAAATGAAGACACACAAGAACCTGGCCAATGGTCCCATGACAAGAACAAGAACAACTTTTCTGACGAACCCAATCAGCTTATATGGTCAGGCAGCTGACGGGGAGGTTGGCATATGTATCACATACATAGGGCTCTTGTGGCAAAGTGGTAGCGTCCCTATCTCTGAGTTAGGTGTTCAAGTCCCACTTGCTCCAGAGCTGATGATATCTCTGAACAATTTGATTAGACAATATTAATGCCATATATATAAAAATACTATAAGTATATATCTATGTGTGTTAATTGAATATCTATGCCTGATATTTGACTCAACACTTTTCATGTTGGTCAGATAATTAGTTTTCTCGGAATCTCCTAAGACATTTTGCATAATTTACCAGCGAGATTGATTTTCTTGCAATCCATACCAATTAATCCCATTGGTTCTGTGGCATCAGGAGTTTAACAGTAGAGTTCTATTGTCAGGGTCACATTGCTGCTCCCAGTGAGAAGTTTATAATTGTATTTCACTGAGTTTGTACTGTGTGGATGGAATTTTTCAAGGACACTGTAGTATCAAGATGTGAGCCCATAAAATAATCTGGTACTAGTCCCATTTGTAGTACTTGTCAAAAATATAGATCTCAGAAAGAATGAGAGACATAATGTTACCTCCTTGGCTGTTCATCTCGATAAAAGAGAACCGTTGCTCTCTATACATTCTTGAAATGTTGCCACGGGATGTTAGCAAATTATTGGAAAGACTGTAATGGGGTAGCCACACAGAAAGTTATTGCTAAAAGGTCACAGTTTTTGGAATTGAGGGAAGAATAAGAAAAAAATTGGATTGAAAAATCAGATTGGCTGGAAGAACCAAGAGTAGAAGTTAAGCCATTGCATTGTAATGCAATTCTCCAGAATTGTTGCATCCATTTCATGAATTAGCATCATGTTAATGTTGGCATTAGCTTTAAGAAGCACTCAGTGAGAATATTTAAGTGGGATCCGCACCTTTTGAACTCAGAGACAAGAACTCTACCTCTGAGCTCAGACAACCTGATCAGTACTCTTCACAATCTTCACAAGTATGACTTGTAAAAGTTAATCCTCATCATGGATCTTCATTGCTGAAAACCATAATTGACTCCTGTTTATGTATAAATCTTCACCAAAAAGCTCTTCTGAGAATGTCCGTGGCATTTTGTGATTTATTTGGCTATAAGGACTTGAAAGAAAGAAATGCCAAGTAGCCGACAGCCAACAAATAGCTATCCCCATCATTAACTCACTGTCCACAGAGGACAATATAAAAATTTCTTTGGCCATTGTTAAACAATACCAGTTGAAGCCAGAATATAGTCACATGTGCTTCAATAAATGTTTCAGATACAGCAAGGTTAGCAAGTAAATGAATTTTGCTGACAGCAACAAGGAAGAGATTGTACTTGGAATAGGTCACTACTTTGAATGTTCTAAATTAAAACTAAGCTCTGAACAATGCAAAGTGCAAGTTGTGGCATTTATTTCATGCTTCAGCCTTTACTCATTTGCCACACAACTGGCATTGAAGGTGAAGGAGACATCTGCATCCTGTTCCTCATATTCCCTACCTCCCAGTTGCAATAACTACACAGTACCAGCTCGAGTTTTCTTGTGGTGTCATGGTAGTGTCCTTTACCTCCAGACCTGGAGGTCTGCGTTAAAGTATCCCCTGCTCTGTAGATGCGTGCGAACAAATTGATTAAAAATATTTACCCTGCTGCCATCTTATTTTTGGAACAACTTTGTAATGCAGGCATTGTCAAATCGCAACGACAAGCAATGAAGAATTTAATGAGAAGAAGTCAGTCAAATTTTAATGTAGTTCTGGACGGACATCGGTTCACAATATAGGTCCATGGACAACTTGGCATTTCATTTATCCTGTCTCAGTTTTGTGGGAACCAGGTGTAAAAGACTGCAATTGTGAAGGAGAGGAGAAAGAAGATTGAAGTCCACTGTTGCAAACACAGGCAAAATTAACAGAAAGAAAGTCAAGAGAATGCTACAATACCCTCCCCATAAGCCCACGACATTTCTCTGCACTGTTTTTAATACCTGATGTTAATGCACCAGTGTCCCAGGTATATACTAGATGTCTTGCAGCACTTTGTGTTTGGATTGACATTAGTGAACTGTCCTCTCATGGTCTATCGCTTGGACAATCAGTCAAGAACACACTACTTCTCAGTGACCCCTTATTCCCATGCTTCGTATAGCCCGACTCTTGATTTCACTTAGTAACTCTCAAAATAACCTTGGAAGTAGTCAGGTTCTCAATTCATCACATAAAGGAAGCAATTTGACACTTGAGCATCAAGCCATATCAGACAGTGATGCGGCTCAAACTGAACGAGGCCAAGCAACAGTAAGTACCCTCTATAAAAGACCATAGGTATGTCCAGCATCATAGCTTACCAGTGACTTCTGAATTAAGATACCAGGTCAATTGCTGGTTCAAATTTAACCACAGCTGATTGTAAATATAATGCTATTCTCCGGAGTCAAGAAAAGATAGCAGTGTAGTGAGGTGAGATAATATTAGAAATTCCTTTGTGATTTATGGAACAACTCAGTTACATTTTTAAAATTCTTTTCCAAAAAAAATTAGTAAGTCAAAGTAAAAGAAAATGACCTACTTTTTTTATTATCAGCCTGAGCATATTTGAAAGCATGCAGTGCGAATTAAATCCAAATATTTGCCCCTTTTATAGTGATGGGTTATTATTCTTGTCTACTGTTTTTCAGCCTTACAATTTCTCACTTGCGTTGGTCTTCTGGAATCTCACCTGTGGTTTAGTGCTTGATGGTCTTTTCCCTGAAACAGGATGCACTGTGTTGCAGTCCCACTCCAATGACTACACCTTGGAATCTTAAGATAATGCTCTAGTGCAATATTGAGTATGAGAACTGGGGCAAAAATGACAACACAAAACACAGACACAGCGTGGAAGCAGGCCCTTCAGCCCAACAAGTCCACACTGACCCATCCCTCTATAACCCACCTAATCTACACAGAATCCCTACAGTGTAGAAACAGGCCCTTTGGGTCAAGGTGTGTCCTGGACTGTTTTGTAGACCAGGTCTCATTCAATTTGGTAATTCTGACAGACTCTGACCTGCAGGATCAAGGGGCTAAATGGCTTACTCCTGTTCCTGAAGTTTTAAGAATTCAGGAGATAGTGGGAGGGCAGTAATCTCACTGGACTAGTCATCCACCTTGGAATCAGTGAGATGGGTTCGATCATCCACATGGTTGTGATTTTCAATCAATGACATCTGGAATAAAGGCAAGGTCACCATCAGGCTGCTCGGTCATTGGAGAGAGGGGATGGGTGGTGAGTTTAAGCTGACGGTCACTACACCACTGGATTTGGGGCAAGGTTCAGAAGGCAGGACATTCATGGTAATCTCAGCCAGTGCAGTAATTGAACACACACTGTTGGCATCACTCTGCATTGCAAACCAGGCGTCATCGAATCCTCAAACTGTGGAAAGAGGACTTTCGGTCCCATCAAGTTGACATCAACTATTCAAAGAGCATCCCATCCAGATCCAGCCCACTACTGTATCCTTTTAGTCCTGCATTTGTTATGGCTAATCCACACATCCTGAATATCTTTGGACTGCACCAGGAAAATGGAGCACCCAAAGGAAACCCATGCAGACACAGGGACAGCACCCAAGCAATCATCCAAGGCTGGAATAGAACCCAGGTCCCTACTGTGAGGCAGCAGTGCTAACCACCAAGCCACCGTGCTGTCCCATTAAACACGAATGTTTAGTTTAAAACCTGGGTCCGTGGATGGTGTGGTGCCCACTGCTTTGTTGATCTCTCTTTCTGAGCGGATCCTGCGCATTCACTAATTATGAGACCACTCCCAGTCCCAGGCAAAAGACCTCAATGCTGTCAAAAAGATGGGAGTCAAAATGACAGAGGGGCCCAAACAGGGTAAGACCGCAACTGGTAGGATCAAGTTTTAACTCTTGTCTCAATTCATGGTGGAGGGGCTGGCTGTGGAGGGGGCGGTGGTTAGGATATTAAAATTATAAATTCAGTGCCATGACTGTATTCAGCTGCTTTACAAACCAGAAGAATTTTCAAATGTACCTCCGATTTTGACAATATCTCCCCCTGCTAGGTAATCTGCAAGGGAAGTGATGGCCTGGCTAGTTATTTGGTGAAGTGGTAAAGGAATTGCAATCTTTCAGTGCCATGTAAGTTTAACAAAAAGCAAATGTTGAATGTGATGTTTCTCCCAGAGCTGCTGGCCTGGAATATATTTATGTATTCCTCCACAGCGGCAGAAATGTTCCCATTGTGTCAGTGCTGCAGGCTTTGAGTAATCGGTGTGAGACTCGGGTTCAGAAGCTTTGAGCAAGACATTGCATTATTTTTATCTCCCAGTTACCTTCCATTCCCCTTCATATTTCAGGACTGCAGGAACACACAGACACATCCAACATCAGGGTCCACAATTTGCAGCATGCACAGGTTGGTCAGGGTTGAACTGGAGGAGTCTGTGCATCTTGCAGCAAACTCATAGAAAATCAGAAAATGTCAACAAAGCAGGGCAGGGAAGCAGGATTATTTATAGAACTGAATGAACTGGGAGCTTGAGGCAACTGTCTGGCTAGCAGCCCACATAGCGATCAATCAGGCTGTATTGATGAACTGGGTGTGACTCTCAGAATCCACCAGACGACAGCTCTGGCAGGGTACACATCTGTTTCAAAATATGTCTCCAGTAAGCGCATTCATCAACTTATGACACTGCTGTTTGCCAACTGTGAGAGATACAGCGAGCTCATTCCACGTGGTAGGATACAGGAGTAAAGGGACATTTTCCTCTCCACACAGTGTTGCATATTGGTGTGTAAAAACGCATCAAATAACACGTGGAATTGCTATCCAAATATACCCTCTTAAATAGGAACAAAACCAGAAATTGCCAGAAAAGCTCAGGAGGTCCGGCAGCATCTGTGGTGAGAAATCAGAGTTAACATTTTGGGACGAGTGACCCTTCTTCAGAATGTCCTCTTAAATAGGTTCCGTTTGTTTGGTTCTTCATCCTGTTTCAGGATAATCTTGTTCTTTTGGTCTTCACTTGGGTTGTTATTCCAAAGTCATCACAAATGTTTAAAAATTTTATCAAAGTTTGTAAAATCCCGAATCTCCTGGTCAGATCGACTCAGTTTAACAAAAAACATTGTTCAGGTTTTCTGTTTTTAACAAGAATTGCTGTATAATCTATTCTAACTGCAGGTAAACAACTGTGAACTGTCAACATATAACTCTCCTTTAAAAAACTCTGGATGCTTTGTACATTCTCACTGCACACACATACACACTGAAAAAAAATGATATTATGGATAGAGGGGTAAACTACTGGGGTATTTATTCAATGGCTCCACTCCACAGATTTCATAGAGTTGCCAGTATTTTATCTCCTTCACTCTTCCTTCTCAAGATTTCTTTCACTTAATCGTGGGCATACAGGCGATTGGTACACGAACAGCAAAGTCTCTTAGTTAAAGGCCACACCTAACAGCAGCTGGTGAGGGAAAATAAATTGGCTTTCTTAAGTTTTTGGATATTTTACTGGAGAGAAATGCACATCATCTATCCTTTGCAGCAGTTCAAAGACTTCTGCCAGTATCGTTCACACCCACAAGCTGTTGAGCTCCTCAGGAGCCAATCAGATATTTGTTATCAACTGATGGTCTTTGGCAACCATAACTGGTCACAACTCCACAAATCAATCAGTAACCTGTTGCTGGCAAAATCTCACATCTTGTACATACCCTGTTGATGCCAGTCTGTCTAAAAGCAGCCTGCCCCACTGCTCAAACAGGAAACATTACTTGCAATGAGTTTCAGTAACTTTCTTTTAAAAAGGATGTCAATTCCTTCATACCCCTTGCTGTAAAAAGAATCCATTTTCCACTTCAGTCAAAAATAACAGAAAAATTTAAAAAATGTGGTCTTTTCAGGTGAAATATTAAACTACTTTGACAATTTAATAATTACTGACACCATCTCAAAGGTGCGAGGGTCACATGTTTGCCTCCTGACTTTTGACTGAATGGGATTTTTGTCTTCTCTTGCAGAGAGATCAATATTAAGCATGCGGGATAAGTGTTAACTTTTTGTGATAGTGTGAAATGATTGGCAGGCAGCAAGCAATCTCGATATATGTCTCCTGCAATGTTTTAGAATGTTAATTGAACTCAAAACTGGGAAAGATGGGAAAGAGGCTACTGCTTGTATCACAATATGTAAAAGCCAAAATTAATATGATCCCAGAGTAACCCTGATTAATACACTTCTACTGTCACAGGATGTGGTCCTGCTCCATGCTGCGGTCAGCGTGAAAGAGAAAGAGGTGTGGAGAACGCACTAATAGGAAGTACTCATTCAGCCGTCAAATAGAGGGAACATCAAGTATTCCCTTTCATTGTTATTAAAGCTCCTTCTTCCAGTTCCCTATGATTTTCTTTTGCTATCTTTGGGGGTCAAGCAAGCACAATACTCCTGGACTTTTATTAGTGTTCCTTTAAATAGTTGCTGGCATCTTGGGTGATTTATTATTTGTGTTGGTCCATGAAATTTATAATGCAGATTAGTTGGGTTCTGTTGAGTCAGATATCTTGAAGTTTATTGGCCCCACTTACTATTTACATGTCTGTACTATCAATGACTAACACAGTCTGCATTCTATTCTCATTTGTTACTGCACATTACACAATCATAATTGGCTGATGACACTTATATTACTTACTGTTATTACGTAAGATGTGACCACCATCACATTGGAGCATTACAAGTCATTATATCATGTAACTGTCTTAAAGATACAATGTATGTGTGATCTGGAATCTATCCCATAATATGACAATGACACACCAGATAATGTCTCAATCATTATTTGAAAGTACAATGCTTTGTGCTTGCTGTTTTGTATCCACATCAATGCCAAACTAGATAGCCACATAACCCAACTTGCCAGGCAAACATCTCAGGCAGGGGGATTGGATGGAAAGTCTGTTTCACCATCCACCTTAACATTACTGTCAACTGAAACAACTAGAAATATGGACATAATAATGGACAAGGTGAGTAGAAAATACAGCTGGGTGTTGCATGTGGTCTTGTCACACTGACTGTGTGCAGTTAAGGTGAGAGTGACAGCCCTTAACTTCAAGGTCATATTTGACTGAGTGTGGCGTCAAGGAGCCCTAGCAAAACTGGAATCAATGGTATCATGGGGCAAAATCTCTGCTGGTTAGAGTCATGCCTGGTACATAGGAAGATGGTTGTGATTATTGGGGGTCATTCATCTCAGCTCCAGGACATCCCTGCAGGAGTTCCTATCCCAACCATCTTCAGCTGCTTAATCAATGACATTCCCTCCATCATAAGGTTAGAAGTCGGGATGCTCACCAATGATTGCACAATGTTCAACACCATTCTCAGAAGCTGAAGCTGTACATGTTCAAATGCAACAATATCTAGACAATATCCAGGTTAGGGTTGACAAGTGGCAAGTAATATTCGTGCCATACAAATGCCAGGCAATGACCATCTCCAAAAAGAAACAATCTAACCACCTCCCCTTGACAATCAATAGTGTTAACATCACTGAATTCCTCACCATCAATAATGTTGGGGTTGCCATTAACCAGAAGCTCAAATAGACTCACCATGTAAACACAGTGGCTACAAGACCAGGTCAGAGATTAAGAATACTGTGGCGAGTAACTCAACTCCTGACTCCCCAAAACCTGACCACATTCTATAAGGCACAAGTCAGGAGTGAGATGCAATTCTCCCCACAAGCCTGGATGGGTTGAACTCTACCAACATGCCATGATCCAGGGCAAAGCAGCCCGCTTGATTGGCACCACATCCTCGAGCATCCACTCCCTCCACCACCGACGCTCAGTAGCAGCAGTGTGTACTATCTACAAGATGCACTGCAGAAATTCATCAAAGATCCTTAGACAGTACCTTCCAAACCCACGACCACTTCCATTCAGAAGGACCAGGGCAGTACATACATGGGAACACCACCCCCTGCAAGTTCTCCTCCAAGCCACTCACCATCCTGCTGTGGATATATATCACCATTCCTTCATTATTGCTCGGTCAAACTCCTCGAAATCCCCTCCCTAAGGGCATTATGAGCCAAACTACAGCACATGGACTGCAGTGGCTCAAGAAGAAAGCTCATTACCACCTCCTTGAGGGCAACTAGTGACAGGTAATAAATGCTGGGCCAGCCGGTGACACCCACATCCCATGAATTAATTTAAAAAGAGCATTTATTTCCTGCAGGGACAGTGATACAAGCTAGACCTCTCCAAAATACATACAGCACCCAATAACCAAGATAAAACAAGGGATTTTCAAATGAGACAACA
>NC_063352.1:9761612-9779620 GCF_021869965.1 Rhincodon typus | reverse complement strand
CTGCTCCTACGATGCTGCTTGGCCTGCTGTGTTCATCCAGCCCTGCACCTTGTTGTCTCGGATTCTCCAGCATCAGCAGTTCCTACTATCTCGGATTTTCAAATGAACCTGGCATGCTTTGCCTTATCTCTAGCGTCCTTAGGTGCTGAATATGCACCTAGAAAAATATAACTTTAGGAGAAAAATATTAAATTTATCAACTGATTCTTCAGGGTCACTTTCCCTTTCAGGTTGAACTCCTTGTTTCGATTAAAACTTGTGGTTTACAATTGTTCATTATTGCTTGCATGGGGTGCTGATGGCCTAGTGGTATTATTGCTAGACTGTTAATCTAGACAAGAATCTGGGGACCAATGTTCAAATCCTGCTAATGGCAGATGGTGGAATTTGAATTCAATAAATATCTGGAATTAAGGTAATCTAATGATGACTGTGAATTCATTGTCAATTATCAGGATATACCCATCTAGTTCATTAATGTCCTTTAGGGAAGGAAGCTGCCATCCTTACCTGGTCTGGCCTACATGTGACTCCAGACCCACAGCACTGTGGTTGACTCTGAACTGCCCTCTGGGTAATTAGGGATGGGCAATAAATGCTGCCTGGCCAGCAATGACCTTATGCTGCGAATGAGTAAAAAAACCTCTGCTTTTTTTGATTTGGGTCTCTGATAAATCCCTTTTCTCGCTCACTGTCCAGCAGCTTTCTTCATCAAATTTGCACACGAGTTCTCCATGTAAATAAGCTTCAAAACTATCAAATGACAGTTTAAGACCCAACTTTGTTTAGCGACTGTAGGAGACAGATTAAGATTAGACCACTGCTTCGGTTCATTCAAATGCTGAAAACACATTCCCAAAGCTTATGGCCACAGTATTTAAACTAATATCACTTTTTGCAGGGAAAAGCATAGGTGATACATTCAAATTGAAATCTTGACCTAAGGTTTTAATCTTAGGACTCAATTATTAAAGATTCTATGAACTACTTAAGAATTCACATGGCTCACCAGCACAGTATTCTCCAATTTGCCATGATGACGTTCAACATTTTCACTGTAGAGTCTAACAAACAAAACAAATGGACTTATGGTGCGACATTTTATTCAAAGTTTTACATGTGATTGTTCATACAAAACCATAGTGTGTAGCTGTTTCCTGAATCTCTGGCAGTGGTTGTTTTATTGTTCATTCATTGTCTATTCACATACACTACATGACTTTCTAAATAAGCCAACACCGTGTTTGTCTAATGCGCAAATGATGGAGGCAGCTAATTCTTTCTCTGTGTCGTGACTAAAAGCTTGTCACTGTGACACAGGACACTCTCATCAATTTAACGTACCCTCCTTTCCAAAGCTTTGAAATTGCAACCTGCCAAAAGCCAGATCCAGGGCAACAAGCGTAGAGATTAATAGCCATTTTAAGCTTGTGTATCACAAAGCACTCTGCAAGCTATTGTTATTAATCGATTTTTGTTCGCAATAACGGATTAGCTTGGATTGCTATTTTCTTTCCCCTCGTTTGCTTTCTCATCCTTGCTTTTTTGCAGCAGCAAATGGTGCACCTTAACTGTCCTGAAAGTGCCTCATTCAATAATAGAAAACCTTTAAACCCTCCCCTTCTCCTTCTTCTACAAGTGCTATTGCTGGAACAATGACAGAATAAAATGTCAGCAACAGATGCTCTACATTACTCTTTCCATCTACAGTTCTAGTTAGATGATGATTTCAAGCAGGGATGGTGGTGGGTGGATCCCTTGTCATACGTCTTTCCTGATTTCCTTCTCCATTGACTTCAAGTGGAATTGAGTGTTGGAATTGGCAGTGATCCCCTATCTCCCCTTTTACACTATGGTCCAAAGCCAAGGGCAACACTAATATCTTTGATGGGCGGGTGGTGGGGGGGAGGCGGGGTGTGGGGCGTGATGTGGGAGCTGGAGTTGAAGTGCAGAGTTCAATGCTCACCATGCTCCGGCCCTCAAAAATATACTTTAGCACCAATCTGTGGAAAAGAAGTCTAGACCCCACAGCAGTGGGACATTTCAATATTGCACTGTAACCAAAGCCACAAGGTCTCCGAGCAGGGAATTTAGTCCCCACCAGATTAATTTTCATTCGCTTTAGAAAAGACAGAATCTTTTTCAAAATTCAGCAGCGCCTTCACCTTCTAAATTCCAGAGGATGGAGCTCTAATTAATTGAATCCGTCCTCAGACTGGACATCCATGTATTACCTGGTAAACGAATACTACAGACCCTTCAAAACCAATCTATCCTTGTTGTGCACAGATTTGCTCAGAATCATTCAGGTTTCCAACTGCAGTTGGTCTCAATTCCAGATGTCTTAATTGAATTTAAAATCCCCCCACTGCCATGGTAAGATTTTTTTTATTCATTTGTGAGTTGTTGGCATCAGTAGCTAAGCCAGCATTTATTGCTCTCCGCTAATTTCCCAGAGGGCAGTTAAGAGTCAACCCGTTGTTGTGCATCTGCAGTCACATGTAGGTCAAACCAGATAAGGGTTTGACCAAGCCAGATAAGCAGTGCACAGTTTCCTTCCCTTGAAGACGTTAGTGAACTAGATGGGTTTTTCCGACAATCGGCAATGGTTTCATGGTCATCGTTAGGCTCTTAATTCCAGACTTCTTTTATTGCATTCAAGTTCCACCATCTGCAGTGGCAGGATTTGAACCTAGGACCCTAGGGCATTACCTGCGACTCTGGATAGATAGTTTAGCGATAATACCACCAAGGCCAATATTTCCCTCCAAGATCTCAACTCATGTATCCTAGAATTATCGTTCTGCGCAAGACTCATACCGGCCTCAAAACGCTAACTCTGTGTCTCCCTCCGTACAGATGTTGCCAGACCTGAGTTTCTCCAGCATTCTCTGTGTTCGTTACCCCCAGTAGTAGCCTGGGGCTGTGAACACTAGCCCAGTGACATCATCACTAAACTGTTGTCTTGCCAATATGGTCAAACTGTTCATGAAATAATTTAGAGAGGACATTTTTTTCCCCCCTGACACTCTTCATCGCAGTATCTGGGGAGGGATTTTATGGCAATCTCTGTCATGAATCTGATATTTGGGTGTGTTAAGAAAAGTGTTTGTCAGCCAGACTGTCATGGTAGCAGTGCACAGTGTAGAGCGCTCAAAGACCTGTGAGTGTGATCCTCATTAAATTGAAGGAAAGGGGTAGTGTACTGACGCATGTAAATTCATTTGCAAGTGCTGATTTAACTTAAAAGAGGACGCTACAATAAATTATTCAAGAAAAGAGCCTTGATCATTTTCTCCACTTGATCAGGAGGACATAAACAGACATAGGAGTATCAGAGGGAACGTTCGGGTTTACCTAACTGTATAACATATTAATAAAAAAATCTGCCTGCGGCAGAAAACAATTAAATCATGCACAAATCAATTGTCAACTCCCACCACCTCAATCTATTGTGTACTGCAAGAATTATAGAGCAATGAACAGAAGACAGAAAAGTTTGATTCAAGACAAAATTACAACAAAGGCAAAACAGATCTTTGTGTCTGCTGCTTCGTTTACATATTACAGAAGGTGATTGATTTTCAAAACTTTGTTCATGAGATGTGAGTGCTGCTGGTATTTGATTGTTCCATCCCTAATTGTCCTGAGCTGCTTTCTTAAAGCAGTGCAGTCCTGGGATGTGGGGACACCCACAGTGCCGTTAGGAGTTAGGGATTTCTAGGAATTTGACCCAGCGACAATGAAGTGATGGTGATATATTCAGAGGGAAACTTGCTGGTGCTTCTAGTTGATGCCCTTGTCCTTTTAGATGGCAGAGGTCACAGGTTTGGAAGATGTTGTCAAAGGATCCTTAGTGAGCCACTGCTGTGTATCTTGCACACAATGCTGCCACTGTGCATCAGTGGTGAAGGCAGTGTCTTTGGAGGTGGTGGATATGGTGCTAGTCAAGTGGGCTGCTGCTTTATCTTGGATTGTATCAAGCTTCTACAAGGGCTAATTTAGGGTGTCACGCTAGCTCTGTGGTTAGTACTGCTGCCTTACAGTGCCAGGGACCCAGGTTCGATCCTACTGTTGGGCTACTGTCCTTGTGGAGTTTGCATGTTCTCTGTGTGTCTGTGTGGGTTTCCTCCAAAAATGTGCAGTTTAGGTAGAGATAGTAGGAACTGCAGATGTCGGAGAATCCGAGACAACAAGGTGCAGAGTTGGATGAACACAGCAGGCCAAGCAGCATCATAGGAGTAGGAAGGCTGACATTTCGGGCCTAGACCCTTCATCAGGAAATGACTGTAGTCCATTGGGGATGATCTGGTTCCGTAGGCAGGTACTAAGAAAGGTGATGTGGCTGTAGTACCTGGTTTGCTTCAGGACATGGTCGAGCAGTTTCAAGGCCAAAGAGATTACGAGAGAGTTGCAGTGGGAGAGAGATCCCCTGAGGTTTGTCCGGAGGGAAGAGGGTAACTTCTTCAGGCTAGGCATCCTTAGAAGAGGCTTCGCAGTGGGGTTAAAATTGAATCAGAGATAGTAGGGACTGCAGATGCTGGAGAATCCGAGACAATAAGGTGCAGAGCTGGATGAACACAGCAGGCCAAGCAGCATCATAGGAGCAGGAAGGCTGACGTTTCGGGCCTAGATCCAGTTTAGGTAGACTGGCCATGCTAAATTGCCTGTAGTGTTCAGGGATATGTAGGTTAGGGGGATGGGTTGGGATACTCTGAGGATCAGTGTGGACTTGTTGGGCCGAAGAGCCTGTTTCCCTGCACAGTAGGGAATCTATGATTAATTAAGCAGGCCATAGACACACTATAGACCCATGGGTCAGTTGATTTGGATGGCTATTCTGCAATATAGAGTAACACCAACTACGTAGGGTTGCCACAAATATCCCAGCTTCTTAACTTTGCCCCTCATCTCAGTCATAGAGGTGCTCAGGTTAAAACATTTCCAGTTGCCTTTCTAATGAGGGAGTGTAGTTATGAGAGACTTTGCCTTTACAGTATAGACAAAGGAAGATTGATGCCACCTCAACCATATCCTGGCAGAGGAGGTAAGTACCAACTAACGGCTCAAGAATTGCCTTCCTGTCTAAATTTCTAATGAGCATCTAACCTACAACAAGAATTCTCTGAAAAAATCTCTAACTCTGAGACAGAGTTTGGAGGATCAGACGTACTCACCTGAATAGATACCTAGGCAAGGATGGAGGGAGTAGAGATTGCTGTAATTGCTGAGTAACTATGACCCCATACGACCTGATCTGGTTCTACTTCTCTCCCCCACAATATCCCCAAAACTGAGCAGGCCCAACCTGTCCAGACAAACCCAGACCCGACCTGATCCAGTAGCCTATCGAACATGAACCCCTCACAGCCTGCCAATCTGGTACCAGAGCTGACAATGTCATGACTTGAAATTTCCCACACCCTGCAGGATTTAACCTGACCCAAAATACCTGATATTCTCACAATGGCATCCCTTACCCACAACTCCTCTCTAACCCCTTCTCGTGACCACCTACTACCACATAACTGTAGCCCTAGACACCCCCCATCTACTTATCTGCTATGATACCCCACACCCATCTTACCTGCTGTTCTTCACCTCACCCACTTAACTGGCACTCTACCACTTTATCTACCTGGCACCCTTCCCCTCACACCGACTCACTAGCAGCACTATCCCTTTCACCCACTTGGCTGGCATCCTATCTTCTTGCCACCCAAGCCACCCTGCCTATTTACCAATATCACAGCCTGTTACCCTCATCCTTCATTCCTTTCCCTTATTCACTTACCTTTCCTAAATTGCCTTTGGGACCTTTACGTCCCTGAATACACCAGTTACTGCCATTAAAAAGTGGCTGTTTCTTGGCTGGCAGTGTTGATCAGAAAGACTCCGACATTAGATCCTCTCCTTCTCAGATTCAGAATTCCAGGAGAGAGCTTCAGGGCAGAGTAAGGGAACAAGGTGGCAATGCAATCCTGGGAGGATTTGTTATATTATGGACAATTTGCACTGGCTTTAGGAGGGATTATAGATTATAGAATCCCTACAGTGTGGAAACAGGCCCTTCGGCCCAACAAGTCCACACCGACCCTTGCAGCATCCCACCCAGACCCATCCCCCTATAACCCACACACCCCTGAACACTACGGGCAATTTAGCATGTCCAATCCACCTAGCCTGCACATCTTTGGACTGTGGGAGGAAACCGGAGCACCCGGAGGAAACCCACGCAGACACAGGGAGAACGTGCAAACTCCGCACAGATAGTCGCCCGAGGCTGGAATCAAACCTGGGTCCCTGGCGTCATGTCAACTGTTTTAGATATTTTTCCAAGCAACTTGTTCGTAGATGTTATTACACGCCTCTGGAGCAGGTAGGACTTGAACCTGGGTCTTTATAGAGTGGCAAATAATGATGCTTGGTACACATAACTTAATATTCAAAGCAAAGCATGCTAAATAGATTGAGATAAAGTCACTATAATCTTAGTAGACCATATGGCTGCTCTCTCATTAAACAGAGATGACTTGTGGTGGTTTAGCCTGAGGGTTTTTTTTTTCCCTTTCATTCATTCATGGGATGAGGGCATCACAGGCTAGGCAGCATTTATTGCCCATTCCTAATTACCCAGAGGCAGTTAAGAGTCAACCACATTGCAGTCAGTCTGGAGTCATATGTGGGCCAGGCCAGGTAAGGAAGGCAGCTTCCTTCCCTAAAGGACATTAGTGAACCAGATGGGTTTTTCCTGAAAATTGACAATGGATTCACAGTCATCATTAGGTTCTTAATTCCAGATACTTTATTGAATTCAAATTCCACCATCTGTCGTGGCAGGATTCAAACCCAGGTCCCCAGAACATTATCTGGGTCTCTGGATTAATACCACTAGGCCATCGCCTCCCCATTTAACCTGAGGTTGACCACACCTCATGCGAGGGGAGAGGTTGAGAAGGAGACTCCTTTATGGAAATCTCAGGTGCTGCAGGAATTGAACCCACTCTGTTATCATTACTCTACATCACAAACCAGCCAACTGAACAAATTGTATTTCTGAAGAAGGATCATCGGACTCAAAATGTTAACTCTGTTTCTCTCTGCACAGACCTCTCAGCCGCCAGACCTGCTGAGTTTCTCCAGCAGTTTCTATATTTATTTCAAATTTCCAGCATTCTCAGTTCTTCATTTCATTTTACAGCGTCAAATGGGTCAGGTCTGGGGCTACAATTATTTACAACATATATTAATGATTTGGATGAGGACAGTGAATGTAATGTAGCCATAAGGAAAGATGAGAAAAAGGCAGGAGAGTTAAGGATTCAGATCAGCAAGGATCTGATTGAATGGCAGAGTAGACTTATGGGCTCAATGGCCTACTTCTGCTCTTACATATTTTGGTCTTAAGCTATTGTGAAACATTTTGAAATTAAGCTGCGTGTGTAAAAGCAAATATTTATTACATGGGAAATCAACAACTTGTAAAATTCGAATTCGAATTTCGAATAATCGTCAGAAGTTTGACATTTGACAAATTCTGTTTAGACAATTGGTTATTTAACAACCAAAGAATTACTTTTTCCAGAACTGAATACAGCCAAACAGAAAACAGTTGGCTTGGGTAGACTTTCTGAACTATCACTGCAGAAGACAATTCTACCATGAAACAAGGATCCGACCACTCTTTCCATTTTGGGTCATGAGTAGTTTCCGGCAAAATATTTGTGGATCCTGGGCTGAAGTTCAAGAAATGGCTACTAAAATACCTACGCCCTTTGTGCTAATGCAGCTTTCTTGAAGAAGTTTATTATTTAATGAGACACAATTACTTATGTTGGCTTGATCCCCACATCCTTTATTCAAAAGTGTAACCACACACTATATCCAATAATTCAGGAAGTTACCAGTTCCAAATGATTGATTAAAGCAATGTACCACTGAGAATGTTTTAAGAGACTCCAGAGAGTTCATAATTTTAAAGTTCCAGCTTAAAAGTATCTTCTGGTTACATTGCTGAGTTGCTGATCATGGCCATCTCTACTTGCGTTGATTTCTTGACAATTTTTCTGGACGCTCTACTTCAGTCCAAAATTCATTTAGCTCCGAATAAAATCTTGATTTTGAGATTGATGGATTAAACAAAAGTTTGCAGAGAATGAATGAACAATTAAGAAATAATTCCTAAAATAGGCCAAATGCTAAGGATTTTCATTTGACTTCCAGTCTAGATTTCAGTGTTCCCCATAGTTCAGTTGCTGGCTTTTAAAAAAACCGAATGAACTGCGGATGCTGTAAATCAGGAACAAAAACAGAAGTCGCTGGAAAAGCTCAGCAGGTCTGACAGCATCTGTGGAGAAAAAACGTCAGAGTTAATGTTTCAGGTCCGGTGACAGTTCTGAGGAAGGGTCACTGGACCGGAAACTTAAACTCTGATTTTTTTTTCTTCACAGATGCTGCCAGACCTGCTGAGCTTTTCCAGCAACTTCTGTTTTTGTTGCTGGCTTATAAAGCAGATTGACGTGAGCAGTGTGCATTCAATTCCCACACCAGCTGAAGTTACCATGAAGGGCTCTCAACCGCTCCCTTTGACCCTCGAGGTAAATGTCACAAATTGTCTCTCTCTAATGGGAGAGGAGACCTATGGTTTTGTGGCACCTTTTACATCTAAATTGATAAATTACCGTTACTTACAGCACAACACATTCATATAGCTTTCTTTATATCATAAGCCCAGATCCATAATACAATTCCAGCCATACAGTTCCAATATTTTCTGTTTTTCTACTGAGGAGTACAAAGAAACGGATGACATTGTAGCAGGGCTTCTGAGTCTGGGGCTTGACTGCTCTATCTGCTTTTCTTTTTGTTTCTATTCTTTTTTCTCTCTCTTTTCACATTTTGTTCTTTTTTCTCTCACTTATTTTACTTGCCTCTCGCTGAAGAGCTCGGTTGCGTCAATGGCATCAGCGGCAGTGAATGGGCCCAGCATCAACTCGAGTAGGCCCAGGTGTATGGACTCACGGTGGTGGTCAGTGTCGGAGGCGAGTTTGATTCCTCAGCGGCTTCCGCATCGACGAGGCTGTCCTAGTGCTGACTCGTGGCAGCTGCAGTGGAGGCGCGTTTGGTTTCCCGGCGGCATCTGCCGTGGAGACGAGTTTGGGCCTAGTATGGGAGGTGGCTGCATCGACGAGGTGGGCCCTGAAGTGGACACCCAGCACTGGCGGGCTGGTTTGAGCCTCGAGTTTGAGCTCATTGGTGACCTCTGCATTGGCAAGGACATCGGTGGAGGCGAGATTGCGCCGAAGAGTGTATTGTGTCTGCTAGAATAAAATAGATCATTGTGGTTATAAGCCTACTTGCATGAGAAGCAAGACCACCATTCTCTTGCTCCATCGAATTGGTTACAACTGTTATATACTTGGCTATGTAGACACCAATTTAATAATCATTGAGAGATGATTTCCAGTGGTGTAGCGTGGTGAGGGCACTCATGCCTGGCCACCAGGCCCAAGGCAGTGCTCTTAGCAAGAAGGACTGCAAAAGTCGAACACTTTTTCTTTATTTCTTTGTTTTTCTGCCTCTGTATTCTATCTTTTGGTCTTTTCTTTGTGTTTTAAGATGGCACCAGAGAGTGGTGACACTGTACAACCCTTTTTACAGTATTTTGTAACAAGGCACATGTGACAATAAATAAATCAAACCAAATTCGATTTTATAGAATACAAAAATGTAATTGCTACATTACAACTTTGACTACCGTTTAGAAGTATTTAATTGGTTAGAAAGCACTTTGGGATGTCCTGAGTCTATTATGGGCCCTACACAAATGCAAATTTTCATGCTCTTCCCTTACTTTTTAGTTCCTAATGCCTTAACCTTTATATTGTACACAGGTGAACACATATCTTAAAAAAAAAACCGTTAATTTCCCTCCGAAACACTCTGTATTTGGTGGATGAATCTTGCTCAACCCTCAACATCGCCAAAATTCCTCCATCTATCTTATGTTTTATTTAGTTTAATAATTATTGTGAACTTCAAATTGTTTTAAGTAGTATACACATCCAATGACTGTTCATCAAAAACCACATATTAGGAACATTTTGCTCACCAAAGTGATTGAAATAATGTCAACCACTTTTTGTCACTGAGAGGATTGAGATCCAACTCATTCAGGGCTATTGGGAAATTCTGAGTTCCCCATTGAGCTTGCAAATTTAACTTGAAAATCTCACTTGACCAATTAATGTGTTAATGATTATTAAATTAGTGTCTGCATAGCCAAGTATTTACCAGTTGTAACCAATTCGATGGAACGAGAGAATGGTGGTCTTGCTTCTCATGCAGGTAGGCTTGTAGCCACAATGATCTAATTTATTCTAGCAGTCACAATACAGCCAGTAGAATGCTATCTTTAATTGTGAGGGGAATTCAATACAAGAGTAGGAGGATAACTTCAACTATACAGGGCATTGGTGAGACTGCGTCTGGAGTACTATGTACAGTATTGGTCACCATACTTATGGATGGATGCTAATGCATCAGAAGCAGTCTGAAAAGGTTTACTATACTAATACCTGGTATGAAAGGATTGCCTTATAAGAAAAGGCCAGTCAGTCTGGCCCTGCATCCTCTGGAGTTTAGAAGAGTTAGTGGTGACTTAATCAAAACATATAAGATCCTGAGGGGACTTGACCGGTGGATGTGGAAATAATTTTTCCCCTTGTGCATATAAGAGTATGCAAATATGACTTATTGGAATTGGTCTCGTTTACGTACAGTCTCAAAAAGAGCTTCTTTCAAAAAGTGTGGCAATGCTCTTAGCACCTGGTAAATGTAGCATCTGAATGTATCTTTCTGATCCACTTAACTTAATAAAATGTATTTAATCCCACACTTTGTTTAAAACAATATGTGTTATCTTATCATTTGAAATGTACCTATATGACTGCTGAGAAATTAATTCATCTTTTATTTCATGTTCTATTTTAAGACCATTATTTCCAAAAATGTGTTCATCCTCTCTACGCAATATTTGCTCACACCATTGGCAACACCAAAGTATCACAATTGATGCCTCAAAATAAAACTAAGGCAACAAAGAAATAGGGAGACAGCAATTACAACACAAATTCAGACAGACAGAAAGTATATGACATTTATATACCACCTTTTGTGATCTCAAAACCCAGTCACTTGCATTTCCCTGCTCTAACCTTATCATCTTGTACTTGGTGTTATGCCTCACTGGGGGTAGTGCACAGAAATTCATGCCCCACTGTCACAAAGTTAATGATTTTAAGAAATATGTAGAATTCCTCAATTTATCTGTGGTTTAGACACAGATTGACAGGAAAAGTAAGAAGAATTACTATTTCTTACAAATAGGCTGTAGCTTCAGGTAAGCAATTATGAACCTTTGGTATATATTTCTGCAAATTAAAACGTCATCCTCCTTATAACCTCGTCCTCTACACACATGCACAGACAGTCATTGACAGGAAAAAGATGTGTGGGTTAATAGTTGAGAATAAAATTGGCAAAACAGTTCAATGCTCCCTGTCTTCAGGATTTGCTGAGATGATTCTTATGCTGATCAGAGCAGTGTACCTCGATCCTCCTTCTCTGGATGTTTTACTTGTTTGCAGCAGGTACAAAGTGACGGGTTCTCACTTATAAACAGTCTCTAACTTATGAATTTACAAAACTGCTGAAAGAAAAAGTAAACTGTTCTTCCCCACATTTTATGTGTTTTTTTTTTCACTGCAGAAAACAGAGACAGCTCAAAAGCATGCAGGGATTTGGTGACTTCTCTCTAACCTAAACTGCTTAACCAGCTGAGAAACGAACAGATAGTGGTTGGTAAGCATGTCAGTGATAACTGGTCACTTAGCCCAGACCAATCAGCTACTTGTTACTGACTGAATCTCCATTTGTACACATTTTTTTCCCTCCAACCACAACACCTATAGATATTTGTTCCTGTATATACATATGTGTGGCTCCAGCTTGTCAGCATATCATCTACTACTGCTTGAAGCAGCAGCTATGTAAACAGTACTAATGATGAGCATTTGGGTAACTTACTTCCAAAATGTGCAGCAATCCCACAACTATCCTTGTATTTTAAAAGTTTATTCCCAATTCAGTGCAAAACTACAGAAAGATATAGACCGTCTTTATAATAGCGTGCAATGACAATATGTATAATTAAAATGCAGTCATTATAATGTAGGCAGTCTGTTTGTGCAAACCAAATTTACTCTTTCATAACGTGTTAATTTATTCAAATGAATATTTGAAATTGTTAAGACTGGATACCTGTTTGATTTTCTACACCATTTGTAAAGTATAACTGTGAGCAAGTTGATTGTTTCATATTTTAGGGCACAGCATTTCACAATTATGGTACTTAGGTATCATGAGTTCAATAGTTAAAATAAATACACATGAGGATCGCTTAATATTTCTTAAGAAGAGTGATCAGCATTCAGTGCCAAACTTCTATGGAGTCAGCAAACTGCATGATGGGCGGAGATCAGTGACAGATTCTTCAAAGAGGTCGACCCATGTTAATAGCCTTAAGCTTTTTGATTCTATTTTCTCTTTGTAAACTCTGAACTTAATAGAAATGTATGAAGCAGCATCTCTCATGGCTCTGCAAAGTGTCAGAAACCAAGCTGGAAACCAGACAGCAGTTGTCAGCTCTAACTGGTTTGACAACATCAATATCTTCTGTTGTGAAATCCTGAACAAAAAGCTCTGGCTGTTTTGCTGAGGACTGAAGGAACTATTGTACAGGATTTTACAAACTGTAAATCAAAGCACTCCACTTACAAACCTTTGTGCTTGGATACTGTGCGCAGCGCTAAAGGACTTTTACTTGGAAGTAGTTTTTGTCAGCTGCATGTAAAGATATGTCATCCTGGTAATTTATTATTGCCTCAAAATCCATTTCATCATTCATGCAATATTTCAGTTTCAAAGTGAACTGTAAAAAAAATTAATCAAAAGAAATGAATGCACTTAACAGAAACATAACAATAGAAGTTGCTTACAGTTGCATCCACCTTTCAAGCCATGAAGGAAAACAGTCTCAGAAATTGCCAATTGTTTGTGCAATGTTAGGTCAAATCACTTTAAAGATGCTTTGGGAAGCTGCCTAAAACAGGCAAGCTAATAGACAGGGTGGGTGGGGCATATCTGCCTGTGTTGCTTTCGGGATAGGAGGATACTTTCAAGGTCTTTTCCCAGGGTAGGGGAGTCCAAAACAGGTTTAAGGTGAGAGGGGAAAGATTTAAAAGGGATCTAAGGGGCAACCTTTTCAAGCCTAGGGTGGTGCGTGTATGGAATGAGCTTTCAGAGGAAGTGGTGGAGGCTGGAACAATTACAACACTTAAGAGGCATTTGGATGGGTACATGAATAAAAAAGGGTTTAAAATGATATAGGCCAAATGCTGGCAAATGGGACTAGATTAATTTAGGATATCTGTTCGGCATGGACGAATTGAACCACAGGGTCTGTTTCTATACTGTACAATTCTATGATTCTTTGACTCTAAGTGGGAAATACACCAAGGGTGTGCATGAAGAACATATACATGTGCACTCCTGAAGCAGCCTGGACTTGGGAACCCCTATTTAACCTCAATATTGGGCATCCCATTGCCGAATGCAAAACCCTGCTGACAGTAACCAAAGTATGTAAAGTGAAGCCTCACAAGCAGCAACGTAATCATGACAAGATAATTTGGCCTCATGTGATGTTAGTTGATTAATTGTGGTTAAAATTTGAATAGAGTCTTGATTTAATGTGACATCTGGAACATTGCATCTCCAATAGTGAACCACTCCCTCAGTATTGCATATGGGTAATGTTTTGGTAACTCTGCAGAGAGTCTGGAATCCATGACCTTTGAACACAGAGGTGTGCATTACCCACTGAGCCCATATCATTAAAATGGATGATCTTGTCATTGTCACTTTGTGGTGTTCAGGGTCTTTTTTTCCCTTTATTCCTTCATGGGATGAGGGTGTCACTGACCAGGCAGCAGTTATTGCCCATCCCTAATTGCCCAGGGGGATGTTTAGAGTCACATGTAGGCCAAATGGCAGCTTCTTCCAAGGACATGAGTGAACCAGATGGGTTTTTGCCTGACAATCAATTTATGGTCATCAGTAGATTCTTAACTCCAGATATTTTATTGAATTCAAATTACACCATCTATTGTGGTGGGATTTGAACCCAGGTCCCCAGGGTATTATCTGGGTCTCTGGACTAACAGTCCAGCGATAATACCACTAGGCCACTGCCTCCCCACAGTCTTGGCTGCATCTAAAGTAATTGTTGCGTTCCCTACATTTGAACCACAACTTTTGTTCTGAAGATGTGTTTCATAATTCTGTACCTGGCCTCAGACCACACTGGCAGGGTATTGTGGTGTAGCCTCCCCTGCTTTCCCTTTGTGAAGTGGACTGCTTTATATGGAACACTAGGTCGCCGCTGATGAATCACAGGGGCATCTCCCCCTTTGCTGCCACATCCCTAGCCTGTCCATCGACAGGCCAGGCAGCTTCAGAATGGCAGTACTCATTCAGATGCACAGTGCCCTATTATATATGGCACATGCACCAGGGATGGAACAAGAAAAACATCAGCACCCTCTGTGTTGTAACACTATGTTCCATTCGCTGGAACTCATGGGTAATAAATCATGTGTAGAAGTAGTTCCTAACGTCTCTTACCCTATTTCTCAAACTATGCTCCTCGTTCTAGAATTCCCAACCAGTGGAATTAGGTTATCTTTATCTACCTTGTTATTATCTTGAAGACTTTAACTAGATCACCCCTTAACGTTCTAAATTCTAGAGAGAACAGATCTAATTTATATAATCCCTCCTCATAACTTAAACCCTGAGGTCCAGGTATCATTGTTGTAAACTTACACTGTACTCCCTCAAGGTCAATATAGCTTTCTGAAGATGTGCTGCCTCGATCTGCTCACAGTACGCCATATGGGGTCTAACTAGAGTTTTGTATAACTGCAGCATAACTCCTGCATCCTTGTACTCCAGTCCTCCAGATATAAACAATTACTAACAAGAGATAGAGAAGACATGTATAGGTCCATTAAGAGACTGTGTCAGATTAAATGACTGTCCGCACAGAGGCTTAGTGTCATTGTCAGACAGGGCAGAGCTCAGCGTAACTCAAGCGTTGACTCTTTAAGAACGTTACCTCTGCTGTCCTGTGAGAAAAGCCAGCACATGATTGGCCTAATGTTGCCAGTCTGTGATCAAGATATTGTGAAGACATGATTGAAAACATCTCGGTGAAGGTAAAAAGGCAAAAAAAAGGTAATGTTTGTATGGAAGTATGGGGAAGGGGAGCGAGGCTGTCGAGCAACGATGGAAAAGGCTACACTGACATTTCTTGGAGGCTTACATCTGTTCAATTTGGATTTTGGATCATCGCTTATATCCCACTGGGCATGCAAATGTTGATAAACATAAAATGTTGGCTTAATGCCTTCTGGAATAATTTTGCTAGAAGTGTAGTGTGGGTCCTGCTCATTCAGATTGTTCTGCGCTATACCATTAATGTTTCTAGGTATTAACATCTGCAGCATCTGTGATCGCATCTCCTAATACTTTCAGTTGCAAAAAGAGGTTTGCAAGTTCATTCAATTTGCACTCACTGATGATCTGGAATGCTGACAATAAGTATTTTCTTTCTTTATGGTGAAAGTGTTGGAGTGGAATTTCAAAGTAGATGGTGTACACAAAACACAAGATGCAAGTGGACAGGCACAAGAAACTGAGATAACATGGTGTAGAGCTGGATGAACACAGCAGGCCAAGCAGCATCAGAGGAGCAGGAAAGTTGACGTTTCGGGTCGAGACCCTTCTTCAGAAATTTTTCTCCAGCATCGGCAGTCCTACTATCTCAGGCACAAGAAACTGTTGGAAAGGCTAATGGAATGCTGCTGTATATCTTGAAAGAGTTGCAATTTGCGGCTGAGGAAGCTATATCGCAATTTGTACATTGATTTGGCCAGGGTCACATCTGATAGGGGTGGTACGGTGCAGTTTCAAAGTTATTGCTAGGATTCAAAAGGTTTATATTATGAAGAAAAGTTACATCAGTTTGATTTGTATTCCTTTCATCTTAGAGGGTTGGCAGGGTCATTACAGCTGAGGAGATTCAGAAAAAAAAACAAAGGCTTGCGATGTGGCATATAGTTAAAAAAATCAATGGGAATCCAGAGTAAGAGGGCACAATCTCAACATTCGTAAAAGGCTATTTAAGAGTCAAACAAGGAAATGTTTCTACAATAAAATGGTAGTGACAGTCTCTCAAGAGACAGTGGCTGTGAGGTCATTTGGAACTGTCAAAACTGAAATTGATAGTTGTTGAGCAAGGATATCGTGGAATATGGAGAAAATGTGCACGTATGGAGTTAAGGTGTACAGCAGCCATTATCCGATGGTCAGGCAGGTTTGACTGGCTGAGTGGCCTATTTCTATGAATATGTTTCTGCATTTGCTTGACTGATATTAGAGCTGGCAATTAACCTTTAATCCTATAAAATTCCAAGAATTATTACAGAGCAGCAGGAGACCATTCAGCCAATTGTGTCTGCATTGGCACTTAAAATATGTGGCTAACTCTGTACCATTCTCCTGTCTTCTCCTCCTAATGCTGCATATCAATCCTTTTCAAATAAAAACCATAGAACAGGAATTAATGGCCTATTATTATCAAACACTGTGGTGAATTTGTTAAACAATGTTGCATATAAGTTATAAGATGAATGCCATTCATTCTTGTGAAATAAAAGGTTCTTGGGTTCGATTGCTTTGTGTGTTTTGGATGTCACCTGGGAGAACAGAGGTCCAATATGGTGTCCACTGTGTGGGGTATGTGGGGTGAATGTTGCTGGGCACTGTATTGATGGGACATTAGTGTGAAATGAACAGTCACAGGATGTTTGCAGAGCAGTTGGATCATGAATTCAAACAGTGTGCAACGCTGATTTACCACCAATGGCAATGGCATTTTGCAAGTCAACCCTCCAGCTAGTTCCATCTCTTATTCTCACACAGTTGAACACAGCTGATGCAACATGAAGGAGGCCAGACCCATTATTTAGGTGATTGAAGAGGATTGAGGAGTTTTTTTAGCAGTAAAGCTATGGGTAGAACAAAAACTGGAAAAGCTCAGCAGGTCTGGCAGCATCTGTGAAGGAAAAAACAGAGTTAACGTTTCGGGTCCGCCAACCCTTCCTCAGAACCCCAGCTATGGGTAGAATATGGTCTTGGAAGAAATGTTCAATCCAGTAACCTTGATTACCCATTGAAATGCTAAGGCATTGAATCCAGTTCCTTGGGGGTTGACCTCTCAGCACTGAGCTCCACGGTTATCTGCCCCCGTTTCTTTCTAAGCTTCTGGCAGGAAGACCTCCAGGTGGCCTGTAGATGCAGAACATCTCTCCTCTTTTACATTCCCATCACCAAGGCCTTTAGTGCAGTGTCTGGCCCACTTTGTTCCATGTTTAGCTACTTTCCAACATTTCCCAGTGCATATTAGAGACTGCCAGCACCCATCCTGCCACAATGCAGCTTCCCTGTAGGAGCTGCAAGATGCCATTCAACAAAATGGATTAGCTTTAACCAGTGCAGTTTAGACAACAGGTCATGGGGAGGTGGGGGTGGGGTGGGGGCAGAGGGGATATATCTCTTAATTGCATGCCCCTCTTCTGTGGCTACATCTGTGCCCACATGTCCTTGGAGAGACAGCATACATTGTCCACAAATGCCTTTTGAGAGAAGTGGTCATCATTGGCGTTTGTGTTCATGAACTCCCCCCAGCTAACTCCATTTTAATTTAGAGATAGTAGAAACTGCCGATGCTGGAGAATCTGAGATAACAAGGTGTAGAGCTGGATGAACACAGCAGGCCAAGCAGCATCAGAGGAGCAGGAAAGCTGACGTTTCGGGTCTGGATA
>NC_063352.1:9749574-9761212 GCF_021869965.1 Rhincodon typus | reverse complement strand
CACCTTGTTATCTCCATTTTAATTTAAATCCTTAATTTAAACTCCTGTCATACCCTTCCCTCTTGTTGTTGTTCCACTGTCCTGATGGGCACTGCTTGTGAATTATTTAGTTAGTAACATGGGTGGTTTGTTTACAACGAAACTAAAAGTAGGGAGTATTTGAGAAACTCAGTAGGTCTGGCTGTGTCTGTGTCGAGAGAAACAGAGTTAATGTTTAGAGTCAAGTGTGATTCTTTGTTGGAATTGAAGTAAAAGCTGCTGAAGGTATTGAAACGTGGAAGTTACGGGAACAAAACAGTCCATGCTGTCTTCATTGCAATCAATGACTACAGGTTACAGCTAAAGGCAATGCATACTGGCCTAGCTAGCTCTATTTACAACCCGTGCTTGAATAAAGCTAAAATAATGCATTGTGATCCTCACACCTGTTTACTACTGCGCAGGGGAGGTGATGTCCAAATGGTATCATCACAAACTGATTAATCCAGAGACCCAGGTAATGTTCTGGGGGTCATGGGGTTCAAATCCTGCCAAGGCAGATGGTGACATTTGAATTAACTTAAAAACAATCTGGAGAGTCTAACACAGGAATAAAAACAGAAGTTTCTGGAAAAGCTCAGCAGGTCTGGCAGCATCTGTGAAGAAAAAGTCAGAATTAACGTTTTGGGTCAGTTAACCCGAAATGTTAACTCTGATATTTTCTTCACAGATGCTGCCAGACCTGCTGAGTTTTTCCAGCAACTTCTGTTTTTGCTCCTGATTTACAACATCCGCAGTTCTTTCGGTTTTTGTTCACTGGAGAGTCTAATAATGACTGTGGAACTGTTGTCGAACTGTCAGGAAAAGCCCATCTGGTTCACTAATGCCCTTTTAGGGAAGAAAATCTGGACTACATGTGACTCCATACACACAGCAATGTGATTGTCTCTTAACTGTCCTCTGGGCAATTAGGGGTAAGTAATAAACATGGGCCTGGCCAGCGATGGCCATTTTCTGTGAATCAATGAATAAAAACAAATCGAATTTGGCTTCCTACATCTGACTTAGAGTGACAATGTTCTGCTCTTGGTATGAATCTGCCTGGAACAGATTCTGGTGATCTGCAGCATGTGCTGGCACAGGGACAGACAATTTCCACTCCGTTATTCATTTTATAACATATTTAATTATTCTGAAATCTGCAAAGGGCCCAAATGCCTAAGTGTCCATTATAGCCGGCAATGAATTCTGGAACGTTCTGTCACAGAAGCCTGTCACCTGCCTCATTGGACATACAAAGACCTGTTTTGATGTTTTAAAAACAGTTAAGTTGCCAGTCAACACCTTTTCAGGCTCAATTTCGATCAGCAGATGTAACAGAACTGCCTTGACTGAGCTGCGTCCCTTGAGCACCAGGAGTGTGTAAATTAGTTTGTATGCCCTGGGGCTAACAATTACCATAAAAAGGTGCTACACCATGCAGTGACATTCGCAGACTGTTCACAGCACATTTCTATCAACCTCGAGCGCTTGTTGCTGGAGGGGCAGATGATCCAACATTCTGCTCATTGAGCAATGGACATCCAATTAGAGCTCCCCGGGCAGTTCTGCAAAAGTGGTGTGGGACTATCCCCTCTCCATCGGTGATTTTCAAATCGTCAGTGAAGTGTGTCCATGTGTCTGTCATGTGTCACGTGAAGTTAGTCATTCATGTGATGAGAGTGTCACTGACTGGGCTCGCATTTTATCGGCCATCCCTAATTGCACAGAGGGCAGTTAAGAGTCAACCGCATCGCTGGTGGGCCTGGAATCACATGTAGGCCAGACCAGGTAAGGATGGCAGTTTCCTTCCCTAAAGGATATGAGTGAACTGGTTGGTTTTTAATTCCGATTTTGTTTTTAAATTGAATGCAAATTCCACCCTTTGCTGTGGCGGGATTCAAACCCAGGCCCCCAGAACCTTACCAGGGTCTCTGGATTAGCAGGCCAGCAATAAGACCCCACATGGTCACATGTCAGTTTGGATTACCCACTCAAAACTTTGGAGAGGTGGGAACTGTGCGCACTGAGCTGCAGTTTAAAGGTGAAAAAGATGGTTGGATACAATTGATGAACTGATTGGCCTGTGGAATTTTGAGTTCAAAAAAGTACTGGAACATTTAGTAAATGGCATTTTCCAATTAAGTTTTAATAAAAAAAGAATCCTGGGGTGCACCAGGTCTGAAATATTAATTTCATGTATCCTCAGGAAATCATCTAATGGATTTTAAAATTTGCATTCGCACAGTTATGTTTCTGCCAATTGATTATTCCTTACTCAGGCTGCAAGATGGTGTTGGCTGGATGTCTATCACTCCCCTCATGGACATGCCCTTGCTGGCAGTCTTTGGCAAGTGAGCTGTGGCACGCTGCCAATCCCTTCGCTGGCAGGCACTGATTTGGAGGAGAGACAGCTTTGATTTCCCTCTTTATAAGGCACGGCTGAAAATGGTCATTCATCACCGCTCTCCACCATGATTTCTATTATCCTCTGCCATGTAGTGGGACAGCCATTTCAGTAGCCAAATGGAAGGTTAGGAAGAAAAACCTTACATTCACATAGCACCTTTTAGGACGTCAGGATGTCTTACAGTGGTTTTTAGACCATGAAGTCCTTTTGAAGTGAAGTCACTGTTTTAATAGAGGAAATGTGACCAATAATGGGCTCACATCCCATAAAGAGCAACACATTAGCGAACAGACCAGGTGTTTCAGTAACTCTTTTGGCTTGAGGTTTTATGCCAAATTCCAAAATGTTGGGTTCAGGCCAGCTGTTCGAGGAGAAGACAAGGTCCAAAATGGTCTTTTAGCTTGGGCTTCCTTATAACTTCTTTTTATTCATTTGTGGAATATGGGCATCACTGGCTGGGCCAGCATTTATTGCCCATCCCCAGTTGCCCTTGAGAAGTTGGTGATGAGCTGCCTTCTTGAACCATTTCAGTCCATGTGCTGTAGGTAGACGCAAATGCCCTTAGGGAGGGAATTCCAGGATTTTGACCCAACGACAATGAAGGAACAGCGATATATTTCCAAGTCAAGATGGTGAGTGCCTTGGAGGGGAACTTGCAGTGGGTGATGTTCCCATGTATCTGCTGCCCTTGTCCTTCTGGATGGAAGTGCTCATGGATTTGGAAGTTGTTGTTTAAGGATCTGTGGTGAATTTCTGCAGTGCATCTTGTAGATAGTACACACTGCTGCTACTGCGCATCAGTGGTGGAGGGAGTGGACCCTTGTGGATGTAGTACCAGTCAAGTGTGGGCTGCTTTTTCCTGGATGGTGTCAAGCTTCTTGTTGAAGATACACCCATCCAGGCAAGTGGACAATATTCTGTCACACTCCTGACTTGCGCCTTGTAGGTGATGGAGAAGCTTTGGGGAGTCAGGAAGTGAGTTATTTCAGTATTCCTAGCATCCTACTTGCTCTTGTAGCCATTGTATTCATGTGGGCAGTCCAGTCGAATTTCTGGTCAATGGTAACCCACAGGATAATGATAGTGGGATATTCAGCGATGGTAATACCATTGAATGCCAAGGGGCGGTGGTTAGATTGTCTCTTGTCGGAGGTGATCATAGCCTGGCATTTGGGTGGCTCAAATGTTATTTGCCACTTATCAGCCCTAGACTGGATATTGTCCAGATCTTGTTGCATTTGAACAGGGACTGTTTTACTTTCTGAGGAGTCACAAATGGTGCTGAACATTGCGCAACCATTGGCGAACATCCCCACTTCTGACCTTATGTTGGAGGGAAGATAATTAAGGAAGCAGCTGAGGATGATTGGACCTTGGACACTATTCTGTTTGATTTTGCCTATCCACCTGAGAGTCAGACCTTTGGTTAACATCTCACTTACAACGCAGCGCTTCCCACATCCTAGCACTCCGTCAGTGCTGCATTGATTTCTGTGTTCTGGAGTGTGGCTAGACCCTACCTGCTTCTGATCCAGAGACAAGAGTGATTCTGGCCAAGCTATGGTGGCACAAAGTTTGAATCGGCACATGAAACAATTTCGTAAATTTTGCAATCAGCATTTCTGACCTGTTCAATGCTTGGGAGTGGAACAGCTTCTTACCTAGCGAAACTATTCAAGTCAATTATAGTAAAGGTTAGATGCCAAGTGTACAGTGTCCATGTTCCTCTGGCCCAGCATATACATTCAGCCTTGTTTTGGAAGTGAACCTTTCCTGCCTACACAACTGTTGGTTCCAGCCATGATCCAGATTACCCTTTATTTTATGATAAACTTTATTTACTATAATGCATATTTACTCTTTCCTTATCCAACAATCTGCCCCCAGCTGTACCTACAGTCAAAACGTAACCTAATTTTATTGTTGCTTCAACATAGCCCCATGTCAAATGCCTAAATAGAGTCATAGGGTCATACAGCGCGGAAACAGACCCTTTGGTCCAACTAGTCCATGCCGACCATAATCACAAAGTACGCTAGTCCCACCCACCTACGCTTGGCCCATATCCCTCCAACATTTCTTATACCTGTATTTATCCAAATGTCTTTTAAACGTTACAACTGTACCCACATCCACCACTTCCTCTGGAAGTTCATTCCCCACACAAACCACTCTCTGTGTAAAAAAAAAGTAATGAAAATTGACTAAACGTTTGATCCATGTCGTATCATGCTACAATAAAATTCATTCTCAAATATGCATTTGTTATGAATTGTTATTTATCATCTGTTAATATTCATTTTTAATCAATATGGGTGTGTGCTTTATGGATAACACCCACTTTGTTAATTCACAACATATTAATCAATACCGAGCCATATGTACACTGCTTATGTACAAATTTGTTGAGTGATGTGGAGGTCACGTGATCATTAAGGTCTGGAATCCGTCCAATTTCCTCGATCAGGTGTAGTCTATGTGAAGATAACAGAGTCATTAATTTACAATTCTGAAGACTTAAACAGAAGAGAATTGAAAATTTGACAGAGAATTGTCAGTGTGAAATCACAATTACTTTGCCTCCGTGCCACTAAAGCCCAGATTTCCCACTCAGTAATTTGATCGCCAGGTGTAAAGTTCTCCCCAGACTCCTGGCAAATGTTTATCGTCCAACATCACTAAAACAGATTATACAGTCATTATCACATCGTTGTGAGAGGGAGCTTGCTGTGTGAAAATTGGCTGCCACATTCCCGACATTACAACAGTGACTGCACTTTCAGAAGAACACAGTTGACTGCAAAGTGTTTTAAATCATCCTGAGCTCACATAAGGTGTTGTATATTGATACTTTTTTTTGGTTTTATTTATTTATCGTCACGTGTATCTTGTTACAAAATACAGTGAAGTGCTGTATCATGTTGCCATTCTCTAGAACCTTCTTAAAGCACAGAAAAATAAACCAAAATATAGAATACAAAGACAAAAACAAAAGGAATAAAGAAAAAGTGTTCAACTTTAAAGTCCTTCTTGTTAAGTGCTCCACCATGGGCCTGGTGGCCAGGGACAAGTCCCCTTTGTCATGTCACCATTGCTGGAATGAAAGTTGCCCACCCTTCGTCTCCATCTTGCCTCCACCGATGCCCTCGCCGTTATGGCTTCTCACTGGGCCTTGCCAATGCAGACACCAACGATGCCGGTACCAAACGGGCCCAAACTTGGCTCTGCCAACACCATGAATCCGCTTCGGGCCCACCTCACCAATGGAGCCACTGCTGGTGCCGCTGGGTCTCACACTGGGCCCAAACTCGCCTCTGCCACCGCCCCCACGAATCTGCGCTGGGCACAGACATGGCTGGGAAGCCAGACTCACCTCTGTCACAGTAGCCATGATGCTAGGACCATCTGGTTAATGCAGAAGCTGCTGGGAACCCAAACTGTGCCTCCAGTGCCTCCGGCATGAGCCTGTGCTGGGCCCATTTGCTACCACCACTGCCATTGCCACAACCAAGCTTTTCAACAAGAGGTAAGTAAAATGAAAGAGAAGAAAAAAAATGAGAAAAGAGAGAAAATAAAAGAAAAGAAACAAAAAATAAAGCAGATGGAGCAGATGGCCCCTGGGCTCAGAAGCCTTAATCCACCACTATCCCTTTCAAAATGGAATGCTTACAACTGGTTTTTAAGTATCAGCAACATGTTAAAAAAGAAAAAAAAAGTTTTTCCATTTAAGGTCATAAAACTTTAAACAACGTACCCATTTAATTATTCACAGAGATTAAATGCTCAATCATTAAATTTGGTGTTCTAAGGAATTCAATTCTTCAAAGAAGTTATCTTTACCCATGGAAGACAGATGTAATAGGTCTTCAATTTTAGACCTGAAAATCCAGGCTCATTGCATGCAAATCTACTCTTTGTTTGTAAAGGACCCGGATGAAATTAACTGTTGTAGTCTCAGCAAATTCATTGTGCAATTAAACAAAGAACCGCCGATGCTGAACAAAAACAGAAGTTGCTGGAAAAGCTCAGCAGGTCTGACAGCATCTGTGAAGAAAAAATCAGAGTTAACATTTCGGGTCCGGTGACCCTGAGTTCTGAGGAAGGGTCACCAGACCCAAACATTAACTCTGACTTTTTTTCTTCACAGGTGCTGCCAGACCTGCTGAGCTTTTCCAGTAACTTCTGTTTTTGTTCCTGATTTACAGCATCCGCAGCTCTTTTGGTTTTTATTGCCAATGCTGAAGGTCTGAAACAAAAACAGAAATTGCTGGAGAAACTCAACAGGTCGGTCAGAATCCGGGATGAGAAAACAGAGTTAGCATTTTGTTGACTCTTCATCAGAATTAAGCATAATTCAGGAAAAGTGGAGTATAGACAGGCCTTGGGCGGGTGGGGGGTGGGTTGGGGATAAGGAGTGAATGGATAGATGGAGATGCAGCCCAGGGAGGTGATGACTTAGTGGTATTATCGCTGGACTGTTAATCCAGAGACCCAGATAACATCCTGGGGCCCCAGGTTCATATGCCATCATGGCAGATGGTGGAATTTGAATTCAATAAAATATCTGGAATTAAGAATCTAATGATGACCTTGAATCCACTGACGATTGTTGGAAAACCCATCTGGTTCACTAATGTCCTTTAGGGATGGAAACTGCCATCTTTACCTGGCTTGGCCTACATGTGACTCCAGACCCACAGCAATGTGGTTGACTCTTAACTGCCCTGTGGGCAATTAGGAATGGGCAATAAATGCTGCCTAGCCAGCAATGTCCCTCATCCCATGAATGAATAAAGAAAAAAATTCCCAAAGAGAGGGAACAACAGTTAGACTGACAAAGGGATGGATAATGGTAACTGGAGAGGGAGGAAACCCAATAATGAAGACCGTAACTGGGTGAAAATGGATTCCTATGTTGAAAGCAGCCTATAGCATGACAGGGCTTGGGGATTGGGGGTGGGAAAGGATTTGGAAGAAGGTGTTCAGATTTTAAAATTATTCAGCTTTGATATTGAGCGCTAAAGGCTGCAGGGTCCCCAAGTGGAAAATGAGATGCTGATATTCCAGCTTGCACTGAGCTTCACCAAAACACTGCAGAAAGCCCGAGGAAGAGATGTTCCTTGCATCCCTGGCATGATGAACTGGATCATATGTGCCTTCGCTGGTTCATGTTTCCAGTAGTGAGGGAATGGAGCACATAAAATTCGATCCCTGAGCTCACCCCATTATCCAAGAGGGAAGGCTTTGTAAATGGGCTCCAGCCTACCACATTGGAATAAATAAGGAGAGGTCAATCAGGCTTGTTGGTATAAATGAAAGGCTGCCATGCCATCATATGACTGGCATGGACAGGTAGGCAGGCGTAGCCAGGCCATTTTTAAAGATCTAAGTGAACCAAGATGTGTTGGAATGGGAAAGTACTTTATTCAGGGGTGACTTGCGCACATCAGGGGATCCTTTTTCATAAAATGCTTCCACTACCTTCCATGCCGCCCCCATGTTTCTCTGTCTCACATTCCTAGGGGATCCCTCCCCAGTCTAGAACCCAGGAGGTAGTTTCTTGGAGCAGTCATGAAGATCCTGTGGCATCTGCCTGCAGTCCCAGAGGTGTCCACTACTGAGCTCTGGTGCTGTGGAGCCATTGGTCAACCAGTAGGGCTATGAGATAGCAGGAAGTGCCGATGCTGGAGAATCTGAGATAAAAAGGTGTGGAGCTGGATGAACGCAGCAGGCCAAGCAGCATCAGAGGAGCAGGAAGGCTGACGTTTTGGGTCTAGACCCTTCTTCAGAAAAAAGGGCTATGAAGCAGATTTGCAAAATTAGAGGCAGCTTCCCGTCGAGCTTTCTTTTCATGAGGGTGAGCAGTCCACCCTGCTCCTCCCCCAGTAAGCCCTGCCCAGTGTTTCACACTGATTGCAGGTCGGCTTAGTAGCCCAGCACAGCAGATTAGAATGCAAAATAAAGATTTAGAGAATGCAAACTTTTGGAAAACATATTGACCCTGAAATTCCGATTGTCATTGGGAGATTGTCATTGCAGCATCCTCGGTTAGAGTTGGGATTAGGGGCATGAAAACATCCCAGAACAGCTGACTCCGCAGAACTCGCCTGGGAATTTGGACTCCCCTTGCAGGCATTTCCTGGCACTTGGAACCTTCAAAAAAATGCTCCAAGCTCCGAGCTAAAGTCAAAGATTTCAGAGAGTTTGACTCACCTGACATTAATAGTTAACCACGAAGAGTTAGAGGAATTGCAACCAGCTCTATTTCCTGGTTAAGTATGAAACTGAAAACCAAACTCACTACCGACTTCCCTCTGACCCCTGACTATTCCCCTCTGGACTGTTGGAACTGATGCCAACGCACTTGATCCAGACACAGTATACCAAACAGCACCCCCCCCCCCCCCCCCCCCCCCCGTGTCACCACCACCACCATCATTCCCACTAAACACCCTCAACCTTTCCTATCTACTTAAGCACTCACCCACTTACCTGCCACCCTAGCCCCCTCACCGACCTGGCATGCTACCCTCCCCACTATCCCACACGCCTATCACCCTAACCGTTCGTCCACATGCTACCCTACCACTTCCTTCAGTTTCTCATCTATTTCTTTAACCGCTCAGACATCTTACACCATAAACCCTTATCTCCTCACCCATGTGCTAACCTAACCACTCAATGAGGACCATTCATCGATAAGAGTGAGGGTCATGTTTGTACACATGCAGTACTCACAGGAACCCAATGTATTACAGAGTCGTTAGCAGCATTTGGTGGGGTGGGGGGTGGCGGGGGGTGTATGCGGGGTGGGGAGGTTGTGGGCAATAGCCTAGTGGTATTATTGCTGTATTGTTAATCCAGAGGTCCAGGTCATGTTCTGGGGACACAGATTTGAATCCCACCATGACAAAATGGTGGAATTTGAATTCAATAAATATCCGGAAGTAACAATTTATCAGTGACCGTGTGTTGATTGCCAGGAAAAACCCATCTGGTTCACTGATGTCCTTCAGGGAAGGAAACTGACATCCTTACCTGGTCTGGACTACATGTGACTCCAGACCCACAGCAATGTGTTGACTCTTAACTGCCCTCTGGGCAATTAGGCATGGGCAATAAATGCTGCTTAGCCAGCAACGTCCCTCATCCAATCAACGAATATAAATATCCTGATGCTTGAGAGCTACACCTGCAGATTCCCAGCTGTTATAGCTAAAATGCAGAATTCCATCTTCTGCAGTTAAAATGGATTGTGTCCACCTTTTTGTGATCAAGGTGGACTATTCCTATGTTTTGCAGCCTTATAAATGATTCCTGTCCCCTTTAATGGCTTTATCAAACAAATTTCACTATCTGAGGTAAATATTGTATTCTTGTTCTCTTAACTGTTTTACAGAAATAATCCTGCTGCCATCTGCTCTATAAAATGAATCCCTTTTCCTTAATAGGATTTTCTAGTTATTTCCTGTTATCTGTGGGACTAGTACTAATTCCTGCTGCCCCTTTTGTTCCTGGATAGATCCTGCTTTTGCTGTCATAATAAATTCTTCCCACCTTTACCACAGTTTAAATAATGAATCTCCCACTTTCTTTTGCAGCTTCAACAGGCTCCTAATATTTTTCAACCATTAAATTTTGTCTTTTTAAGTTTCTAAATCGCCACAATATAATTTTAGGTTGTGTCTATAGGTCCTGCTTAATGATATGTTATAGAGCAAGATCATGAGATAATCTAATGAAAGAGGCTCTGAGCTTAACAATGATGTAGTTTATTGCACAATAGCAATTAGATACAAGGTAGTTTGATCTAATAGACATTGCTACAAATACTGTGAGGGAGCCTTGGATTGTTGTTCCATCTTTTTCAAGATCCCGAACTGTTGCCCTGCTGAAGTCCATATGACACAATCAAATTGATCAGTGTCTAATGCAGTCTAACCCTTTTAGAGTCTGGCACCTTATACAACAGAGACAATCTATCAGAGTCTATCAGAGTTTGATCCAATATAGTGTCTGTGTGTGTGTGTCTCTCTGCATGTCTGTGTATATGTGCGCGCGTGTGTGTATGTGTGTGTGCATGTGTGTGCGTGTGTGTGCGCGTGCATGTGTGTGTGTGTGCGTGCGTATGTGTGCCTGTGTGTGTGCGTGTGTATGTGTGTGTGTGTCTCTGCATGTGTGTGTGCGTGCACGTGTGTGTGTGCGTGTGCATGTGTGTGTATAGGGCTATTTAATTCTCCACATTACAAGGATGGATGCTGCATCTCTGACTTTAATGAATTCTATGACTCAGTCTGGGAAAGCGTAATTACTGCAGAAAGTTCAGCAAGTTTAAACAAAACCAGTGGGTTTTCTATTCGAACTATCCTCAGCCTCTCAACACTCAGTGGTGATTTGTTGAAACCTCAGCAGGAAGTTAATTCTTTTAGGAAAGCCATTACTCTCTCACTATTCGAGAGCTAAGCTGGATGGCATTTGGCGAAATTTTCTGGGTAAGAAAATCAATAGATGTGCAGCTTCCTAACCATCAGCCCAGATCTGGAAGGCCAAACTAAATTCCTGATAATCAATCTATAAGGAATACTGGCAGCACATCTTCTTCGAGCCTGTTTGAACACTCAATGAGGCCATAACAGATCTTTTATTTCAATTTCACACTCTCAAGCCTCTCAGTCCAAAAACAACACGAGGCAGATTTCCTTCTGCACTAGCCATAGTTCTTAAAATCTTCATTTCGTGTAGATATTTGTTTAAATCATTGCACTATTTTCTCGTTAAAATATAGTGGAGGAGTGCGTCACTGACAGGACAATAAATATTTCAAGTCTGCTTAATTTCTGAGGTTTACTAACACGAGTGACAGAAAATGTGCTGTTCTGTATTCCATGTGATTTTGTGGCCAGCTCTCATTTCCCACACATGACTTCAAGATTTAGTCATTTATGGAGACTATTTACGTTCTAAATCATTGGTAGTTTTCTTTCCCCATTCTTTATTTCTTCTGTCTTGTCATTTAAATCCTATTGGTAAATTAAGAATCTTGTGCAGATATCTCACTTTTCACAATCCTTAAGACATTCCTAAATGATACCTGGGCCTCAGGGGTTAAATTATGGGGAGAGATCATACAAATTAGAGATAGCAAGAACTGCAGATGCTGGAGAATCCGAGACAAGGTGCAGAGCTGGATGAACACAGCAGGCCAAGCAG
>NC_063352.1:9722898-9749174 GCF_021869965.1 Rhincodon typus | reverse complement strand
TTTCTGATGAAGGGTCTAGGCCCGAAACGTCAGCCTTTCTGCTCCTATGATGCTGCTTGGCCTGCTGTGTTCATCCAGCTCTGCACCTTGTATCTCATACAAATTAGGCCTGTTTTCTGTAGAATCTAGAAGATTAAGGGGTGATTGGATCAAAATTTTCAAGACATTGACAGGAAATTAAAGGGTAAGTAAAGATAAACTACTTCTGCCGGGTGGGGATTCAAGAATTAGTGGACATAGTCTGAGAATTGGGGATAGACAAAGGGTGGTAGAGGTTTAGAACTCTCTTCCACAAATGGCAGTGGATGTTAGATCAGTTGTGGGAGATGGTGGCTTGATGGGCCATGGGTGGGGTCGTGGTCAAGGGGGAGGTAGGACGTGGTGTCGGAGAGTTGCCGTGCGGCCTCTGCGATATAAAGGTCCATCCTCCAGACTTACCACCGCCCCGCCTTTGTCAGCGAGTTTGATAGTGAAACAGGGATTGGTGCAGAGAGAGTGGAGTTTTTCAGTGGGTTTGATAGTGAAATGAGAATTGTTGTCAGCAGGTTTGTATAAAGTTGCTGAGATGTAAGAAATTATGTCTTTTCTTTAATCAAAGGCAAGAGCTTCTTCTGCTGAAATATTTGTGGCCTATCCTCCACTACAAACTATTAAACACTCCTTCACTGTAGTACATACACTGTACTGTTCCCCAACTCTTCTACCATTACATCGATGACTGCATCGGTGCTGCATCCTGTACCCAGGCTGAACTGGAGCAGTTCATCGACTTCGCTAACAACTTCCACCCTGCCCTCAAATTCACTTGGTTTCTCTCAGACACCTCCCTCCCATTTCCTGACCTCTTCGTTTCCATTTCTGCCGATAGTTTACGTTAAACCCAAAGACTTCCATATCTACCTAGACTACACCTCCTCCTACCCTGTATCCTGCAAAAACTCCATCCCATTTTCCCAATTCCTCCATCTCCAGCGCATCTGCTCTGACGAGGAGACATTCCACTCCCGAGCATCCTGGATATCCTCCTATTTCAAACAACATTCTTTTCCCCCCTCTGTCATCCAGACAGCCCTCCATTGCACCTCCTCCATTCCCCACTCCTCAGCTCTAATCTCCCCCCAAACATAAAGATTACCACCCCATCAGCCTCTGCATCCAATGTATCATCTTCAAACACTTCCGCCAATTCCAATTAGACCCCACTACCCAGAACATCTTCCACTCCCCACCCCTCTCTGCCTTCCGCAAGGACCATTCCCTCCACCATTCCCTTAGTTCACGCCACACTCCCCCCCCGGCCAATCCAACCTGCCCGGTACCTTCCCCTGTAACCATAAAACATCTGCCCATACACCTCCTCCCTCACTTCCATCCAGAGCCCTAAACAGTCCTTCCAAGTGAGACAGAGCTTCACCTGCATCTCCTCCAACCTAGTCTAGCGCATTCGGTGCTCCCGATATGGTCTTCTCTACATCCTTGAGACGAAACGTAGACTAGGTGACCATTTCGCTGAGTATCTTTGCCTGGCCCGAAACGGCCAACCTAACCTCCCGGTCACTGCCCATTTCAACTCCCACTCCCCCTCCAACACGCCTATCCTCGGCCTCTTCTAGTGTCACAGTGATTCGGAACACAAATTTGAGGAACAACGTCTTACCATCTGCTTGAGCACCCTACAGCCCGGAGGACTAAACATTGAGTTCTCCAATTTCAAATAGCCTTCTCACCCACCCCCCGGCTCCCATTCCAGCTCCATCTCCTCTCTTCTATTCCACCTACCACCTCCTCCTTTCCATTCCAGCCACGAACCGGATTCACCCCTCCCATCGACCAACTAGGTCGTACCTACTACCGGTGTCCATCTATCACCACCATTCCTCTACCTTCCCTCCCCCCTTTATCTGCAGCTTCCCCTACCCCTACATCCAGTCCTGAAGAAGGATAATGCCCGAAAAGTTGACTTCTCTCTTCAAGATGCTGCCTGTCTCGCTGTGTTTTTCCAGCCCCCTGTTTGTCTCCAACGTATGGGAATACCTTATGGTTTCAGCAGTGTACTGTGTAACATATGACCACAGTAGGAGAGGGGCCCAATACATCACTAATGAAGAATCTCAAACCCTCCTGGATGCAGCTGTATAAGCAAATGGATTTCATGCCACAGCTATAACATTGTGTTGAAAATTCTAATGATAGAAAAGCTTAAAAGATGAAGATGTCCATAGCACAACAAGCCCATTTTGTAATTGCTTCTGGTTTCCACATTGCAACATCAGATCTGTTAGGCTGCTTATTCCAACAAAATATATTGAATGTAATATTTTTACAAGTGAACATGTTCTGGGTACAGGGCTTTCGTAAACAAATGGAGACTTTCTTATCCAAGAGCTGAATAAAAATCTAAATTAAAATTGATGACAAGGGAGGTGTGTTGCCAATATTTTCAGTCTTGCACTTATCAGGATAAATGCAATGAATCCAAATTTCAAACAGTCACAATGATTGGTACTACAGGAGAAAGGAGGTGCAGAGTGGTTTGCAAAAATTGATGACATTGTGAGTCAGGAGCCACATGTAGTCCGGACCAGGTAAAGATGGGTTTTTACAACAATGGTTTCCATTAGGTTAATTTTTAATTCCAGATTTTTTTTATTAAGTTCAAATTCTGCCGTGACCTCAGAATATTCACCATAGACTCAGGATTGCTAGTCATTACCATTATGCCAGCACTTCTCCATGATTAGCACCACACAGTTTATTACATGTTAGCATCTAGTTATAGGTCACATTGCTATGAGAAACATTTTGACAGAAGTTTTGAGGGGAACCAGATGTTAGATCTCACTCCTTTGAACTCCTAAGCTGCACTGTCCACAAGCCATTAAGACATGTTCATAATGGGTGGTGTTAATAGCACTTCTTAGTACTAAGCCTTTCAGACTCTACTGAACCAATATAGAACACCACCTCCCAGTTTAGCCCTTTAAGAATTCAATAAGTTTTAATGAAATCACTTCTCATTTCTCAGGGTCAGCATCTTTAATCTCTCCTCATGGGACCTATCATATCATTCTGTAATATTTATTGTTTTATGAATTAATGTTTATGTTGTCCTCCTATTTTAAATAATTCCTTGCTAGCCATTTTCAGTCAGAATCCTTTCAGAAATAAAGTCCCAAGTCTTTTGAACTATGGTGGCAATCAAGTTGAAGTTAAGAGTTGAAGGAGATATGAGAGCAGAACACTGTATTCAATAACTCCATCTCACAGCTAATGTAGATAGACATTTGGTTGAATTTTGTTTAGGACACCCCAGTGTAGGGATAATATCCATCCCTATCTCTGAGCCAAGAGACCTAGATTCAAGTCCAACTGTTCCAGAGTTCACATCTCCGAATAGGTTGATTAGAAATTAAATAAAATATTTTTGAAAAAGGGTCACTGGACCTGAAATGTTAACTCTGCTTTCTCTCCACATATATTGCCAGACGTCCTGAGTTTCTCCAGCAATTTCTGTTTTGTTTTTGATTAGAAGGTATCTGGCGATAATATCGAGTCCCTGAGCTCTGCAAAGAGTTGTCATGATGAACTGCCCTGATTTTTGCATGGAAGGCCAGTTTATTACCAGAGAAGATGCTCACTACCCAAGCAAGTACTGTGATTGAGTTCTGGGAGCTGGAAGGACGGACATTAGACCTCCAGACCAGAGGTCTCTATAGCTTATCAAAGGAAAATCAAAGCACTTCAAGATGGAGGCATTCTCACCTTCAGTAGGAGAGGTGATGGCCTAGAGGTATTTTATCACTGGGCTGTTAATCCAGAGACGCAGGCAACATTTTGGGGATCCGAGTTTGAATCCTGCCTTTGTGGATGGTGGAATTTGAATTCAACAAAGAAAAGTCTGGAACTAAGTGTTGACCATGAATCCATTGTCAATTGTTGGGGGAGAAAAAATCCCCATCAAGTTCACTAATATCCTTTAAGGACGGAAACTACCATCCTTAACTGGTCTCGCCTATGTATGACTCCAGACCCACAGCAATGTGGTTGACTGTTAACTCCCCTCTGGGCAATTAAAGATGGGCAATAAATGCTGGCCTAGCCAGTGATGCTCATGTTTCATGAGTGAATAGTTAAAAAAAATATTCTCTTAGAGCTTTTAAAATCTTGGAACTTAAAAATGGCCGCTGCTGCCAAGTGTGGGCTAAAGCTATTGGTGGGTTAGCTTTGGGGTTGGGGGGCAAGGTGGGGTGAGGTAGGGATACTTAAAAAGTAACATGAAGCGTCAGTGCCCCTGGTCTGCCGAAGGGAATCCATGTCTCATTTTACCCACTGCATGGAGCTCACCTGCCAACTGGAGAATCCCCATTTCATTGCAGTTCGATTGTGGCCATCACAGTCTGCAGGCAAATAGTCATTTGTGCCCACCCCCACACATCCCATTACCTGGAATGTTTGGAATAGAGGAAAAGAGGCAGGATGGATGCTGGCAGATCTGTCAAGTGGAAAATTCTGGGCCCACCATCTCTAGTCTTACCAGGGACAATTAATTGTCCACCCAACAGCCTCTATAGTCACAAGAGCATGGGAGCTGCCTGACACTACTCTTGCTCACTGGGAGACAGGTTGGGGCAGGCAGGAAGGTGATCAGAAGGTGCATGTTACAATTTATAAGGCGTTCGTGGGAAAGCAAAAAATACAGCTGTACTTTTCTCTGGTGTGTTGGATGGCTGAAAGAGCCAGTGTATTCTGACGTGGGACTGTAAGAAGAGCCAGGAATGTAGAATTATGTCCCATTAATTACCAACCAATTTCCTTGAGTTTTACTGATATGTTGTCCAATCGTGTTACGCACAAACTGCAAAGAAAAGTTAAGCGAAATCAGAATTAACAGTTTGGGTCCAGTGACCCCTCCTCAGAATGGGTCACTGGATCTGAAACGTTAACTCTGATTTCTCTCCAAGGATGCTGGCAGACTTGCTGAGCTTTTCCAATAATTTCTGTTTCTGATTTCCAGCATTCACAGTTCTTTTGGTTTTTATTTAAGAAAATTTCAGACTCTTACACAGCAGGGCATTACTGAGTGAGACTCTCTAGTGAATCACTCATCAATTTACATTCACAGAGTCCAGTGGCTGTACACCCTGATAAAGAACATGTTCTGATTTCATGTTTGATACTGAGATGCAGTCTGGTTTAAAAATCTAAACTATCTTTACAAGGATTCTGTACCTATTGTTTCTTATATAGAAACCAGGAGCATGTATAATGAATGGAAGCTGAACTGGAAACAAATAAGTAAACCTCACAGATCATCAGATTGCTGTAGGACAAGCCTGTCCAGGCAGAATCAGCGGAGCAGGAAAGTTGACGTTTCGGGTCGGGACGCGTTTTCAGAAATGGGGAGGGGGAATGGAGCTCTGAAATAAATAGAGAGAGGAGGGGTAGGGCTGGGGAAGGTAGGTGGGATGGTGATAGGTGAGTGCAGGTAGGGAGTGGTGAGGATTGGTCAGTGAGGTGGGAGGGGCGGATAGGTGGGAGCGAAGATGGACAGGTCAAGGAGGCGGGGATGAGAAGGAGGGTTGGGCACGGGATGAGGCCGGGGGTGGGGAGAATTCACCAGTTTTAAAATCTCTCCACCATCCCACCTACCTTCCCCAGCACCCCCTTCCTCTCCCTATTGATTTCCCAGCTCCCTTCCCTCACCAACCCCCATTTCTGAAGGAGGGTCCCAACCCGAATTGTCAACATTCCTGCTCCTCCGATGCTGCCTGGCCTGCTGTGTTCCTCCAGCTCCATACTGTGTTATCTCTGACTCCAGCATCGGCAGTTCCTACTGTCTCTGTAGAACAAGCCTGACTGCACAGTTAGTGCTGGGTTGACCAGTAACCATCCGAATTAAATTGCATTGTGCGCACATTAGGTGAAGTGAACGCCTCTGTCTTGATATGAGTACACTGAGGGCCAAGCTACAATTGGCAAACAAAGCACCAAATAAAGGCTCACTGAATTTGAGAGTCTGCAATGTTTGTGTTCTCGCGGAGCTGTTTCAGATGCACCATCACTGAAAAAGGGATAGTGTTACAAATAGCACTTCTGTAACAATGTTATGTTTGGGGTGGCCTATTGAATTTAAGGTACAATGGAGGAATGAAAGGGGCCCTGTGACTGGCTCTGAATTCTGCCACATAACAGACTTTGGTGACTAGAAAAAGATGATTTGACTGGGAAGAAGTCGCAAGATATTCACTGCTGTAGGAATGGGGAAGAGCATTTGCCCTCACTTTGGAAAGACTGCTAGATTCCAAAAGTTACAGGATAGTGTTAGGAGAGTCAGACTTTATGTAAACGATTTTACTTTGAATCCTCCATTTGCTTCCAAAATAGAATAGAGTTGAAAGTTTAGAAGATAGTCACTATTTCTATCTAGCTACAAGGCCCATGTAATTCATTTTGCCCATGTCATTCATTCAGCTCTGAGGAAGGGTCACCGGACCCAAAACATTAACTCTAACGTTTTCTTCACAGGTGCTGCCAGACCTGCTGAGCTTTTCCAGCAACTTCTGTTTTTGTTCCTGATTTACAGCATCTGCAGTTTTTTCAACTTTAATTCAGTTTGCTGTGGACATGAGCTTCGAGAAGGGATCAAGCCATAAAAAACCCATTGTCATGTTGGTTTACAGGATTTTTCTATGATATTGCTAAACCTCACAGGTAGGTCAGTCTTCAAGACAAGCAGAGATGCAGGCAGTCTCTACTGTTCACTAAGATCAGCTTTATGAGGACAGTGATTACACAAGGCACCTACAAGAAGGACAATGTCTGTTGACCATTAGAATGTAACACAGAAACACAAGCAGATTTGCAACATGTACTGTAGGAATGTTCAACTGAATTGAATGTCTGTATTACTGGACGGTTGATTAATATATCTCAGACACTGTTGGAATTATAAAAACTGAAAGAACTGCGGATGCTATAAATCAGGAACAAAAACAGAAGTTGCTGGAAAAGCTCAGCAGGTCTGACAGCATCTGTGAAGGAAAAAACAGAGTTAACGTTTCGGGTCCGGTGACCCTTCCTCAGAACTGGGTTCTGAGGAAGGGTCACCCGACCCGAAACGTTAACTCTGTTTTTCCTTCACTGTTGGAATTATACCTTACCTTTAAAAGACTTCACCTTTAAGAACTCCTTGTGAATTGCGTATGCAACATAGCAACTCTGCCTGCCCATTCGTCTGCTTTATTTTCACAAACTGCACATGCAGACATCAGGCGGTTGCTGTAATGTCTTCTTCATAATTTATAACACGTTTCACAGTTTTTGATCAACTAAACCATTGAATTAATTAATCCCTTCATGATCAGTTGATTGTTAGTTCATTATCCTTAACATGACACCATTGCGCTTTAAACTTCCAATGCGCTTGTTGGAGTATTCTGAGACAGGCATTTCTTCTTTAATTCTGTTCATATTTTTTTTTGTTTTGTTTCATGCTCACCTCTTAATACTTTCACGTTAAATAGCATAAGGGTGGCATCGATACAAAGCTGAAACTAGGACAACATAGTAAAATTAAATTCATTCCAGCACTACTTTACCAAGTATGGTACACATTAATTTTCAGCTTCAATGACAAGGTGAATGCAGAATGCTGTATATAGAACCAGATCACCCAGTGTATACCCTCACAGTTGTCATCCCCATTTGACCATCTCTATCATATTCTAGGTTGAACTACATGGGGCTCTTTCCTCAAGAGAAGGGTGAGAAGTCTTCATGAAATGGAAAGGGTTTGTTATCTGTAGAACGTATAGAGTTTCTTTTCACTTGGTGAAGGAGTCCAAAACAAATATAAGGTTGTTGCTAATACAAAATCCAGAAGAAAGGGTTTTACTTAAAGAGTGGCTAGAATAAAGAAGACAAACAGGAGATGCTTTTGAGTGAGACCTTGTGAAGTTCATGAGGAAGAAAGCAATAGGCAGCTGCACTGATAAATGAAGGATAAAGGAAGGAGGCATGTGTGGTGCATAATCAGAAACATGGACTAGCAGGGCTGAATGGCCTGTAGATATAATACAATTCAATGTACTTTTCCCAATTTCTTTTTGAAGAAGTTGTCTGTTGTCTGGTCTATCATTCCATAAGTATCCATCACAATCTGGGCTTTCGCCCAGTTACTCATTGATTAGAACATATAACATCCTGAGACATTTTGACTTCATAGATATGGGGAGGATGTTTCCTCTTGTGGGGGAATCTAGAACAAGGGGACACTGTTTAAATATCAGGAGACAACTATTTAAACCAGAGACGAGGTGAACTTTTTTTTCTCACTGAGAGTCATGAGTCTGTGGAACTCTTTTCCCAAAAAATAGAGGGGGAAGCAAAATCCTTGAATATTTTTACAGCTGAGGTGGATAGATTCTTGTTCAGCAAAGGAGTGAAAGGTTACCAGGGTAGGCAGGAATGCAGATGTGAGATTACATTTACATCAGCCATAATCTTATTGAATGAAGAAGCAGTCATGAGGGGCTGAATGGCATACTCCTGTCCCTTATTTGTAAGTCAGTCAATGACAGAAAGGATCAGCAGGTTATTAGGCTTGTGTAGAACCACAGTTGTGTCCATTGCTTTTACTACCCAATAAGCAGTGACCAGCTCACAGGATAGTTAGCAGGTATTGGAGGTTTGCCAAGTGTAGTAAAGGGATATACAATAAAAGGAAGGACATTAGGATGGTTAGAAGAAGTGAGAGACCTTAGGATGTATGTTCTTGAAAATGTCAGGCAGGTCGGTAGGTGACAAAAAAACTGTTTGTAAAGCTTTCCTTTATTGGGCAGAAAATGAAATACTGAAGTAGGGAGGTCATGCAGAAATGGTATTACATGCTTGTCAGGCCACAGCTGGAGCTCTGAGTGCAGTTCGAGCCACTGCATTACAAGGAGGACATCATTAATTTGTAGAGGGTTTGGACAGGTTTTACACAAATATTGCCAGGGTTTCAATATTGCAACTAGGAGAGGAGGTTGGATAAGGCGAGGGTTGTTTTTCTTAGAAGTGAGGAGGCTGAGAGGCAGCTTAATTGCAGTGTGCAAAATCATGAGGGGCACAGATAGACTAACCTGTTTGCCCTAACAGAGAGGTCAATTGGCAGACAGATTGTAAGGAACATAAAGAAAAACAGAGGGTCGAGGGCATGTGGAATTCTTTGGCCAGTTTGGTGGTTGAGGGGGTGCCCTCAAATCATTTAAAAAGACTTGCACCTGAAGCACCTGTGAGCCAATACATGGCTATTGACCATGTCTTGGAAAGTGGAATTAGACTGGGAAACTAGTTTTATTTCTCTCATTGTCTGGCAGAGACTTAATGGCCTGTTTCTGCATTGTAACTTTGCAATGGTCCTATGATTGCACCATCACTCTAAGGTCACCTCAGTAGGAGGAATGGGAACTGAATGATAAATAAACATAGAAGATTCTTTGGCACAATTCATAGGGAGCTCTCCTAATTACCATGATCCACATTTATCCATCAAGCAACACCACTTGGAATTCAATTTCATTAGCCACTCTACTCATTGTTGCTCGTGGGAATTTGCTGTGCACAAGTTGACTCCTGGGTTTCCCTACTCTACAACCATATCAACACCTCAAAACATTATGGCATTATCTGTAAAGAACAATGGACTACACTGCAGCTGTAGAAGCCCCATGTTAGCTGACTCGGTTGCACCGTGAGTGAAAAAGATTTGGGCTCAAGTTCCACTTCAAGAGCTAACACGCAAGTCGAGGTTCCTAATACAGTGAGATGCTACACTGTCAGAGATGGTGTCTTTCAGATGAGAAGTGAAATTGAGGCCTTACCTGCTCTCTTTGGTGTTGTAATAGATCACATGGCACTATTTCAAATCCTAGCCAATATTTATCCCTCAAACCATATCAAAAAAAGAGATTTCTCGGTCAGCGTCACATTATTTTTCTCCGTTGGTTCATGGGACGTGGATATTTCTGGCTACACCTGCATTTATTGCCCATCACTGGAAGAATAGATGAATTAGCTTTATTGTCACATGAACTCACATGAGTACAGTGAAAATTTTACAAGTTGCCACTTACGGCACCATCTTAGGTACCAAGACACCTAAGTACAGCTGCTTAAATATAAATTTTTAGGGGGAATAAATTAGAAAGGTAAATAAAAAGGCCAGCAATAAGTTAGAAAAACAGAATAATAAGCGTTCAGAATAGCAGTCCCTCCAACCCAGACCACAACGGGCTTGACCTTGAGATCAGGAGTGCCAGGGTTCGAGTCCACGCTGAGACTGGGAGTTCGAGTCCAGGCTGAGGCCGGGAGTTCGAGCCCACGCTGAGGCCAGGAGTTTGAGCCCACACTGAGGCCAGGAGTTCAAGTTCGCGCTGAGGCTGGGAGTTCGAGTCCATGCTGAGGCCGGGGGTTCAAGTCCGCACTGAGGCTGGGAGTTTGAGCCCACTCTGAGGCCGGGAGTTTGAGCCCACTCTGAGGCCGGGAGTTCAAGTCCATGCTGAGGCTGGGAGTTCGAGTCCGCGCTGAGGCCGGGAGTTTGAGCCCACTCTGAGGCCAGGAGTTCGAGTCCACGCTGAGGCTGGGAGATCCAGTCCAGGCTGAGGCTGGGAGTTCGAGCCAATGCTGAGGCCGGGAGTTCACGATGGCTTTCACCCGGTCATTACCTATGCCTGTCAAGGACAGGATGTAAAAACAATATGTGAAAAGTGAGAGAGAAAAGAAAAGAAATAGACAGAGTGAACAACCTCCAGCTCAGGAGTCCTACTCCGCCACCATCTTGGAGACGGTGATGTTGATCTGCTTTGTTGACCCACTGCAGTCCTTGGAGTGTGGGGGCACACACAGTGCTTTCACAGAGAGAGCCCCAGGATTTACTGCAGAGACAGTGTAGGAACAGGTAACTGTTCCCAGTAAAGGTGGTGTGTAGCTTGAAAGAGAACTTGCAGGTGGTGGTATTCCCATGTATTTGCTGCCCTTCTCCTTCAAGATGGAAGAGGCTTGACGAGTTGTTGCATCTAGTAGAAGGTACACACTGCTGCCAATATGCACTGGAGGTGAAGGGATTGGGTGCTGAATGTGGAGGATGGGATCAATCAAGCAGGCTTGGATGGTGTCAAGCTTCTTGAATGTTGTTGCCTCATCCAAGCAAATGTGAAGTATCCCATTACACTCCTGGCTTGAGCCTTATGAGAAGACAATGGGTGAATTTCTCACCACAGAATTCCTAAATTCTGGCCTGCTCTTGTAGCCACAGTATTTATAAGCTAAAACAGAAATTGCTGGAAAACCTCAGCAGGTCTGGCAGCATCTGTGGAGGTGTTCTGTAGAAGGGTCATCAGACCCAAAACGTTAAGTCTGATTTCTCTCCACAGATGCTGCCAAATCTGCTGAGTTTATCCAGCAATTTCTGTTTTTTTGTTTCTGATTTTCAGCATCCGCTGTTCTTTTATTTAATATAAGTGCTGATCCAGTTCAGTTTCTGGTCAATGGTAATCTCCAGGATGTTGATAGTGGGAGAATTCAGTGATGGCAATGTCGTTGATTGTCAAAGGGCAATGGATGCATTTTCTTATTGGAGATGGTCATTGCCTGGCAATTGAGTGGTGTGAATGTTACTTGCTAGTTATCAGTCCAAGCCTGAATGAAGTCCAGTTCTTGTTTTGCATGAGTACACACTGCATCAGTATCTCCACTGATGGAGGGGATGTCATTGGAGAAGACAAGATGCTGAAGATGCTTGAGCCAAGGACAATTACCTGCAGAGATGTTCTGGAGCTGAGATGACTGACTTCCGTCTTAATTGTGAACCACCATTTGGTATTCGTTACTGATTTGGGGGCTGTGCAATCTCTTAGCCCCATCTATTCCATGCTCCATTTGCTGTTTGGTGCACAAGTAGTCCTGTTTCTTAACTTCACCAGGTCGGCATCTCATTTTTATGAATGACTGGAACCGGTCCTTTATGCCCTCCTGTATGGAGGCAGTGGTTCTCCCATGTATTGGTCGAACTGGGAATATGCCAGGCCATGAGGTTACAGATTATGTTGGAGCAAAAATCTACTGCTGTTGATGCTTCATAGGGGCAGGCAGATTGATGGGGACAATGTCAAGTAGATTTTTCACTTGTATTTGTTCCCTCACCACTTTGCCACAGACCCAATCTAAGAGCAATGCCCTTAAGACTCAGTCAGTAGTGGTGCTGCCGAGTCACTCTTACTGAAGGGCATTGAAACCACACACCCTGGGTACCTTCTGTGCCCTTGCCACCCTCAGAGCTTCTTCCTAGTGGTGTTCAACATGGAAGAGTATTGATTCATGAGTGAGGAGGGAGGGGATTGTGGCTGGTAAATTATAAGAGATTTCTTTCCCCACTTGGGCCTGATGTCACGAAATTTCATGGAGTCAGGAGTCCTTGCTGTTTGTGGGATCTTGCTGTGCATCAATTGATTTAATCCACTTCCTGCATTGAACGCGGACTTCCAGAAACACCTCATTGGTCGGAGAGTCTTCTCGGGCATGCAGTTGTTGCGAAAGGGGTTACATACATTTCTGAAGAAGGGTCCAGACCCAAAACGTCAGCTTTCCTGCTCCTCTGATGCTGCCTGGCCTTCTGTGTGTTCATCAGCTCTACACCTCGTTATCTCAGACTCCAGCATCGGCAGTTCCTACTATCTCTACATAAAGTCTTTCTTTCTTCATACCAATGCAAATCCTTTTTATTTGTTATTTCTTTATGGTATGTAGGCCAGCAACTGGCTTCGGAAGCAATGCCAGGAAATAGAATGCAGGTGAAGATGCGGGATTGTATCTTGAAGATAATCCACAAAGTGATCTCTCTTGGTAGGGTGGTCAAAAACGCTGCATATTTGCCCTGAGGACTGGCACCTTTGTAATGACAAACTGGAACTACATTCCAACTGTGACGGAGCTGGTGGGACAATTATTTTGAGCACAATGTACTTAAGAATTTGGATGACTGCATCGAATCCCATTCTGTCTCCTTTCATTTTCTATTGATCTAGGGCTGATGATGTCATCAGAACCTGTCCCGTTAAATGATTGCTACCCTTCAGAAAAGAAAGTGGCGTCACAGAGGAGAACATGTAGCTCAGAACAAGAGTGAACCAGTTCCCTCGGTTGCGATCAACACCGATAAAACTATACCAGCTTTCATTTACATCCAAATGGGCCAGGGCTGCACATCCAAATAATTTCAGCACCGAAAGAGCAATTATCTGGAGGGAATGCATAAATCAGCACCTATATTGCTGTTGCACAGCCTGAGATGAGGAGGAGGAGGAGGAGAGAAGGATGATTTTTTTTTTAAAGGATGTAAGCAATAATTAAAGAGAAGAAAGAAAAGGAGTGCGTCACAGATCTAGATTTCAAAATCGAAATATCAATTAATCAATTACAAAAATCATTGTGCCTTTAATTAAGCATCTTTCTTCCTGTCTAACAATTACCCCAATTTCCCATAATTTCCAAACACCTAATTAGTTATGATGCTTTTTGATTAGTCAGAAGTGACTCATACATAGAACTGGGTTTGAACGGTTGAAGAGCTATATCGAGATAGCAAATGTGTGCCTGGGCAGAACTCCCAGTCATGCAGTGAACCAGTTGTCACATTAGATGGGGTTTTATCAAGAGCATTGTATGAAACAGACGCTGACAATTCCAGCACAAAGGAAACTGTAAAACTTACTGTGGGTTGGCAATGCCAGAATTTACAAGCTTCGTCACCTGTCCTTGACTATCAGGCTCTCTGGAGCGAGCACAACATCGAAATTATTGCAGTAAGCCTGCAAATGTTACTAACGTCTCTGTGTGAATAACACCCCTTGTCCTGAATAACCCCTGACCCCAAAGCTTCAATGAAATTTTCACCATGTCAAGAAAGTTGTCACACATGAAGCATTCTCACACTTCTGTGGCAAATAAAAACCTTGTTCCAATCCTGGACAACTCATTTGTGATTTAGCTTTTATTTATACAGTTAAATATGAGCAAGAACATTTATCAAGAAAGGTTGTGCTGTGGTCTTCTCTTTAATATAATATAGACACTGCAGTAATAAAGATTTATTGCCAGAAATGCAAACGGATTGACTATTATTGAGTATGAAGCAGGTAATTATACCAGTTGTTCTTGGTGCCCAACATAACTAAGGTGCGGGAAGGAAGAATGTCCAGGGATAATTAACATTGACTGACATGCTCCCACTGGACATAAAGATTATTTTAGGGCCTATAATTTTTAACTCGAGTACAATCGAAGTAAACCATAACAGACTGAAAGTTCAAGAATGGGTGTTTACATTTATGCAAGAAAGGGCACAATACGTTCCAGCTAATTACAGATAAGGAACTCAATTCAATTCTTTTGATTGTTGGTTCTTTGCATTTCACTTTGATTAATACTTCTTTTGCTTTGGTGCTGATTCATGCAAGTGGATGTATTTCAAGCTCATAAAAATGATTGCAATGAGTGAGAATGTGTTACCCAAACCAGGAATCTCTCTCTCTGTCTCTCTATTTGTAAAGGATTTTGTCAGCTGTAGCTCTGTTAATCAAACGCTCACCTGGACAATAGCAGATCATGAGTTCAATTCTCATTGATTTGAGTAGAAAGCCAAGGCATAGACTTCCACTGACAACATGGTGGCTCAGTGGTCAGCACTGCTGCCTCACAGCACCAGGGACTCAGGTTTGATTCTACCCTCGGGCGAGTGGCTGTGTGGAGTTTGTACATTCTCCCCACGTCTCCCTGGCTTTCCTCAAGGTGCTACACTTTCCTTCCACAGTCCAAAGATTGGCAGGTTAGATGGATTAGCCGTGCTATATTGTCCCATAGTGTCCAGGGAGGTGCAGGATTAGCCATGGGAAATGCAGGGATAGGGTAGAGGGATGGGTCTGGGTGGGGTGCTCTTTGGAGGGTTGCTGTGGGCTGATGGGCCAAATGGCCTGCTTCCACACTCAAATGATTCTATGATCTTGGGGTGTTTCTGATGCACAGCACTACCCATTTCAGATGGGTTTCAAACCACAAGGAGGCAGAACCAAATTTGGCTATTCAAAAGCTATTACCAAGCAGTCAGCATTTTGCCATGGCCACTCAATCCCTTTGCCTGGCGAGGAAGCTGTGAGAGGAATGGAAGTGGCATCCCAGTAATCCTGGAATTCCCCCCATTACAGCATTGTGGGTCAGCCCACAGCATGTGGACTGCAGTGGTTCAGGAAGGCAGCTCATCATCACCTTCTCAAAGGCAACTAGTGGTGGGCAATAAATGCTGGCCAGGCAGCGATGCCCACATCCCACAAATAAGTAAGAAAAAGTCAGGATGGTGAGTGGCTCGGATGGGAATTTGCAAGGGGTGGTGTTCCCATGTGAAAGCTACCATTGTCCTTCTGGGTGGAAGTGGCCGTGGGTTTGGAAGGCCAACTCAGGAAAATCAGAGTTGTCCTGGCGGCCAGTCAACATCCTTTCCCCCCAAAGTGTAAACTGTTATGATCATTTGAAAGTTGGCATTCTTATATTTGTCCTGACGAGAGTGAAAATCTCCAGCAGCTTTGCATTGTTTCCAGCAATAAACTTAATTTGAGGTACACTGCAATCCAAGTCTGGTGTATAACAGGCAGATAATTTGATGTCACTATTTCACAGCACTGCGTAGTGTTAGAGTGGCCTCTCCGTTTTCTCTTTCTCAAATAACAAATAACATTTCTCTCCCTGACAACACTGTGGCTATACTTTCATGACATTGTCCTGCAGCAGTTCACGAAGATTGCTCGATACCATTTCCTCCAGGGCAACAAGGGACAGGCAATAAATATTCACCCTGCTGGTGACACCCACATCTTATGAATAAATGCGTAAGAAATTTCTCCACCATCCTTTAGAACAAAACACTCTGGTCCTTTCTGATTTCAAATGGAATGGAATATAAGGACAGGGAAACCTTATTAAAACTGCGCAAGGCACGAGTTAGGCCAGATCTGGAACCCTGTGAATAGTTTTGTGTCCCTTACCTAGGGAAAGATATACTGGCATTGGAGGCAGCCCACAGATGGTTCTCTAGGTTGATCCTGGGAATGAAGGGATTTTCTTATGAGGAGAGATTAAGTAGGTTCAGACTATACTCTTTGAAGATTGAAACATATAAAATTATTAGGAGTATTGACAGGTTAGGTAGTGAGGGGTTGCTTCCCCTTGTGGGAGAGTCTAGGATCAGACAGCAAAATGTTAGAATAAGGGATCACCCATGTAAGACAGAGATGAAAAATTTCCTCTATCATGGGGCAGTCAAGCCGTGGAATTCTTTATCAGTCAAGCTGTTGAGGCTGGGTCATTAAGTATATTCAAGGCTGAGATGGAAAGATTTTTAATCAGAAAGGCAATCAAGAGTTATAGAAGAGATGCTGGAAAGTGGGGTCGAGGATTATCAGATTAGCCACTATCTCATTGAATGGGAATTAGGTTGCTGACTTTGTGGGCCGAAAGGCCTACTTTTGCTGCAACTTAATGAGATGAATCTCGTGGTATTTTTGGCTAAGTGCAAGAGTGTGTTGGATGGGTTCTTGCCACAAGGCCATGTGAGTTTTCTCCCTGAATCTTACCATACTCACCGCATTAATTGCTGTTCCTGCCCCCGGTCTAAAATACCCACTGTGTATTCACGACGACGGAAATATTCTTTAACAAATAAATGTCGACTCAGGCTGGCCTCCTGGAAGTATTGCCCCTGCCTTCCATGGTGGAAAATGGTACTGCAGAAAACAGCGCCCTCTTCTGGTGTCCTAGGAACGTGAGAGCTTGTCACAACCCACATGGCATATAATAACCTATTGGCTGGTATTGGATTTGTAACTCCGAGGTTATAAATTTATGTGATACCATCATTGCAGTGATTGTAGACAAATGCCAAGAATTAAAGTGACGATGGAGGTTAGTAATTTATTGCAAAAACTGATTCGTGAACATACCTTCAAGGAATAGAACTGCCATATCTATTCCTTCTGGTCTACATATGCTTTATTGATCTACTTCAGCCTGCGTGTGATTCTAATTCCACACTGCCTCGTTGATCCTTAATATCCTTAGGGCAGCTCAGAATGGGTTAGCAATTCTACCTTACCACAACTCAGGATTAAATAAAGTTTGACACCAGCTAAAAACAGCTACCCGTACACAGGTTAGGGGAGAATAATGCATTCAGTAGCTTTCAGAGCAAATAAATCTCTACATAAGGCGTTGACTTTAATTGAGAAGGTATTAAAATGCTTGGCAACTATGAAGCCTTAAAGAATATCATTCACAGCATTTTGATAAACATAACCTTTTCTGATCAAATGCCAAATCTTAAACAAATCACCTTATCTTTGACAGTGTCATCACGATCCGGCACAAGGTTAAATTCTAACAGAATTTGAAATAGGTTTGGTAAAATGCTTGATTTAAGGAAAATGTGAATAACCAGCAAATCTTCCGTCTGAGTATAAACATTTAGATACATTTCCGTAGATTTAAAGTTTCATTAGATAACAAGTTTGATTCATCGAGTCTGAATTTGTCGGCTGCTAAATAGAGAATTGACAAAAACAGAAGTTGCTGGAAAAGCTCAGCAGGTCTGGCAGCATCTGTGAAGAAAAAGTCAGAGTTAACATTTCAGGTCCCAGTGACCCTTCCTCAAAAGAACGCTGATTTTTCTTCACAGATACTGTCAGACCTGCTGAGCTTTACCAGCAACTTTTTTTTTTGTTTATAGAACTTTAGTTAGGCCACACTTGGAATATTGTGCCACCAGACCCAAAACATTAACTCTGATATTTTGCTTCACAGATGCTGCCAGACCTGCTGAGTTTCTCCAGCAACTTCCGTTTTTGTTCCTCATTTACAGTATCTGCAGTTCTTTTGGCTTTTAGTAGAGAATTGACAAATGCTGGTAAATGTAAAGTTATTTAAAACCTTAAAAGAATTAGCAATTTATTTCTAAATTTCAACTAGAAACCAAAACAATGGTAATGCATTAGGCCAATCCATCTCCTACACAACACAATTTGCATACATAGCAGCCTCCTTGAAAGTACATCTGTGGAATAATATGGTGTGGGCTTACTCTGGTTATACAGCGCTTATCTGATCTCACTGCTATACCAAGGGTAGGTGACAATGAATACGCAGATGTCACATCTGCTATAAGGCACAGAGATGTGGGGCCATTGAAGACCAAACATAGATTAGAGGCCAAATTTAGGAAATAAGGCAATACATGAATTAAGATCAAGATGAAAACCAGACCGACCCAACAACCGGGTAAATAAGGAGAGAGAAGATTAAATATGAGGGTAAGCTAGCCAGTAATATAAAGGAGGACCGTAAGAGTTTCTTTAGGTATATAAAGGGCAAAAGAGAGGTAAAAGTGGACATTGGACTGCTGGAGAATGATGGTGGAGAGATAGTAGTGGGGAACAAGGAAATGGCTGAGGAACTGAATAATTACTTTGCGTCAGTCTTCACGGTGGAAGACACGAGTAATATCCCAAAAATTCAATAGAGTCAGGGGGCAGAGCGAGTGTGGTGGCAATCAACAAGGAGAAGGTGCGAGTAAGATTGATTGGCCCGAAGGTGGACAAATCACCAGGACCAGATGGACTATACCCCAGAGTTCTAAAGGAGATAGCTGAAGCGATAGTGGAAGCGTTAGTGGTGATCTTTCAGGAATCACTAGAGTCAGGGAGGGTCCCAGAGGACTGGAAAATCGCTAACGTGACACCCCTGTTTAAAAAGGGAGTAAGGCAAATGACAAAAAAATTACAGGCCGATTAGCCTAACCTCGATCATGGACAAGATTTTGGAGTCTATTGTAAAGGATGAGATTTCTGAATATCTGGAAGTATATAGTAAAATAGGGCAAAGTCAGCATGGTTTCATCAAGATTGAATGGCAAAGCAGACTTGATGGGCCAAATGGCCTAATTTCTGCTCCTATGTCTTATGGTCTTATGGTCTTATGAAATACAAGAGTAGGTGGAACCAACGATCTGAAGGAAGGTGGAGCCAAAAGAGAGAATGGGGAAGAAGGAGGCAGACGGACTGGCAGTGAGGTAGGACAGAAAAGCTGGTTGGGGATCATGGGTTTTGGAAAGGGGGCTGAGAGTCAGCCAATCAAAGCAGATGAGTTGCTTAAGGGCTGGACTAACCCTTCCCAGCCAACAATTTCCTGAGACCTTCTTCAACAATGAAATTTGAATCTGGCTGCCAGCTACACATTAGGAGCCTGATTTGAATATCATAAAGAATGAAATGTCCCACTCCCTCAAGAACTGGACACCCACACGCTACACAATGGCAAGATGCACAATGTTAAATGTTAGTATCAGGTCCCTCAATTTTTCACTTACGTTATAACTTGGAAAATAGTGCTTACAAACTTTGATAAAAAGTTAGCAGTTTTAGTACTTTCTTGTTAGATTTGAAAGAGTTCTGTGATCCTTACAGCAGAATGTGCTCAGTCATTCTAATAGACGTTATACCTGACCAGAGCCTAAATATAGTGTCAGTGACAGAGACATTCATCCCCATTCATGAGTTATACTTAGAAAGTTGCTAACATCAAATTTAGATCTCCAGGACAATTAAACCACAAATATCGCCCTCAACATTGAAAATCCACAGTCTCTGTGCAAAAACTCACAGAGCAATGATCACAGATGTGCTTGCGTTATGTCAGCCGAACAAGACAGTTGATACACTAGAATAAGGATGTTACAGGTAAGTTTCTGTTCCGTCCTTTGAAGAGAGATTGGCCACACTGGGCCTGTCTTCTTTACATTTTCCAAAATGAGAAGTGATCTCACTGAAACTTAGGAAATACTTAAACGGATAGACAAGGTGAGACATCCCCCCTGGTTGGGGAGTCTAGAACCAGAGAGCACAATTTAAAAATAAGGGAGGTATTATTGAGGTCTGAGATGAGGGGAATTTCTTTTGTTCAGAGGATTGTCAACTTCTGGAATTCTCTACCGCAGTAAGATTGATAGATTTCTCATTACCAGAAAGCATGGAGCTGGGGATCAATAAAAGATATTGAAGAGTTTGATCAGCCATGTTAACAATAGTTAGAGATGACCCTGGTTCAGGTGATGAGGCATGGAAAGGGGAAAATGTCACTTGGCAATAACCACAATTTAGATTAAGTTGCAAGAAGAAATATTGGGTGCTTGTGATAAAGGGACAGCAATAGTCTTGGGTGATTTTAATCCAGAGATAAACTAAATGAAGAATTCTTAGAAAGCTGTTGAGAGTGTCTTTTTTTAGGACAGAATATCCTGGAACTCATGGCAGGACGTAGTAGGCTTGGGGTTGTGTCATGTGACAGGATTAATCCAGTTTGGTGGTTAGCGCCATTGCCTCACAGCAGCAGGAATCTGGGCTCAATTCCAGCCTTGGGCAACTCTCTGCGTGAAGCTTGCGCATTCTCCCCATGTCTGCATGGGTTTCCTCTGGATGCTCCAGTTTCCTCCCACAGTCCAAAAATGTGCAGATTAGGTGGGTTGGCCATGCTAAATTGCTCATAGTGTCAAGGGATGTGTAAACTAGGTAGACTGGTAAGGCTAATGCAGGGTTAGAGGAATAGGGTGGGGATCGGGGTGTGGGTCTGGGTGGGATGATCTTTGCACTGTGTCTCAGCACTGCACTGTGGAGATTCTATGATTAATCACTACAGCGTAAAGACACCTTTAATTAGCAGCAATCATAATATGATTTAATTCCACATCCAGTTTGAAAGAAAGAAGAGTTAGTGTAAGACTATATAATAAGGTCAAATAAAGGTGACAAAAGCTGAGCTAGTTGAATTGAACTGGGATAACAGCTCGGAGATAGATCAGTACAGAATGTGTGGCAGACATTAAGGGAGATATTTCAGATTATCAGAATAAGTACGTTGCTAAAATTAAAAAAAATTCCAAGGAGAGGACAATCATCCAAAATGAACTAAAGAAGTTAAAGAAAGTATCAGACTTAAGAAAAAAGTATTTAATTGTGCAAAGCTGAGTGGCAGGTCAGATGATTAGTCAGACTGTTAAAAATGGCAGAGAATGACTACGAGATTATTTTACTTCTCTGTTAAATATAGGAGACAGAAAAAAACCCCAGCAGTAATAGATCAAAAGTTGAAAGGAAGAGAGGAACATGTTGAAATTACAAACATGAGTGAAGCAGTACTCAGCAAATTAATAGAAATGTGGAAGTCTCTAGTCCTAATGGACTTCATCCTGGCATCTATGAAGAGTTGGTCAAGGGAGGAATTGGTGTGTTGGTGTGAGTTTTCCAAACTTCACTACATTTTGGAAACGTTCCATTAGTTTGGCAAATAACAAATATAACCTTTCCATTCAAAGAGGTAGGGAAGCAGGAAATTGGACACAATAGTCATTTAGCTTGGCATCTGTCATTGGAAAGAAGTTAGAATTGATCGTTAAGGATGTTATAAATGGGCACTAAGGTGATGAAAGAGGTCATCAAAAGTATAATCACATAGCACTTGCTTAGCAATAAACTGCTCACTGATGCTCAGTTTGGGTTCCTCCATGTCTGCTCAGCTCCTGACCTCATTACAAACTTGGTTCAAATATGGACAAACAGCTGAATTCCTGAAGTGAGGTAAGAGTGACAGGCCTTTGATATCAATGCCACATTTGACTGAGTGTGGCATCAAGGAGCCCGAGCAAAACTAGACTCCTTGTGGATCAGGAGGCAAACTCTCTGTTGTTTGGAGTCAGACCCAGCATGAAGGAAGATGGTTGTGGTTGTTGGAGGTCAGTCATCTCAGCTCCAGGACATCTCTGCAGGAGTTCCTCAGGGTACTGTCCTAGGCCCAACCATCTTCAGCTGCTTCATCAACGACCTTCCCTCCTTCATAAGGTCAGAAGTGGAATTGTTAGTTGTGCTTTGATTGTTTTTGACTCTTCAAATACCGAAGCAGTCCGTGTTCAATTCACAGGGCGTGGACAATATTCATGCGCGGGCGAACAAGTAGCATGCAAAATTCATGCCACACAAATGCCAGGCAATTACCATCTCCAATAAGAGGCAATCTAACCACCACCCATTGACATTCAATGGCATTATTATCACTAAATCCCACACGATCAACATTCTAGAAGTTACCATTGACCAGAAACTGAACTGGACTAGCCATGTAAATACTATAATTACAAGAGCAGGTCAGAGGCTTGGATCCTCCAGTGAGCAACTCCCCTCCTGACTCCGCAAAGCCTGTCCACCATCTACAAGGCACATGTCAGGAGAGCGATGGAATGCTCTCTACTGTATTGGATGAATGCAGCTCTAACAACACTCAAGAAGCTTGACACCACCAAAAATAAAGCAACCCGCCTGATTGGCACCACATCCACAAACATCCACTCCCTCTAACACCATCACATCAATGGATTACTGGTTAATTTGGTGGAAGGTTAGCGAAATTATTCAAGGAACCTCAGAAAGCACCAACCATACCCATGACCATCACCATCTAGAACGAAAATGGCAGCAGGTACATGGGAACATCTCCATCTGAAAGTGCCCCTGAAAAGCATTCATCAAGCTAGTGTGAAAGTATATTACCATTCCTTCATCATCACTGGAAACTCCCTCCCTATTGGATAGACTTAGCAAATTGTTCTGCCTTGAAACCGGTTAGAAAGAGATGGACACCATGGAGGCTAGAGTGGATTACCTCTGTCACCAACTCTATTCTGATTTAATCCCTCCCTTGATTCATCCTGTTTCTTTGATTTCTTTGTTGTTGTTATACTGCCTCTGGTGGGCAGTGTTTATAATTTGTCCATTGTGTGCTTAGTTTATTTGGTGGTTGGTTTATTTTAAGAAATAAAGAACTGAGTTCTAATGAAAACAAGAAAGAGCTGAGTTCTTTGGGTGATTGGTTAATTTATGGGAGGTTATTAAAATGGACTAAAGTTGAAGTTTTGTGCCAAGGTGTCCATGCAGCATTCACTGGTATCTGCTTTTTTGGATTGGGGGACACTGTGGAGAGCTATGGTGCATTATATTTTGATTTCAATCCCTGCTAGTTTCTCTCTTCTGTTGTTTTTTTTTTTGGTTAATGTTATAGTGGCTCTGACAAGCAGTTTTTCATTTCTCTATATGTTTGAAAAAATGCTGGATTTTAGCAAGTTGTGGTGTAGTGATAGAGTACCTATCTCTGGTCAGGCAGTTCTGAATTTTAATTCCACCTGCTCATAATGTGTCTGAAAAGGCTGATTAGCAAGAATTATTAACAAAAAAGACATGAGTTCTTTATTAATGAGGGGTTGTTTTCGAGAACGGGAAAGAATCCAGAAGGGAAAGGTGGAAACTGATGTTTATGCTTAACTATAGAGTTACTACAAAACTCTTATAAATCTCAACAGTTTTTTACTACTTAATTCATCATATGGAGATCACAATATGAGGCTGTATGACTATGCAACTCTGCCTCAGAATATGGTGGAGGCAGAATCATTGAATATTAGTCAAACAGCTGTAGATTAATTTTTGGTGGGCAAGGAATTCAAAAGCTATCAGGAGTACATGGGAATGTAGAATTCTGGAACATACAAAAGAAAGTCATGATCTTACTGACTGGTGAAGCAGGCCCAAGTGGATGAATGGACTATTCCTGCTCCTAACTGACATGTTCTTCCATATAAAGTGTACATTGATATTTTAGAACGGGGCTGGGTTTACCAGGTACAGTTCCAGGCATACCTAGAGGAAAGAGATGTCAGTCTGGCGAAGCTACAATACAGGATTGCATTATACCCAACAGCAGAACTAGCCTATGAAAGTCAGAGCTAAGAAATACCCGCAAACAACAGATGAGATCTCAAATCTGCAATCCTGCCTCATCCAGTCATCAATGGTGGTGGATAATCAAACAACTCACTGGAGAAGGAAGCTCCACAAATGCCCCCATCCTAGTGATGGGTTAGGTTAGCCCAATAAGCCAATGTTAGAGATAAGACAACATCATTTTGTGATGAAAGGTCTGTCATTTATGCATATATTCACATTAGATTTAGAGGTTGGAATTTAAAATTGTGCCAAATGGGTTTATTTACTTTTGAGGAGTTTGTTTTTAAAGATATGATCCAAAAGAAAAAAAAATAAAGTTTACAAATGACCCATACTGGCTGATTCATCTTGTATACTTGAAAGGGAGCTCCATTACATTCACTTCCATGCATTACTGCTCTTTTTCCCTCCGGTTTTCCCTCTACTGTCCTAATTCCATATGTGTCAGGGAACAGGGACTCCCCCTGGAGTATCAATGGAAAATTGTTTGTGCTACAGTGGTTTGTATGAGGTAGGGTAAACATTGAAGGTCATCAGCTTGTTTGTCGTTCAGGATTGATTGTAGGCTTTGTAAAACCAGAGGCTTTAACTTTGTAGGGCAGTTCAGAGGAGACTCGAATGGGGTCAGAAACAAGCCTAGTCCCTCTGCTAGAAAGGAGATATTTTGGAGTAGTTAAAGGGATAAGTTAACTCAGAAGCAAATTTTAATTTGTGCAAATTCAGGTCAAGATAAAAATCTGCAGTTTGTTAGCAGCTGAGAAACTCTAAGTTCTCAATTTTCTAACCATTCATGTCAGAATACTCCCCAGTTGACAGGATAAACTGAGGGGAATCGATTAAGTCAAACACAACATTAACTAATTTTTTAAAACAATAAACTACAAAGCCAGATTTCATTGTTATCCAACTTGTTCAGTAGTGGCATGAGCTGGGATCATAGCAATTTGTAACAATCTTCAGTAAGAAATGCCAAGCATTTTGGTCACCTCCTGAGATGCTCTGCATTACAAATGGCAGTTTTCGGCCAATTGAATCTATTCTAAATGATATCAAGGCGTGCCTGAAGGCACTGGACCATGGATTTTGACAATATCCCAGCAGTGGTACTGGCAACTTGTGCTTCAGAATTGGCTGCCTTTCCGGTTACGCTGCTCCTGTAAGGTTATCCCATTGACACATACCTGGCAATATTGCTCAGCTACGTCCTGCCCATAAGAAGTAGGACAAAACCAACCCCAACCGATTACCCCTAGCATGATTGTCGGCAAAGTGTTGGAATGTCAGTGCAATGAAGTGGCACTTAATAAGCAGCTCCCTCATGGTGGGCTTGGATTCTACCAGGCCCACTCAACCTTGTTAGAGACTTGGCTCAAACACAGACAAAAGAGCTGACCCCCAGAGGCATCAGTAGCCACAGATCACCACCTGAGCGTTTCAAAATGCCTCACAGGTGAGCAAAATACTCCATGCTTCCTCCCACTGGTAAAAATGCAACAGGGTGTTGGGGAGGAAGGGTAGATGCTGGGCAAGGTGCTTCTTTTATTCCCTTGGTCCCATCCAACCACTGAGCAGATATTTAAAAATGGGACAGGGTGCACTCAGTCATCTCATACTTAATGATACATCCAGAAGTCTTGCAGCAGAGCTTCCTCCTGCAGCATGTGTATTGCATTTAATCTAATGGACGCAGGCCAAGCGAGAAGCTCTGGTTTCACAAACAAAATTTTGATTGAATTAATTCTTGATTAAAAGCTATAAATCTCACTCCATGTTGGTTCAGCAATGGAAACAATTCATGGCCCACCCAAGCTGCAAACGTAAAATGCCGTCTGCTTTCCTTACCACACACATCCAAATGACAGGACCTGACACACAAAACAACCAGCCTTTACTCTCCGAAGCTGCCAACAACAACAGTGCGTCTGCTACAGCTGAATTGATATCACACAGAGAGATCCGACACACAAATCATATCCCACCCACAACCTCTTCAGCCCCATATAACAATGCGATGGCATTCAATCCAACATCAAAGGGAGAGTAACTTCTCTTTCCTTTTAAAAACGGAAAGGACAGCGGATGCTGTAAATCAGGAACAAAAACGAAGTTCCTGGAAAATCTCAGCAGGTCTGGCAGCATCTGTGAAGGAAAAAACAGAGTTAACGTTTCGGGTCCGGTGACCCTTCCTCAGAACTCAAACAGACAAAAGAGGTGACCCCCAGAGGCATCAGTAGCCACAGATCACCACCTGAGAGTTTCAAAATGCCTCACAGGTGGTCAAAGTACTCCACACTTCCTCCCACTCCCATAGTTCTGAGGAAGGGTTACCGGACCCGAAACGTTAACTCTGTTTTTTCCTTCACAGATGCTGCC
>NC_063352.1:9648667-9722798 GCF_021869965.1 Rhincodon typus | reverse complement strand
ACCGGACCCGAAACGTTAACTCTGTTTTTTCCTTCACAGATGCTGCCAGACCTGCTGAGCTTTTCCAGCAACTTTGTTTTTGTTCTCTTTCCTTTTCCCTGGAATGTAAACCAAAGGAGCAAAATGGAAATCGGTCAGAACATGGTGTGCACAGAAGGAAAGAGTAAAATGCCTTTGAAAATATTTTGAGGGATTCCTGTGAGAAACCTTCACAAAAACAGAGAGTATGCCACCTATATATACAGTGGCCCTCCCTATTGGGGACAGAACATTATTTCAGATTTCAGCAACTGTATTTTTTGTGCAGCCAGACTGGTTGGTCACTCCTTTGTTAAGTTTGGAGATTGGTTAGTTTAGCTGGCCTGACAGCCAGTTTACAATGGAGTACAATGTCAACAGCAAGATTCAAATCCCACACTGACTGAGGTCACTTTGAAAGTCTTGTCTTCTCACCTCACCTGTCACGTGAAATGTACTGACCCTCAGGTTAAACTCACTGTCAGCCATTGCTCACTCTCTAATGAGACAGTGGGACTAGGGTATCTTTACCTTTAAATAACCTTGACATTCAATTTCCAGGATGACTGATGCACCAATACCCAAATAAAAATAAGGTCATCAGTTTTCTAGTTTTGATCTACATTGAAGTATAGTGCAATCTATTCCTCATTTTGCACTTTTCAATTCCAAGGCTATTTAACTTCCCTATTTATTTTGAGTATTCTTCAAGAGATCAAAATACATTGCCCTTCACTTACATGAATGAGCTGACAAGGCCCCTTCACAATCACAGTTAAAATTATGGTGTTCTATCAACAACTAACACTGACACATTATTTAACAGGGCATGGCAACTCAACTCTTCATGTTTTACTGAGAAGACAGAATGAACAAAATAGCCAGGTTAGCTGACTACCATGATGAGTAAGACTAAGACTGTTCTGCTATCAATCCCCTCCAATCACTCAAGCCGTCCTTTATCCTGTTGTTCTTTTTGAACCTGCTAATTGTTCATCAATCCAGCAGATGGATTCTTCCTCCCTCCTGTGACATTAGTTCTACTTGTTTTCTGTCTTGGGCAGACACTGCAACAGCTCGCATTTATACAGCACTGTTAATGTAAGAGAACAGTGCTCCCCAAACTTGACCCCATTTCATGGGCGTTCAGTGTCAGGGTCTCCCTCCTTGTAAGGAGTGTGAGCAAAATGCTGGGCACCCCACCACTCATCTTGCTCGTTCTGCCTGATTGTGTGCTCTTTCCTTCCTGGAAAGAGAGGCGGAGGTACTAGGGGAGAGGGAAGTGGGTCGTACAGCTGTTAATGCTGGTACAGGTGGGGTAAAGTTGGTGGGGTGTCCCGAATGAGTGCAATGACCAGGCAGGGTTTTTGGGGGTGAGGGGGTGAGAACAAGTGAGGGAAAATGTCACATGTGACGGTGGTGTAACATGAGCCTTGATGAGAGGTACGGGCAGAGCAGGGATACAGTGAGTCATTGGAGAGAAGATGGTGGCACGTACAGGGGAGAAGGACACTGATTTTCTTTCTACATTGCTGGCTATTCCTCCAGTTGGCTGAGACTGCACTGTCCCAGGCTGGGCATGGTAGGGTCTCATCCACTCCTCTGCTAGACTACCGAGAACTCTCCTCTGTGCCATCCTGTCAACCAGGATCTTCAGGTGCCCTTCAACAAGCGGGTGGCAAATTCCCCTTGTCTTCCACATCCGGGGTAAATGTCACAAATCAGTCAGGACACCTCTGGACTGACAGTGTTTGTTTGGGTGTGCCACAGGCCTTTAAAAGATCGTGCCAGGTCCAATCTGGAACATCTCAGCAGTGGGCAAGTTCTTTTGGCTATGGCAAGTGACAGGATCGATCCAGAATTGAACCACTATAGGGTGAGGATGGGTAATTAATGAGGCAAGTTTGGGCCAATAGTGCGAGGAAATTGGCTGGGTCTCACAGAGAGAAACCCTCCATGGAACTCCATGAAATTGACACTGAGAAAGTGTGATTCAGCCCAGGGTATGAAGGAGACCTCAATATTGGGTGTCACCTCTTCAGGATCTTAAAGCTGTTCCCTCATCCAAATCCATTTGACATTGGGAGATGCTTAATGTGCTCATACTGGGAGATGCTTAATGCGATCCTCAGCATTAACCCTTTCAAAGGAGGGGAGGTGATGGCCAAGTGTTTTTATTGCTAAACTGGGATCAGCGTTCCCATGGCAGATGGTGGACTTTGATGTCAACAACAAAAATCTGGAATTATGAAGCTAATGGTGGTTGTGAATCCATTGACAATTGTGAAAGGAATAACGCGTCCAGTTCACTCATGCCCTTTAGGGAAAGAAATTACTGTCCTTAGCTGATTTAGTCTACACGTGACTCCAGATGCACAGCAACGTGCTTGACTCTTAACCACCCTCCGGGCGATTAGGAATGAGCAATAAGTGTTGTTCTAACCAGCAATGCCCACAATCCCATAAATGAAGAATAAAAAAGACACTTAAAGCATTTTACAACCGAAGGTCAGCTATCGAATATCCTTCCAGTCTTGGTTCACAAGCTCTGCACCCATAGTCTGTTTTACAATCCTGGACCTAGCCATCAAATTTAATCTGTCTAGGGACTAGTAAATTTTATTTTTAAGGTAGACAATGCATGAAATCTGAGGACTTACTAAACAAATAAAGCCTTAAGATTCTATAGTTTCACACAAACAGCACCAAACATTACTCTGCAATGTTAGAACAGTAATGCAATCTATAATACATGAGCAAGTTATTCCCAACACCCAGAATAAACATGTGGTTGATATGCTTGATAGATAGCAATCAAATATACGACAGCACACATCAATAGTAAATGCAATCACTGGGTTTCTCAGCAACATCCTCCAGACATTAATGATACAACAGATCATCCAATTTTATTAATTTACACAAGGGATTACAATTCTCCATTTTTGTTAATCTGGCCTTCTCCAAAACCACTTCATCACCAAGGATCTCAACAATTGCTCACACACCTATCTGAGGACAACGGTTACCTGGACTCCAAAACTGCACCCCGGTACCCATTCACAACCACGTCGCCAGCTCTTCACCGGCAGCTAGCCTCACCCAACCAGAACTGCCTCTCAGCTTTTCACCAAGCTCCAAATGTGCTCATTTGCATCAAGGAAAAGCTACTTATGAAATTTTCAAACTTCATTCTTTTGGTAGCACTGAAGTATTGTGCCAACAATACCAGGCAAGGCATTCAAAAAATAAAGCACTCGGAGTTTCAACTGCAGAAAAGAGTTTCATGATTGTAGAATCCACTTGGAAAGATTTTAATGATCTGAAAAAGTCTAGTTTGTATAACCCATGGCCACCACACTTAGACATTGCTTATTTCAATTCAATTATCCTTCATTTTGAGACCTTGGTAATTGAAGATAATCATTTTTGTGACCATATCATGGATCTTGATAAGAACAATATCATTAACAGACATTTTCCTGAAGTCTATTACGAATTATTTCGTCTTAGGTCCATGAGAACTAGGAGCAGGAGTAGGCAATTCTGCCCTCAAGCCTGCTCCCATTTAATGAGTTCATGGCTGATCTTACCTCAGCCTCAACTCCACCTTTCTGTTTAAGGGCATTGTTAATGCACCATTTTACAAACTTCTCTACTAATGTCTGCAGCCTATTTGCCTATTCCTGATGAGATGGACAACTACTGTATCACTGGCATATTTCAAGATACTTCAGTTGATCTACTCTGATCCATGATGTGTCTTTTTCATGGAAAAGATAGCACTAATCAAAACTGTGTTCGCTAAAACTTAAATCTTCCAGCCATGCATTTGGAAAAACATTTCCAAAGTTTGATTCATTTAAATTCTTTCTCATTGGGAAATAATGCTTTTTCTTTCTATTCTAATATGCAGTAGTCCAAACTTTAAGTGTAAATTTCATGCCTCAGCCAATCAGAGAATGACAGCCCACAAGAGTCGATGATTTAATTCCAGCTTCTTAGCAAAATGGTTCTCACTCCCGTGTTAAGCAACCAATTACTGTACAATTAGTTGCATCATCAGCTAATTCCAATCCATGAAGCACAAGTAAAATATTGCTAATGCTAGAAATCTGAAATAGAAATGGAACATGTTGGAAAGTAGAAACAAAAATAGAAATTGCTGGAGAAATTCAACAGGTTTGGCAGCATCTGTGGGAAGAAAGCAGAGTTAACGTTTCGAGTCCAGTGAAGAATCACAGATGCTGCCAGACCTGCTGGGTTTCTCCAGCAATTTCTGTCTTTGTTTCAGATCTCCAATATCTGCAGTTCTTCGTTTCATTTCTGTCAGGCAGAAACTGAGGTGAGAGAAGTTGGGTTAAGTTTCAGATTGATAACCCTTTCATCAGAATTATTGGTGATTGTACAGACCATCAACCTGCAGATAAAGGATATTTTTGATGCAAAACAGTGATAAAACAACATTTTTTGGAATTACTTCAAAATAGGAATCTCTCCTGCGGTTTAGATGACAGCTATAAACAGCCTAAGCATTATGTTCATTGTTTGTGGGGACAACCCAAGCTTCTTGTTTAGATTACAGCTTTACAATCACTTCCAGCCATCAATTGTCGTCTATGCCAGGGCTTCCCAAAGGGAGACTGACTGTGAATATTCCACACAAACATACCAAGTAACTCACTTTATCTGTATTCTTGCCATACCTCAATGTAATTTGGAATTAAAAATCTTAAAAGTGTGGATATTGCTCCAAAAATGCATCCACTAAATGCAAGGATTATAATGTAAGGCACGTACATTTATTGAGTCTCAGGATCATTCATGAGAGCAGAAATTGAATAACCAAAACAGAAGCCATCAGGCTCAAGCAGAGAATTGGGATTTGTGGATCTTCTACATTTTGTAAATCCCACTTGATTGTTTTGCTCTCAGGGAAATAGGATATGTGGATGATCGGCGACTGAACCACAACTATCTCTTTTCCTCTCCTGCTGAAAATGAAAAATATCTACTCCCTCCCAGCTCACTGTGTAGACAACTACAGAATGCATTGGACTTGCCATCTTGAAATGTTGGTTCATTCGGTTACTAACAATATTCAAACACAACTGTGCATTTGAAGATCAATGTGAAGATCACTGTGCAGTCCCAAAGCATTTCCCAAACATTTTCCCTCTCTGACCCCATTTTGCAGTGTTAAAATTGTTACAACCTTCAGTAAGAACTAAGAGACCAGTGGGGTTGGACAACTGTATAGCTATTAAAACTCAGTCCAGAATTCCAGGATGGCCAATGTAGGTGCAGATTTCACTCTGTAGAGCAGATTCACTAGGATGTTCATTGGGCTGGAGCAATTGAGCTATGAGGATGGACTAGGGCTGTTTTCCTTAGAGCAAAGATGGCTGAGGAGGGAACTGATTGAAGTTTACAAAGCTATGAGTGGCACAGATAGGGAAGGTAGAAAGGAACATTTCCTCTTAGTAAAGAAGTCAATAACCAGAAGCAATAGATTTAAGGTAAGAGTAAGAAGGATTAGTGGGAGTTTAATGAAGACCTTTTTAACTCAATAGCTGGTGGGCATCTAGAATTCACTGTCTGAAAGGGGAGTAGAGGCAGAAACAAATACAACATTTATGAAGTATCTAGATAAGCACATGAAACACCATAGCACACAAGTGCTGGGAAAGCTTGATGAATGTCACGACCACAATGGGCTGAAGGTCCACTTGCCATGCTGTGTAACTCTATGACTCCACAATTTCAGGTGTCGACCCCTCTCGAGGTCTTGGACCTCACTTTAGGAAGCCCTGGCCTAGATTATAATCGATAGCTGGAATTGATTACAGGATTATAATCTAATCAAGGAGTTTGGATAGTGCCTCACGATGTTCGGGTTGGGTAATCTGTTACCTGAGTGCCATCTTTTCATCTTTGGAGATAGCAAAAACTGCAGATGCTGGTGTCCAGATTGATACAGTGTGGAGCTGGAGGAACATAGCAGGTCAGGCAACATCTTAGGAGAAGAAAAGTCAGCATTTCAGGTTGGGACCCTTCTTTAGAGCTGAGCTGATGCCCAATAGGGAGGAGAAAAAGCTTTGATTGATGGCGTGGATCCTGCATAGAAAGGAAAACAGTAGAGGTCCCTTGCAAGTCTGGGAGAGAGAGGCTCTGAGCTGACTGTAGTGTGAGGAGATGCTGGCAACATAGATGTGAGTGTGCAGCTGAGGAACTGCAGAGAAAACCATTTCTGGAGGCTCTGTGTGTACTGTAGGTAGCAGTTGTCACGGATTGGGCCAAATTGGGATGGTCTGAACGTTGTTTGGAGTCCACTGGGGACGATCCAGCTGCATGGGCAGGTACTGAGAAAGGAGACATGGCTGTAGTACCAGGTTTGTTTTAGTCTGTGGTCAAAGATCTTCAGGATGGAGGAGATTACCAGAGGGTTGCAGTGGGAGAGAGATCCACTGAGGTCTTTCCGGAGGGAAGAGGATAACTTCTTCAAGGTGGGCATCTTTGGAAGAGGCTTCGCAGTGAGGTTATAAGTCACTCTGAGACAGCAAAAACTGCAGATGCTGGAGTCTGAGATAACACAGTGTGGAGCTGGATGAACACAGCAGACCAGGCAGCATAAGAGGAGCAGGAAAGTCGACATTTCGGGTCAGGACTCTTCTTCAGAAATATTGACTTTCCTACTTCTCTGAAGCTGCCTGACTTGCTGCATTCCTCCAGCTCCACACTATATCTTTCATCTTCCCTTGTTTTCCAATCAAGGAATCATCCTATGAGTTACGGCAAATGATGGGTGGGGAAAGTTATCCGCAGTTTTCTGTCAAATAGCAATTCTGCAGGTAAGGGAATGGTTGCACTGACCATTATTATTCTACAATGCAATAAGTGTCTGTGTAGATCATGCTTTAGAGTCGCAAAGTTATAGAAGTCTACTGCACAGAAAAAACCCTTTAGCCCATGATGCCTATACCGGTCAAAAATAACCATCTAACTATTCAAATCCCATTTTCCAGCTCTTAGCCCATAGCCTTGTATGCTTTAGCATCACAAGTGCAGATCTAAATACTTCTTCAATGCTCTAAGGGTTTCTGTCTCCACCATCTTTACAGGAAGTGTGATTCAGATTCCCACCACCCTCCGAGTGAAAACTTTTTCCTCACGTCTCCTCTAAACATTCTGCTTCTGGCCTGAAATCTATGCCCCTTGGTCATTGATCCCTCTACCAAGCAAAAACGTTTCTTTCTGTCTACCCTTGCAATTTTACTCATTTCAATCATTCTCCTATCAATCTCGCCTGCTGTCTGGAAAACAATCCCAGACTGTCCAGCCTGTCACTTTGTCAGCAGGTTTTGATTAAATATTTTGCAGTTCAAACCATGTTTCTACTTTTCCATAGAATCTGGGGTAATAAAGTCAATTGACAGAATGGACTCCCAACATCACACGCATTGCCTTAAAGGGCTTATCTGTATTGGAGTCTATTGTTGGAAAACAAACACCAACAGTGTTCTAAACAGATGAAAGATTGAACTCTGTGTCTGTAATGATTACAACAGATATATCAAACATTTACAGATATTAGGTAATTTGATAAAGTGATCTGTTACTGCATGTTACAAAACCATCTTGGTGTATGCTGAAGGAGCTGCTAGTCTGGTTCATGGCTGTGTGGGCATACGAAACAAAAAAACAAATATTCGGGTTTACATACGCAGCCATAGCCTCAGGGAGTCCCAACGACTTTGAAATCAATAAAGTCCTTTGCAGTCTACTCTTTGCTACAATGTGGAAATTGTGGCCTCGACTCCACCTACCAGCCCCCTCTCCATAATTCTTCAACCCACTACTCACTAACAACCTGTCAATGGGCTTTTTCTGGCTGCCGGGCATGAAGCTTTGGCAGGACTCATGTGCTCTCATGGCATTTTTGATATTTTGCCAGATTCTTAACCAGTACACCGTCGCTGTCTGGCCAATTTGCTACTTCAAGCAATCCCAGTGTGTAGATAGAATATCACACTTGTCTTCCCTTAAAGATGACTCCATGAGCTATCATGAGTTCATTTTTGTAGGAGCAAATGGCACTCTGGAACATCCTGGAATGACTCTGGCCATCTGCCAGTCACTGTCTTTCGTCATTCCTGTTGTTCAAGGATCATTGGATGTTTTCCGCTTCAATGTTTGCCACATTGAACTTATGCATTTTGGGGAGCTATGAGCAGAATGTCTTCTATGTCAATGTCCAGAAGGACTACATTTAAATGAGAGATGTCTGAGGTTTTTGACAGGCTAGTTGGACAGCTTAGAACATCAGATGTGACCCTGGTAGTGCTTGGCTTGTAGTCTATGTCACAATCGTAGTATTTTGACCAGCAGTCACTGTGAGCCTAATCATGTACAAGGGCTTTGTGAAAGATCATGCTCATAAATAGCTTGGCAAGATATAACCAATGGGATGCCACAGGATTCAGTCCTCAGGCTCCAACCATATTAATAACCTCTATTAATGATTTGGATGTGGGATTAGAAAGTAACTTTAGCCAAATTTGCAGAAGGCACTAAAGTTATTTGCAATGAATAAATAAGAATTTACAAATGGATACAAATTGGTTAAGTGAATTGTCCAAAATGTGGCAGCTAAAGTTGAACGTGGATAAGTGTGAGGTTACCCATTTCGGTCAGAAGAATAGGGAAGTAAGTTAAAGGAGGTGATAGAGATAGTAGGAACTGCAGATGCTGGAGCATCTGAGATAACAAGGTGTAGAGCTGGATGAACACAGCAGGCCAAGCAGCATTTCGGGCCGAGACCCTTCTTCAGAAATTCTGAAGAAGGGTCTAGGCCCAAAACGTCAGCCTTCCTGCTCCTCTGATGCTGTTTGGCCTGCTGCGTTCATCCAGCTCTACATCTTGTTATCTCTTAAAGGAGGAGATAGACAGGTTGTTAGTGAGTAGTGGGTTGAAGAATTATGGAGAGGGGGCTGGTAGGTGGAGTTGAGGCCACAATTTCCACATTGTAGCAAAGAGTAGACTGCAAAGGACTTTATTGATTTCAAAGTCGTTGGGACTCCCTGAGGTTATGGCTGCGTATGTAAACCCGAATATTTGTTTTTTATGTTTCTATCTAACGAGAGAAAATGTCAACATCTGCCAGTTATAGCAAGGGACCTTCCATGCAATTAACATTTCATTAGAATGACAAATCAACTCGGCTTGAAATTGATGCTACATTCTTGCCATTCAACACATCTAGAAGCAATATGAAGTCTAAAGAATATCCACTTTAAAATAGAATATCCTTAAGAGCTTCAAAATTAATTATTTGCTCTTGAAGTGCAGTGATCATTATGAGACAAACATATGAACAGTCTGTTCACAAATAGCAAGTAAACTCAATGGAGAGTAAATCTTTTAATCACAACATTAGTTAAGGGATTAAAATTCACCATGACACCATAGAACTCCCAGATTTTGTTTGGTAAAATATAATAATTCTGTGGGATTCCTTAAATCATATCTCAACAATGGAATTGGTTCAAATAATACACCACTGTAATGAATTGACATCCTACATTATGTGCTGTAACTCCAGAGCAGGACTTGAACCCACAACTTTCTGAGTCAGAGGCAAGCTCACTCACACCTCCCACTTCTGAGTCAAGCAGGGGAGAATGGCAGGTGGTAAACGAACATGATGACACACTAGGCAGAAAGACAACCTGATGTGACTATCAGCACCTATCCCCACACATAGATTTAGGAATGTCTGTTACCATCCTGAAGCATGCAAGTAGAAATGGGCGAGGAGAATCTATTGAGATATGTAACATTCTGTCGTCTAGGTTTAATGAAAGTGTTATACTGAGGGATTCTGTAAATAAAGTAAATGTCCTCTGAGCAATCCGTGCAATTACATTATCTCTCTTAGCCACTGTTTTGCCTCCCAATGCTGTCCACCCCCTTCCTCATTTACGTCCTACAGATAAGATAATGGAGTATTCTTCAGAGTCTGCTTTGGTTTCAGGTGTGGATGAGTCATCTGTATATCTCGACATGGATGTTTAATCTATGAGCACAAAACTTTAATATCTGAAGCACTTAACATGACCAATGCAGCGTAGGAATTGTTTGCTGACAGTGGTCCTCTGAAGTATTGATACATTTGTAATAGAGGAGTTACAAGGAAGGAAGGAAGATGGTGGAATTATTTTGTGGCAGCCGTAAGTTAACACAGATCTCTGTACTAAACCTCTATGGACTTTTTTGATCAATATAGTTTCCTCAGAGTGATATTTTAAACAGGAAGCAATGCATATCATCTGGGAATTACAGACTACTCCTTCAATTTACATCACATTCTATTTTGATACTGCCAGTCAAAATCAAATTTGACTGATTAACATTCTGTTGGAGCTGTGGTACCCAAAATATTTTCAACTAAATTCTCCAGGGCATCTTGAGTACACTATTAAGCTGCATTGAAGAGATCTGAAAGCTTTGTTATATGAGTAAGCAAAATAATGGACTGGCTAGGGTTCTTCTGCACTTTAATGAGGCACCTCACCGTCGCTATGAGTAGATAGCTGTAGGCTACATTCACAATCCCACTTATTGACAAGGATGTTACCGGGGCTAGAGGGCTTAAGTTATAAGGAGAGGCTGAATAGGCTGGGGCTATTTTCCCCGGAGCATCAGAGGCTGAGGGGTGACCTTATAGAGGTTTATAAAATCATGAGGGGCACGGAGAAAGTGAATAGCAAACGTCTTTTTCTCAGGGTAGGGGAGTTCAAAACTAGAGGGTGTAGGTTTAAGGTGAGAGGGGAGAGATTTAAGAGGGATCTAAGGGGCAACTTTTTCATACAGAAAGTGGTGCGTGCATGGAATAAGCTGCCAGAGGAAGTGGTAGATACAGATGCAGTTGCAACATTTAGAAGACAGAAGACATTTGAACAAATACATAAATAAGAAAGGTTTAGAGGGATATGACCCAAATATAGGGAAATGGGACTGGTTTAGTTTGGGAAACTTGGTCAGCATGGACAACTTGGACTGAAGGGTCTGTTTTCATACTATGTAAATCTATGACTCTATGACTCTTCAATTAAACCATCAAACAGACGTTAAACAGATCACTGTGATAAAAATATCACAGAAGGTTCATATCAAAGAGCAGCATGGTGTCACAGTGGTCAACATTGCTACCTCACAGCCCCAGGGACCTGGGTTTGATTCCACCCTCGGGCAACTGCCTGTGTGGAGTTTGCACATTCTCCCCGTGTCTGTGTGGGTTTCCTTCAGGTGCTCCGGTTTCCTCCCACCGTCCAAAGATGTGCAGACTAGGTGGATTGGCCATGCTAAATTGCCCGTAGTGTTCAGGGATGTGTAGATTAGGTAGGTTATAGGGGGATCGGTCTGGGTGGGATGCTCTGAGGGTCGGTGTGGACTTCTGGGCCAAAGGGCCTGTTTCCACACTGTAGGGATTCTATTCTATTAAAAAAAATCCCAAAAAATGAACATGGTGCATGCTAATCAACACCAGTCAAATTAATGTTGTTATTGCTTCAGAGTAACATGCAGTGGTAGTCATTTTAAGCTTTGGGCTTTTGTGAGAAATGGATTGGTCATCTATACTATATGCCTCCCCTATTTCACTCCTAGCAGGTCAACAGTGATTGGTAGCAACTGTGATTTACTGAGCAACATAGAAGGACATTGGCTCAAGCCTCAAGGGTGTTATGATCAAACCTAGACTGAGGTACCGATGCAGTAAAGAGGGAACGTGGTATTGATGGAGGTGCTGCATTTTGGTTGAGATGTTCAATCAAAACCCCTCTGAGGTGAACAGAGGAGATCCAGTGGCAACATTTTTGAAGACCAGAGGAACATTGCTTGGTTTTCTGGCCAATACCTACCCAGACAACCTCACATTGTTGATGGTGAGACCAAACGGCAAGGCTGGAGGAGTTTTGAGGGGAGCAGTGTTTACTGGGGTTAAGAAAATCTAATAAAGAAAAGTTATATGATCCAATTTCTCCCTCCTGCAAATCACTGACATGATACTCTAATATAATCTGAACAAAATAACAGGCTACTGTCTCTTTGTGCAAACTGATCTTTAGTCACATTTTAAACAAAAATGATTTCCAATCCTGTTGTGCTTTTCAAACTTTTGCATGCAAATCAAGATGACTTGAACAGTATAATACGATGATCATGGTTTCACTCTGGGAATACAATGTAAACCGAACTCAAACTCACAACCAACTCTCCATCCTGTTTAACATATGAAATGTATTTGGTTTGTGCCATTACATTTTACTGGATATGATTTCACAGATCTTCAGTATTTCATGTTTTACATACATCGTTCTCTTTACCATAAACTTTTATACACAAAGGGTATGTTAGGCTTTAAATTTCTATTAATTGTTTGAATTATGCTTATTGGCTGCAGCTTCAAATAATTTTAATGGTCACTCTGTATTATGTCTTCAGTTACAGTCTTGAGTGCTTGACAGTGTTGTCAGTCAACAACAGCATCCTCTTCCCAATTAACTCAAAGTGCTAATCAAAACCTAGTTCTGCTGGGCAGGTCATGTTGCATGCTGCCAGGCAGTAGATTCCCAAAGCAACGGCTCTGCACAGAATTTGGTCGCAGCAGGGGACCCCCAGGAGGAAATGCTTAGAGCTGTCCTCGAAGCACCCTGAAGACATCGAACATACCCTGCCAACTGACAGGAATTCCAGCTGGTTGCAAGCCAATACAGAGAAGGCTGATCTGGGGAGGCACCGAACACCTTGGCAGACTTCATCAGAAATGTGCAAAAGTGAAGTTGAAGCACCAGACTATCAAACAACTCACCCATGCAACCCTTCAATGACCAGTTGCCCTGCAATATGCCAGGGTTTTCTGAGCATAACTTAATCAGCCATCTCAGAAACCCATTGGACCATGGTGGAAGTAACTTTTCCTCAACTTGAATGGACAGCCCGAGAAGATGAATATTAAATAGCTGCAATATATTTTCATCCATTAGAGTAAATATGAAAGGTCACCTCTATAGACTTGTGAGCAGTATCTGTCCATCAAACTGATAGGCACCTTTGAACTTTTGTAGTTCATAAATTTAATATCTCATACAATGGAGATCAAATAAAATCACAAACATATTTAAACTAACGCTCATTTTTGCCTTCTTAAGCAGTTAACCAGATTCTTCATTGCCAGTAATCCCAAATACATCACAAATATAACTGAACAATTGTGTGTGTGGATAATGTTTGTTTGCAACATTAGAAAAATGGGAATTCCTGACAGAGAACTTCTTGTGACAAACACTGCAAGTTTTAAAGAGGCCTAAGGGTGGCCTATGGCTGAACTCAATTCTGGCAAATGGAGCAGGTTATGAAAACGTGAAACAGAAACACACGTCTAAAGTTTTCAAAGTTCAACCAGTGATGTTCCCTACCAACTACCCATCAAGGTCCCATTCCAGGACAAAAATGTCGACCATGTTACAGTTATTTACAGATCTCATTTCACCTGAATCATTCTGTAAGCTTGGCTGCAAGCCATGTTTTTTTGATTCTATAGACCATAAGACATGGGGCAGAAACTAGGCCATTCAGCCCATCAAGCCTGCTCTGTCATTCAATCATGGCTGATAAATTTCTCAACCCCATTTTCCTGCCTTCTCCCCGTAACCTTTGATCCCCTTAACAATCAAGAACCTATCTATCTCTGTCTTAAACATACTCAATGACCTGGCCTCCACAGCCTTCAGTGGCAGTGAATTCCATAGATTCACCATCCCCTGGCTGAAGAAGTTTCTCCTCATCTCTGTTCTATAGGGTTTTCCCTTTACTCTAAGGCTGTGCCCTCGGGCAATGGTCCACTCCCAATGTATATCTCACCCTATGAATCAGCATTTTGGGGAGTCTAGTCTCTTTGTTCAGAATGATCTTTCAAAAGAGCAGTTGACATTGTTTACTTCGACTTCAAAGAACTCAAATAATCTGTTCATTGTAAACTGCGTGATTGCTCAGTGGTTAGCACTCTGCTAAATAGTGCAAGGGACCCAGTTTGATTCCAGCCTTGGGCGACTGTCTGTGTGGAATGTGCACATTCTCCCCTTGTCTACATGGGTGTCTACTGGGTGCTCCGGTTTCCTCCCAGTCCAAAGATGTACAGGTCACGTGGATTGGTAAAGATAACTGTGAGGCTACAGAGGGTATAGATGGGATGCTCTTTGGAGGGCCAGTACAGACTTGATGGGCCAAATAGCCCCTATCTGCACAGTAGGGATTCTACAAACAAAACAAATTTTAAAGCGACCACTGTTTAATGTCTAACATTATAGACGTTTGTAAAATCATGAGGGGGTGAGATAGGGTTAATGATAGGTGTCTTTTCCCTAGGATGGAGGATTTCAAGACAAGGGGGTATATTTTTAAGGTGAGAGGAGAGAGATTTTAAAAAGACATTAAGAGCAAATTTTTTGACAGAGGGTGATTCGCATGTGGAATGAACACCCTGAGGAAGTGGTGGATGTGGGCACAATTGCAACATTTAAAGGACACTTAGATAAGTGTGTGAATACAAAGGTTTGGAGGGATATGGGCCAGGAGCAGACAGGTGGGACTAGTTTAGTTTGGCATGGACTGGTTGGACTGAAGAGTCTGTTTCGTGCTGTATGACTGTATGACTATTTGCTTCTATGGATCCAGAATTAAAAGTATGTCCCCCCTAATCCCTCACATAGTTACTCACAGAACAGAAAATACTAAGTCTCTGCAGGAATGGTGGGTGGGTCTCTAATCTTCCCAAAGCTACATTTTCCTAATAATCAAATCAATATCTTATCTCCTTGAAAGCTTTGCTTAGCTGCTTCTCCAAAGTCAATTGATTTCCAGCAAAACAAAAGATAACAGATGACTAACTGTTGCTTAATTTTCAAGAAATCAAGTGGAAAGTATTCTTTTCCATCCAAAGTATGTCCAAAAATTTGAAAATCTTTCAGTTCTTGCCACGTCATCTTTAAATGTAGATAAACATTCCTAATATTGCTCCACATCTCACATAAGTTCTTCCTTTCATCCACTAACATTTAACCACAAACATTCAACTCTTTCCTCCCATTTCTTCCCCTCCTTGTACAGAAACATTTGTTTTTTGCTTAATCTCCAACATTTGCAGCTCTCTCAGAGGTCATGTAGGATTTTTTTTTCATGTTGACCAGGAAGTTAAGTGAAGGGATGGAATGAGGTGACAATTTTCCTGAAGATTAGAAGATTTCTAGAACTCCATTAGAAAGTAGAAGAGCTTAGTTGTTGATGAAGAAACCAGCTTCTGGGATTGGATTTGGAGGTTGTTGCTACATAGCACAATGGATGGAAAATCAATTTAATTTCCCATGAATTTGTATCTTCAGTTGGCAGGAAATCCATTATGACTCCTGTCTTGTGCAGTCCTCGTTATGTTTCAGATTTACTGTAGTAATTTGCACCCTGTGGTTAATTAATTTCTTTCCCAATACTTTTCTGCTTACTCTGTTATCGGCATTGTCCTGTACATTTGTGAACTCTTCCTTGGGCTGTACTTCTCCACGGCTCGACGCCAAGGTGGGGCTTGACATCTATTGCTCACTTTATCCAGTCACCACTGAGCTTCTCTACCAGCATTTGTCCCATTTCTGTGTTTGGATTGCTGGGCTGGCTCCTTGTTTCAGCTTTAGCACAGTGCTGTCTCTGGGCTTCCCTTCAGGTGCTCCTCCAGTTCCATGGATCTGGTCACCACCGCTACCATGTAAAATTATATTGCCTGCACTCTTGCAAGTAAACATTGACAGGCTTTAGTTAAAAAAATGCTAAATGCAAGGGATAGTAGGAACTGCAGATGCTGGAGAATCTGAGACAACAAGGTGCAGATGCAAGGGATGTTAAGTGACAACATTATACTTGGATCCCTAGAGACTCAAGCTCCAGAGCATGCCTACAGTATTGATTCAGGCCATTTGGCCCACCGCATCCCTCCAAAACCCAACTCCTGCCCTATAACTCTGCATTTCCCATGGCCAATCCACCTAACTTTCACATCTTTAGACTGTGTGATGAAACTCCTACAGACCTTGGGAGAATATGCAAACTCCATACAAACAGTCACCCACGACTGGGATTGAACCCAGGTCCCTAGCACTGTGAGTTAGCAGCACTAACCACTGAACCATGAGCCACCCAGTGCAATTTGCTGTCACTATGATGGTATCTCATGCACATATTCAGTAGCTATTCCTAAAGTAAATTAACTCATTAACTCTAGAAACAGGGCAACAGTTAATGTATATCTGTAAGACAGCACCCCTGACAGACCAGCACTCCCCAAGTACTGCATGAGGAATATCAATCTAGTTTGTGTAGCCAAGTACCTGATTGAAAAAGAAGTACCTGAGATGACAGTGAGCCGGTGCTGAACTGCGTTTTAAAGTGTATTCATAATGTTGTGTTCATAAAGAACTTTTGATAGAAAAAGACCAAGATTTATTGCTTATCCCTTATTGCATTTCGATGACCTGGCCACTTCAGGGGGCAAGTTTTGGATCAACCACTAGCTGATGGATTGATGCAGCAAAACAGTCTGGAGATTGGTTCGAAACCATTGTCTGTACAGCTCAGATAGGGTAATATCCAGCAAGAATTCGCTCAAGCCCTTTTCATACCTGCTCGTATATGAAACGCTCTGTCAAATCAGTGGAATGGAAACAGCTGTTCTGGTGTGTGTAAAATCAGCCTGGAGTTACAAACTGATTTTACAGACACCAGATTAGAAAACTAAGTGCAAAAGGCTCAACTTAGTTATAGCAGCCCGCATTGTATGGGTCAGCAATATTCAGTACCAGCTCATATTTTAATAGCTTGAATCACCAAGGCAAATTTTCACCCCTGTACAGGCAAAGTCCTGATTTTACTTTCTGCTTGCAACAAATATAAAGCAGCCATTAGTTCAATTTGAACTAAATTATTATCTATCACAGTAAGTTAGTGGAAGAATCAGTCAAATTACTTTGATAGTTGGGTGTAAATTACACTGGTAATGTCGATAAATCTGGATTGAGTTTAAATTAATCATCCATTTCGGTGGTGCTGTGTTACCATGTGCCCTGGGTTCCATGTTGCTATGGCAACATACACTTTTACATGCATGTTGCAGTTTGGAACTACAGAGAGGGGGGGAGGAGATGTGAAATGACTCTTCTGGTTTTCTGGTCCTCAGTTAGTTGTAGCAGAGCTTTAAATTTAGAAAAAAGTGTATTGCCAATTTAATATGTGCACTTAATCATTGACAGCCTGATTGAATTATAGAATCCTTACAGTGTGGAAGCAGGCCATTCAGCCCATCAAGTCCACACCGACCCTTCAAAGAGCATCCCATCCAGACCCACATCCCCCCACCCTATCCCTGTAACCCTGCATTTCGCATGGCTCATCCACACAGCCTGCACTCCCTGGACATTTTAGCATGGCCAATCCACCTAACCTGCACATCTTTGGACTGTGGGAGGAAACCGGAGCACCTGGAGGAAACCCACGCAGACATGGGGAGAATGTGCAAACTCCGCACAGACAGTTACTCGAGGGTGGAACTGAACCTGGTCCCTGGTGCTGTGAGGCAGCAGTGCTAACCCTGTGAAAGAACTGAGACAAAGAGAGGCTTTCTTGAGTTTAATGCACATGGGATTAGTTTTATTGTGCTGAAGCCACCCGGGAAAAATACTTTTTAAAAAGTTAGCAATTCTTAAAATGCATTCTGATGTACACACACACACACACACACACACCACCAAGCAAGTTACAGAGTGAAAGAGACGAACTTTGGACAAGTTACGATTCAAGAAGAAATGTAAATGACAGGCCATTGGTTTTGATCCAGAGGCTTCAGTTCTTAGCTGAGTTTATAGTTGTGATTGGGTTGTACTTTTTCTTCCAGAAGTGCTGCTGTAGATATTGAACTCTCTGTATATAATTCTCTGTTTCCTTTGATAAATGGAGGCACAACAAAACTCAGCAAACAGGGTACTATCTCAGACACACACAGAGTGAGAGAGAGCGAGCTTATTTTCCTTACACCTGTTGGCACATTTTGCAAGTACATTCAAGTACACACGGAAAACTTGGATGAATAGCCATGAATGGCAGAGCAGGCTCAAAGGCCTGAATGGCCTACTCCTGCTCCTGTTTTCTATGCTGGCTTTTCTATGGCCCTATGGCAGCCATCAGCGGTTCAAAAATCTATTATATAATTGTAAACGTTTGCTTTGATTGGCTCATATCTACACAACATGCCTTAGCCTTATTTTTCTGCTCTCAGGTGTTTAGAACTGGTTCCAACTGTTGAATCTCAGGTGTCTGTCTTCAATGCTTTGTAAATAGCACAGGAAATAAAGTCTTCAACATTTCTCAATGGTTTACTGTCTCTGTTAATGTTTCCACAGATCGTTTGACTCGCTCCTAATGAAATAGGATGTGACCACATAGTAATGCAAATTGACAGTCTTTTTCTTAAAGTTTTAATCAAGATCTTTGTTTCAGTTAAAACTATCATTTAAAACGAGCCAAGGCACAAGTTAAGTATGTGATGAAAACTGCAGGGTTGCCTAGGTGAGTGCAGTTCCAACAACATTCAAGAGGTTTCATACCATTCGTGAACCCCCATCAATATTTGCTTATCCACCATTGATGTATGGTGGCAGCAGTATGTACTGTATGCACGATGCATTGCAGCAATGCACCAAGGTTCCTACAACAATACCTTTTGCACCCACATCCCCTACCACCTAAAAGGATAAAGAGCTTCTTCACTGTTGTTGAGTCAAAATCTTCAAACTTCCTGCTTAACAGCATTTTGGGAGTGTCTACACGATATGGATTGCAGCACTTCAAGAGGGAGGCTCCCAACTCTTTACTTGAGAGAGGTTAAGAATGCTGGACATGTCAACAATGCTCACAATCCATGGACAAGTGCTTAAGATTTCCACTGTTCAGAATCACTTGCCTTTCTTGACACTTCATTTCAACAAGACGCACGCACGCACAAACACTTCACAGCTCACCAGTGAGTTTCAGTGAAATGCCTTTTGATGCATCCATATCAGGTTTACTTGGATACCCGAAAGCACGTAGAGGCAGGAGAACATCAGGTAGATCATCTGCATGTGCCATTTTGCCACTTTGCACCTTGTCCCCTTCCCAAACTGTCCCTGTTGGACCAGGAACATTCAGCTATGTCAACCTATTTTCATCACTGCAATAGTTCACCTTTTCAAAGCAGTAAAGATGTGATTCTCCAGGAACATTTATCCTCCTACAGTCACTCAAGAGATAAAATATCTTAAATTTGTGTTATAAGCATATTCATGATCTTCATTTACCTGCTAATGTATGCAATATAAATCAACTCACTCAATAACACTTCAGCAGTATGACAAGCCCATTAATTATATGGAGATCAGTATACCATATGAAGATGCAAAATAATTTTGTAGGCCTATACATTTTATGATTCAATATAAAATGTCCTTCATTGCTCTCTAAGAACAAATTAAGCAGCACAATGTTTTCATGATGGAGATGCTGATGTTGCAAAACTGAAGTGTTTTACATCGGAGTCTGAGAATGATGTCTTCTGAAGGTCCTTTGCTAACGTTAGGATAGCGAGTCAGTAGTTGAAATATTGAGGGTGCACTGCTGATGGTGAAGGAGTCCTGAAAATACCATCTCAAGTCTCAATATCAGTGAATCCCCAGTCAGGTGCTAAATGAAGTGATGCTGGCATAGTGGCAATGTTAGTGAGTTTATAATTCAGTGTCCCACATTAATACTTCAGGGATGTGGGTTCAAATCTTACCACAGCTGGTGATATTTAAAGTAATTAAAAATCTGGAATTGACAATTAATCTCAGTCAATAATTGTTGTAAAAGCCCATGAGTTTAATAATGTCCCGGTCTGGTGTCTATGTGACTTCAGATGGGCAGAAATGTAATGGACTGTCTTTTGAAATGGCACAGCCAACCCTATAAGGATAAAGACATTTGGGCCAGTAATGCCTCACCATATGAAAGAATTTTTGAAAAATGCAGAGTGAAACTTCCTCAAATCTAATACAACATCTGCGACAATAAATAAAATTAGAAAAGGTTTAGTATGCATGAATCATTCTTACAAATTTTGAAGAACATGGGTCCAGTTTAATGAGTGAGTCACACCAGCAAATCTTAAAGCTGGAGTGAGGGGTAGTTTACCACTATTACAAAGGGGGAATTTTCAGGACCAGTCCTCCAGTTAGATTATAGCAAGGTCCTCAAAGCTTCCCTGTTAAGTTATTGCCATATGTAAGACATTCATATAAGGGTGTTTTATTGGCTTTATTATAATTAACTACTTGAAGGTGCTGGTAAGAAAGGATATCTTACCCAGTGTTCTACAGACTCAGAACCTCCCACAGTCGTAATAATATGTACCATTTATAAGCTGCACTGTAGCAACTCACCAAAGCCCCTCTGACAGCAACTTGCAAGCGCATGACATCCACAAAGACAAAGGCAACAGATATATGGAACATTACCATTTGCACGTTCCCCTCTAAGACACAGACCATCCTTAATTGGAAATATGTTGCCATTCCTTCAATGCCACTGATTTAAAGATCTAGAATTTCCTATCTAATAGGTGTGCCTACAACAGATGGGCAGCAGTAGTTTAAAGGGGTGGCTCCTAAAATCCTTCTTCAGGTCTTCAGTTCCACACGAGCTAATGTTACAATGCACTTTCTCACTAGATATCATAAAAGTATACTCCTCTTCACTCTACAGTTATAGGGTCCAATATTGATAACCGCTGAAATTGGGTTCTGGATATGTTTATCAAAGCAATGCAGACAGCACACAAACAATGCGCTACCTTCTCATCTCCCTGACTGTGGCAGGCAGACAATTGCTGACTGCCTGAAACACTTTACCCATTTCACAAGAAGCCCATGTTTATACAAAGTGAGCATCATGTAAAGTTAGCCTGCACTACTTAAAGTCAGACTCCACCTCTTAGGGGACAAGTGTATTCTGGTGGCATCAGAGTCTGCAACCAATCAATGGGATTTTGAGATTTCAAGGAAGAAACATAACTTTCAGTAACAGCTTTGAAGTCTCTTTTCCAAAGAAAACTGGGACACTTTGATAGGTCCTGTGTTGTCACTTGCCCCCCCTAACTTAGACACAGGCTGGTTTGGATGAGACACACCATCATCAAACAATGAAAGGTCAGTGGGATTCATTTAACATACATTAAGCTTTGATGTATATTTTGTCTATGAGAAGATGAGCAAAATGGAGTGATATAGCTCTCTTGTTGTTGCACCATCCTTAATCAAAGAGAGAGTACCTGATGGCTGTCAACATCCACATTCATTGAGTTATTTGTTTGAGACAGTTGAGCTGAAATACCCAAAGCTGCAAGGCTTGCAGATTCCTATTTAAATAGTCTGTTTCTTTTTAAAACTTTAAGCTATTGACTGAAAGGTCACAATACAGGTAGTCCTGCTATAACACGTGTTTCGTTAATGCAAATTGGCTGGAACGTGATTGATGAATAGTGGACGCTGTTTGGATAACGCAAAATTTCTGTTGCACAGGTATAGCGATTTTCTCCAGTGATTTCCCCATAATGCAATTCTCTATAGCGTGAGGTCACACAAGAGTGCAACTATCACATTTTAGGAGAACTACCTGGGTACCAAGACATAACACATGATCTGCATGGGGTAGGTCATGTGGCATGAGTATGCAGCAGTCAAGACAGGTGGGGAAGTGCTAAATTTAAAGTCAGAGAGTTGGGTCACTTAATATGCTTTAACATCAGAGATATTGATTGTTATACTATTTGTCTCATTGCTGTACCCCTGAACAAATTATTGTGTTCTTTTATCAAACATTGAATTCATATTCGTTGTGTTTATTTATTTGTTGTGTATGGAGGCAAAGTATTTCATACTGAAAGGGGGAGTCTTAACCCTTTATCTCCTCCTACATCAAACAAAACTCAGGTTTCTTTATTAAGTGTTTATTTGTGCATTCATGGAAGATGCACACATCCAAAACTGGCCATTTCTGGCTCCTCATTTGTCACAAACCTGAATTTCTGCCTCAATTTTTCACGTTTGAAAGCTAACATTTCCTCAGAAAATCTGAAGAAGGGTCCTGACCCAAAACGTCAACTTTCCTGCTCCTCTGATGCTGCCTGGCCTACTGTGTTCCTCCAGCACCACACAATATTATCCCCAGAATATTAGCTGAGTTTCTGGATTAATGTCCAGCGATAATACCAGTAGGCCATTACCTCCCCAGTGACTATATCATCTGATCATATTCAATCTAATGCATATGATTATATCATTCAAAAAGATTATTACATGTTCACATCTTAGCTGTTGGTATGCATTTTGTGATTACAGAAAACCTACACTCTTTATTTTTCCTTCATCAGTTCCTCCTTTTGCTTATACTGTCTAGTTTCCCTTTCAATACATTCGTGACTCAACGTACATTGTACATATACAGCCATTGGTCTGTTTGCACTCTGTCTATGTAACCTTGCCAGTAGGACAGTGAATACTCTATTCATCTGCATTTCTGGCAAAGTCGGGACACTGGAGTAGAACGAGCTCTGATCAAATTCCAGGTCATAGATTCAGTGAATTAGAATGAAGACTCTATCTTTGGTTGGGGCGAAGAATCATTTAGCTTCTGCCTTTCCAAGTTCAGTTCACAATTTCAAATATTTCCTTTTAAATTTAATTTAATTTAATTTTCTAATGAGGAAATCTGAGTTGCATTGCCCATTCATCCAGATCATCAGTATTGGAGAATAATTACTATTGTGAAACCTAAATCTTCAGCTTCATTGAGCTTTCTGTAAAATCCTAGTGTGCAACTTTAATTATAATGTTTTGACATGCTACAGTGCTTAAATTAATATTATTGTTCATTCACATTTACCTTGTTTCCATGCACCATGAAACCAATTGAAATATTGTATTGAACTGGCAAAAGGAGCATCTTATGGTAGCAATCAAAAACAGAAACATATTTCCCCAACATATCAAAGCAAGGGTATTCTTTTTTATTCAGCTTACAAGTTGAACCGAGTTGATCCAGTTTTAACAAATCAACCTGAACTGATCTATCTCATTGGAAAAGTTAATCTGATATTTCCAAAATGTTGGTGAGAGTCTCTAATTGTTGTTACTAGCTTTTAAGAAATTTTCAATTAATTCTAATACTGAAACTGTTGTTGATGCATTGTAGAGACAGGTTTACATTAAAAACTTCCATTGTAATATGGATACGAGAATTTATAATGGGATAAAATGATATGGCCATGCATTCTGATCTAAGGTTTTTTATGTAGTGTAATGATTAGAATGAGGTCTGTCAGGTGGACCTTATAGAATATGAGTTTCCTAATTGGGGCTATTAATCTGGTCCAATCAGGGAGCCCTGGCTGACAGATATAAACAGGAGTATCAGGGGTTCTATTCACTTTAGGAGCCAGCTTTGAGCTAGCTGGGTCAGTGTCATATACTATGCACTTGTAAACAAATGGTGACTTGGTGATGAGATATTGGTCTTCATGGAGTTATTTCACATAGTATATTTTAAAGTTCTGGAGATGGTACAGTTCTGAATTCCTTAGCTTTCACACAACATCACTGTGCTCAGTTAAAAGTGTCATTATTTCTCAAATCCAGAAATAGACGTATAATCTGAATTTTGTTTCATGATGATCTCGCTTGCTCATAATACGTCTGCATCAAAATATTAAACATTTGAGCAGTAAAGAGTCAACCATGTTGTTCTGGGTACAGAGCCACCCGATTCTTTTCCCTACAGGATATTAATGAGCCAGATGGATTTTTACACCATGTATCTTCCAGATTTTATTGAATGTGAATTTCATTATCTGCCATGATGAGATGTGAACCCATATCCCCAACACAGTCACCTGGGGTATTGGATCACTTATCCTGTGACATTATCACTGCACCACTGTTTCTCATGTTGCCAGATTTTTATAGGGAAATACAAGCTGCCCCAGCAGGCAATTCCCTCAAATTTCCCTCAAATTAGGAATAAACAATAAATGCTGGTCCAGTCAGCGATGCCCACTTACCATGAAAGAAAAAAAATCTGCAGCTATATTTTAGCTTGCATAGCACCAAGCTGGGCATACATGACAACATGTACAGCAAAGATTTCATGAGCACACTCTGAGCTTCCACCAACACACTCACCATGATTAGGACCATAAAATCCAGACCGTTGTGAATCCTCAAAACTTGACTAGAATTTTCTATTTTTCCACAACAAGGAGAACTGAATGAATCAAGTCCACTCTGTACAATAAAGCTTAATCCTCTGCTAATCTGAAAGCTCTTAAACTTAAAAAAAAATCATCATTGAGCCTTTTGACCAAATCCACTTGCTGGGCTTTGGTTCCAATTCACAAATTCGGGAATCTATAGCTGGAGCTTGAGATGAAGGAAGCAATGGGTTACTTTATCTAAAATATTAATAAAGGGCATCATCTTTGAACAATCATCTGCTAAATCTTTGCCCAGATTTCATTTGTTTTGCAAATTCTAATTGTGTTTGTTCGAACCATTTAGTATAATGTCTTCCAAATGAGGTGTGTGTTTGTATCTGCATCACATAAGTGAAAGCCACAAGCCAACATTTCAAATGATGAGCATTAATTTGATTTTATGGAATGACTGCTTCATGTCACTATCACCGACATCTATAAGCATCTGTATCAGTATCTGAATCTTGTAAAAAATCCAATTGCAGAAAGCATGCATCTTGGTGAGAACTTATTTATCCTAAATGTACTGAATCGGAACTAACTGCTATGACTAATATACAGCTGGAACTAAAGCATTAAAACATCACTAAAGCTTAATAGATAAAGTGTGAGTTCTCAAAACCTTGTGCCTTAATGGATAAAGTACTTGAATTTGATTTCATATGAAGTTTCTTGGTTGCCTTAAGTAGCATTCTTAGGTTGGTATGTAAAAATGAAATAAATGTAATCATATTTTGGCTTATTATCATTTCTGTAAATGTAGTAACACTGTTTAGTGTTAAGTGGGAATTCTATCAGCATCTATGAACAGATTTAATTGACAAATATGATCAAGATGAGTGGTAGAAGGGGAACAATTTCCAAAGTCAGGAAAAGTTGGTCAAGTTGACAATTTGAAATTGAGCAGCATCACAATTAAATTGCTGGGATGGGTGGGCTATGGAATGGGGTTAGATTGAGGGCATGGGTAATCTCTTTGCACTAGTGCCATCCCTGTAAATCACAAATCAGCTTATAATGGGCACGTTTATGGAAATAATTTGCACTTTTATTAGCTGTTGCTGGAGAAGAGCATTGAGCAGTTTGTTATTATCTGTTTATTGCCTGGCGATGAAAAATATGGTTACTCTACAAAACATTAATAATGACAGAGGCGCATTGACAAATGTGCCACAAAACCCACAGTATCACAGAACCTTTTATAAAGTCAGCAGAAAGCATATTTGCACAGCACACAGTGGTTAAAGAGACAATATTTGCAAGAAAATCTGAAGAGAGAAAAGACTTGGGTAGATAATAGCTGGGATGGGGACAGTGGTGCTGATAGAGATTTAATTGATTTAATTTGGAGTGCTGTAATCTTGCAGGCAGCTGTAAATGCTTCTGGTCACGTTGGCTCTGTGGTGTCTGTTATAACGTAGAAAATGTTGCAGTCAACTTCCACGCAGCAAGAGCCCACAAGCAGCAATTTGACTATACCCAAAGATCATTCCCTTTTTTTGCAGAGATTGTTATTGAATAAATACCAGACCAGAGATACAGTTGACCTTCAAAAGAGATATTTGCACAATTTCACCATAAATGGACCCTCCTCATCTTTGGTCTTTTGAAGTCAATGTAGTCAGTGATGTCAGTTCATTCAATCATGTGTGTGCAACGTATTTTAATCATCAGTAAATACAGAATCCAATAAGATATAAGCCTGTAATGTATATTGCAGTGTAAATAGTTAGTGTTGTTTGTAAACTTTATCCATCTCAATAATATTGGCCTGAAATTTATTCAATAATAATCTCTGCAAATAAAGGAATGATCTTTAGTTATTGTCAAATTGCTGTATATGGGCTCTTACTGTGTGCAAGTTGACTGCTATGGTTTCCACATTATAACAGGCATCACAGAGCCAAGGTGACCAGAAGCATTTACAGCACTCCAAATTAAATTGATTAAATCTCTACCTCAATAAGAAGTCAATCAGTGTGCTGCATGTTACGTGAGCTAATATATTGGGAAGCACACATACACAAAAAGCCATATCAGAGATATTGGTTAAAGGATAACCATTATCCTCAGTATTTGTTTTTGAACAGTGATGTGTGATCTTTTATATTCATCTGACTGAGCAGATATTAGAATTGTACTAGGATGAGAGATTTCAATCATGCGTGGAGAGTAAAAATGCTGAAATTTTTCTCCTTAATCAGAGAGGAGGTTAATTGGAAATTTATAGAGGCGTTCAAAATTAAAATGTGTTTGACAGAGTTAAAAAACGAAAAACTCTTTGCTTTGATCCCTGAGTCTGGGGTATGGAATTAACATTAATAGCATAAAATACTTTGACAGCTCTTTGAAAGAGCTAGGGCAGGCATAAATGGGCCAAATAGTCTCCTTCTGTTCCATAGAATTTGATTGTTCTGTGATTCCACGATTTGGAAGGATAGATCTTAGCACTTTATGATTGAATGCACATCTTTATATCCAACTGTGATGTTAATCATAATGATATTTTGGAACCCCAGTGGGAAAACAGATAGTATGAATAAAAGCAGTGGGGTATCGTGTTATTGGATCTAGTCAACAAGCGTATCATAAATATTTATCATACTGCAGCAATATACACTTCCTACTTCTCCTTATGTTCATTGTGGTAGGATCATCTTCTTCATTTCAGATCAGACGTACGCAGACCTCAAACAAAAAGCATAAACAGCTGAACTGACAAAACTGAATATCCTTATTGAACTGTTACCAATGTGGATTAAGGAACGTTTACTTAGAACACTATACTCTTGCAAAGGCATAACTTGATTCCAAATAAAAACAACGCTCTCGATTTTGTTTGTGTTCAGTGTTGCATAACCAGAAGTGTCTGTTGATTAAGGAAAGAAACAAAGCTGCTTCACTGTTTAATAGGTTATCACATGGATTTTCGCAGACAAAAGCACACATCACAATCTCTCAGAAGGGAAGTATTGAGGAGGTGAAGGCAGTTATTACAGTGAACACCTAGTTCATTCACTTTCTGTATCGTGGTATATTCATCATTATCAAATGTAATAAAGTTCTTATCAACCTCTTTGAGTGTACGCCATGGCCAGATAAGGATAAGTGGGTGCATGCAGACTTTGTCCATGTGTACAGTGTCCATATGGGATGATGCACTCTGGAAGGGCTAACAAGACAAGGGGGCATACGTTGAGTGAACCCATCATGAGAATAAAATATTTTGAAACTCCGGCAGATGTAAGACAACATTTCAACTCGATGCTTTCCCAATGATTAACACAAGTTCTGTTTCTCACTCCATAACAACTGCTTCTATTCGGGCAACCATCAGTCGCTTGTATATCATTTCCACATTGTACGTACTACAATGTATGCTCACGTCAGTAAATATGAAAGCCGCACAAAAGTAAGCTACAAAGATTCAGTCCATTCTTTTAAGCACAAAGTTGAAAAACCATCCCACTCTAAATAAAAATTTGCAATATACCATGTGATTATGGGTTCACTCACATTAGATAGACAGACTGTAGCCTACAGACTGGACTCAAGAAATTTCAATCAAAAACAAAATTCTACAGATGCTGGAAATCTGAAAACTAAACAGAAAGTACTGGAAAAACTCAACAGGAGTTGGCAGCAACTTTGGAAAAAGAAACAGAGTGAACGTTTTGAGTCCAGTACGGCTGGAAATTCTAAGGAAGAGTCATATGTTAACTCTCTTTCTCTGTCCACAGATGTTACCAGAGTTTCTCTGCTTTTGTTTCAAGGAATATCAAACCTGTTTCTAATATGGTCAATGGTGCAAGTCACCAATCATTGAACGTGCCCAGTTTGATAACTATGAGCAGTTAGCACCTGAAAGAGTTAACTGATATAATGAGATAATATCTTCACATCTGGCTGGGATGAGCTGAGCAGTGTGTCAAACTCGTTCACTTGCAGTCTCTAAGCAATGTTATAATATCTGTTGTCAGTGCAAAACGCTATGTAGGTAACAGTAAGGCATATTTACTCTTCATTAGAGCTTGATAGTCTCCTGTGAACACAGGAGCATAGGAACAGAAGTGAGCTATTCAGCTCTCAAATCTGTTCCACCAATCAATTAAATCATGGCTGTGCTGTGACCTAATTCCATTCACTTACCTGTGGCACGTGTCCCTTAATACCTTCGCTTAACAAAAAAATTATTTATCTCAGATTTAAAATTAACAACTGATCTAGCATCCACTGCCATTTGTGGAAGGAAGTTCCAAACGTCTACCACGTTTTGTGTGTAGAAGTGCTTCCTGAAATCTCCCTGGTCTGGCCCTAATTCTCAGACTATGTCCCTTAGTTCTCAAATCCCCAGCCTGTGGAAACAATGTATCTTTATCTACCCTGTCTCTTCTGTTAATATCTTGAAGACTTCAATCAGATCACACCTAAATTTCTTAACCTCCTAAATTCTAGAGAAAACAGCCCTAACTACTAACATGTATCTCAGATGTTATGCAAATAGCTACTAATAATTTTCACTATTTAACAAGATTGAATCCCCTCCCCCCTCTTTCTGCTAAAGGCTTTTTGTAGGCATCCTTCTCCATTTGATACGTCTAACTTATAGCAAGAAGAAGGATTGATGGCAATGAATCTATCAAAAGCATTTCAGATGGTTTTGGTGATTATGCGCATAATATATACCATGCTGGTTGAGGAGTGTATTTCACCGTATGTACCCATGTACCAATCTGTTAGCCTGAGCAATCAGAAATAAGATTCCACTTCTATTCCATCCTCCACTAGTGCTATAACTACCTATGCAGCCTGGCCCAGTCGTTCTTTTGCACAATGGGCTGAGCACATTGCCCGTAAGGCCCACCAAATCTTCACAGTTACTGATCTTCTTACAGCAGATTTTGTTGTTGTTTGAGAACTGGCTCTGAAGGGGTTAATGGTATTGCTACTTCCATTCATTCTACTGATGTCAGGCACAGTCAGTGAATGGGAACAAGAAGCTTGCCTCTAGCTTTTGAAGGGAGCAGATGGATCTGTAGCAGCTCCCTAGGGTCCTGATCATTTGTTGCACTTAATACTATCATTGAATAAAATTTCTTATTACCTAAGAACAATGAGACGTCTTGTAGACACTTTATGGTGGACACATATGCTCTACCATTATCACTACATTGACCTAAAACAAAGACAAATGGAAGATTAATTGCAGCAAACCACCTCAAACAGAAATTTACTCTGCTCTATATAATTGTGATGTGGAGGTGCTGGTGTTGGACTGGAGTGGACAAGGTCAGGACTCACACATCACGAGGTTATAGTCCAACAGGTTTATTTGAACTCACAAGCTTTTGGAGCGCTGCTCCTTCGTCAGGTGAAGGCTTCTGAGGAAGGGTCACTGGACCCGAAACATCAACTCTGATTTTTTTCACAGATACTGCCAGACCTGCTGAGCTTTACCAGCAACTTCTGTTTTCATTCCTGATTTACAGCATCCGCAGTTCTTTTGGTTTTTATCCTGATAGAAGCAGCGTCGCCCAGCTTTTAGGCCTGCATTTGACATTTCTGCAATGTGCAGTTAATAGAAAGGAATGTTCTCAAACCTGTTGGGTTCGATGAGAATGAGTGCATAGACAACATTAAAAAACTGCATTGTTCTATCAAAAAATAGCAATTAATCATGACATGTGTGAAAGGTGAGTTAGATATATCATAATCAGCCTGCATTAAAGCTGAGGCCACTCTCAACTTTATCTGAATCCTTCATATTGTCAGTCACAATGACTCAGATTTCCCCCAGTCTCATCGTCTCTTTCGGCTGATGCGTAAATGTATTGGCTTAAACATTACTGTCATACCTTTAGTTACTGATATTTTCTTTAATTTAAGTTCATGAGCGTAAAACTCCTTCCTAAGACGAGTACCTTTTAATTGTTCTCTGTAAATAGTGGTGAATTCTTCATGATCCTTGCAAACATTAAATGGCATGTCTGCACTACGAGCTGAGCCAGGGAAATTCAGCACAGTGCAGGATTAAACTCTTCATCAATTTGGGTTGAAATCGGAAATGCTTCCAGTTGACTTTGCAATGTAATTGCTCATTCTGGTCATGGGCAATTTGAAACATGGCCTTGTGCCATAAGGTGCTCGTGAACTTTAAGAGGAAGCTCTTAATAAACATCTGCAAAATGTCTGATTCGGTTAATCTAACCCCTGAGAATATTAATGGCTTCAGTAGTGGAGCAACCAATCTCTCAGCCTTGCCAGTTCTGAGGATCTTAGACAATACTCTGCCTTTAAGCAGCAGTGAAGAAATTACTTGAAGTTTGCTGCAATTTAAAATTTGATATTGTCTTTCACGAAGGATGTTATGTAACAACTTTTCCACATCATTAAGTAAAAAGGATACAGTCATGTGTCAGCATTGTATTATTTCTTTAATCTGTTCCTTCAAAAAGACTGGCATTTTAATAGAACCCTGAAATCTCCATTTCTGTAATCTGTTGCACGAGGTCAAGTATTTCAAAGTTCTTGACATTATTGCCAGGTCCACGCATAAATATCCCAGTGCGTTCCATTAAAGACAAGAATATTTCTTACTAATGTAAAGAAAATGTTACATCAGCTAAAAGACTAGCTGACAGGCTAACTACATGCAAAGTACCCTTCTGAAGGAATTTTCAATAGCATTCATTGTCCAAGGGAATCTGCATTTGGATTAGAAGTTCCAACGCTAACAAATTCAATGGCTTGTTTTTAATTCCGTAAGACTGCTGTCATGACCACAGATCAGAAGGCTGAAGTGACTTTTACTTCCAAAATGTGTTGTTGTAAAAGAGGAATGCTACAGAGAAGGTAACTGCAGCTGAAAAACAAAAAAATTTCTCTGTGGGACTAATGGGACATCTAAAGGTGTCAAGGAAACTTCAAATCAAATTGACTGTGATCTCTTGTGAATACAAAGATAACAAGGGGTTTATAAGCCCTGGTCAACAGCAAGCTACATCCTGCAGATTATGTCACAAACATCAGACATATTTTGTGCTTTTCTCTTGGAAGAATACACAAGGACACAAACCTAGAAAGACCCTACTGGAGTGAACTAGTGGGATTGAACGCTCTCCTGAATAGCAGCCTGAGTTTGGGTGTTAGCATGCTGTGAAGGCCACAATCCAAGGAATATCCCCTAGGTAAAGAACTTCTATACCTCAGAGTGCTGCAAACCAGTTAAAAGGGAAACAGGACAACAAAGGACTCTCCCTCGCCCAGAATGATGAAATTCAATTTAAGTCAAAAAACATCAGAATGACAGAATCCCAACCAGTTTGCAAAACTAAGGATCATGAAACTGATTGTTCACCTATTGACATCAATACTATTGGTAACCTTTACTGCAACAGATGCAATTCTAAACTAACTGCTCTTCACAAACAATTCAGAGATTGATTTGTATATTTTTTTCTTTTTAACTCAAATGTTTTTGGACTCACATTATCTTTCTAATCTGTGTGTATGTGTGTTGATTTGATATTTCCTCTCAATGTAATATATACACGATGCACTGGAGAAACACACCAAAGACAGCACTTTCCAAACCCACAACCACTTCCATCCAGGAGTGTCATGGTGGTCTTCTGGTCATACGTGATGGTCTCCAGGCCTGGCATGGTGTCAGCGTGAACTTCCGGTCTTGAGGTGGTTCCAAAGTGATCTCCCAGACTCATGAACCCTGAGGTGAAGCCAAGTGCAGTCTGGAGACAAGACCCAGTGTGGACGAGAGGCCAGGTGCCAGCTTGGATTGGGTTGGATGATCAGTGTTCTGAACATATTTTTTCCTCCATTTTATAATTCATTCCTAAAATCTGCAATGCCGAATTTTGAATTTCTCTATTTTTCTAAGAACTGTAACCAAAGAAGCTGTACCTAGGGACCTTCGTACCTAAGATGGCACTGTAAGCGTGACTTTTCACTGTACTCATTTGAGTGACAATAAAGCTAATTCTAATTATAATTATAAATTCTAAAGGATAAGGGCAGCAGGTACATGGGAACAACACCACCTACAAATTCCCTTCTATCCCGACTTGGAAATATATCGCTGTTCCTTCATTGTCACTGGGTCAAAATCCTGGAATTCCCTCCCCAAGGGCATTGTGGGTCAACCCACAGCAGGTGGACCGCAGCGGTTCAAGAAGGCAGCTCACCACCACCTTCTGAAGGGCAACTAGAGATGGGCTATGAATGTTGGCCCAGCCAATAAATCTTATGTCCCAAGAGTGACAATCAATACAATAAACTCAGACTTTGCTCTAATTTAAGAAAGCCTGATGAAATTGGCTCCTTTCTAAAATATAAGTGTATTGGGTCTGAGACAAAGCTATCCACACGAGAATGGGAACCTTTCAAAAATCAACCATGATGCACCCAACCAAGGGGGTAGGTGAAAAAAGAAGGGGAGCCAGTTCATTCTTCCTCATCTGGGAGCTTAACAGTTTCAGAGCAAATCCATGGGCCCTAAAAGTAATTCAGTCATTAATAAATCCAAAATGGAACTCTTGAAGGGTGCTCTTGGACTAGAGAGTGGATAGAACATAGAGCTTTCCCCATTGGGCCATTCTGTGTCTCAGTGGTTAGCACTGCTGCCTCACGGCACCAGGGAACTGGGTTCAATTCTAACCTCGGGTGACTCGCTGTGTGGGGTTTGCAAGTTCTCCCCATGTCTCCATGGGCTTCCTCCAGGTGGTCTGGTTTCCTCCCACAGTCCACAGATGTGCACATTAGATAGATTGACCATGCAAAATTGCCCGTAGTCTCCAGGAATATGTAGGTTAGGTGGAATAACCATGGCAAATGTGGGATTCTGGGGTTCGGGGGAGTGGTTGGGGTCTGGGTGGGATGATCTTCAGAGGGATGTTGTAGACTTAATGGGGCAAATGGCCTCTATCTGCACTGCAGGGATTCTATGATTCTACTACACAGAAGTGTTGAGCAAAATGGTGTTGATGCATTCAAGCCAAAACAATGGAGGGGTTTGTTTGAGGACGAGATGAAAAAGGGTTGCAGAAGGCTCTTGAGGGGCACAAGCAGAGACACACAGATCTGTTGAGCCAAATGATCTGTTTTTGTTTTATAAAATTCTTCCTATTTAGTTGATGCCTGACCTCCCACCGACAATCACGCCTAAGACACAGGTGAGATTTCCTCACATTACCAAGAACAGTCCTATAGACACGCCTGGACCTCTTGAACTCTGGTTTCATGCTTGAAATCCTTTAACTTTTTAAACCCAAGAGGTTGTGAAGCAACTGCCAGAATACAGCAAGTGTAATGTTGGATGGGTTAATTCAAATTCAAGATAAATTTGACTCACAAAGAGAGTTACTGAATATGGAGCTGGAGTTTCTTCGCAAAATGACTGCACTGGAAAAGATGCCAGGTTTATAGGTTTGTACATCTGTCCGTTTGGATGTAAACTGCGTGCTAAACATTCGCATTTAGCCAGAGAATGTGCAAATTACGGATCTAAGGACCTCTCCCACAAACCATCCACTACAGCAATGTAGGCATCGAGCCTAGACAACAAAATGGTTCTTCCCCATCAAATAAAAATATGACTTTTGAGTTAGTTTTGTTATAGAACCAGTAGTACCACAACCCCTTCCCAAAAATCCACAAGAGTGACAATCCCATCCCATCCCTGAGGACTGAACCTCAAGGATCTCTGGAACACCTGCTTCCAGATCACAAAGCATCTCTACTCTGGTGAACTAATTAAAGATGAAAAACCGAGAGGGGATTGAAGGCTGTGCATTAAGGCAATAAAAAGCAAGCAGTTGAGTGAAAAGCTCTCTGGAAAATAACATATAAAATCCACATTTAAGCTCCAGCCAAGTATAAAAGTGCCCAGAGCATATTGTGGTCAGCTCCACAGATGCAATTGAAACAGAGACCATTTCCAACAATGCTTTACTTAAAACAATAAATAAAAGTCCTATTAGTGAAGCATTCTTTTGTACTTTGTTATTTAACTGCATTACAATGATTGATTAAAACAGAATCAGATGGCCGATAAAGTTTTTATTAGCTGAGGAGTATTATAGAATGAAATCTTTATAAGGTCAATTCGAATCAATGCATTGTGGCACCTAATCTTGAAATGTCACCGAGATGGAGAGGCACACGTTGGATTGAAGCAAGCGACTTTGAACAAATGGAGAAGCAATGAGTCAGTATTCAGGGGGAAGAAATAAACATTGCATCAATCCAAATTCAGAGGTGGAAACAGTCTCTTATAGTAACACCAAATAAGTTCCTTGTTCCATTCAATTGTTTTTATGAATAAATATTGGATTTTATTTATACCTAAATGATCATTAAATTCAGAATATCTTAAAATCATAGAATCCCTACAAAATGGAAGTAGGCCATTCAGCCCATTGAGTCCACACCAACCCTCCAAAGAGTATCCCATCCAGACCCACCTGCCTCTCCTATCCCTGTAACTCTGCATTTCCCATGGCTAATCCTCCTAGCCTGCACACCCCTGGACACTATGGGCAATTTAGCATGGACAATCCACCTAACGCACACATCTTTGGACTTTATCAATGTCAACTCAGTCCAAAGTCCATGCACAATGATCAAAGCAATGGCTTCCTTTCCACCTATTTAATAGATTTACTTGCCTCCCAAACCCTCTTCCCTTCATCTGCCCACATGTGCAAGCAACACATGTGTTGGGATTGGTGTGGAATTAAACTTCCAATATTTTAGCTCCAGTCTGCCTCACTCTCAGCTGTTTTGCTTTTAATAATAGTGACTCAACCCATTAACAAGGCTCCTGCTAAATGCAGGTGGGGGAACTCATTGACGTGGAATTACCAACGGAAATTCAACACCATATCAACACCAAGATGGGGAGGCCTGTGTCATCTAGCAGAGGTCAAAAGAAGTCTAAGCAATGTGTTTGCGTCAAACCTATTTTGTGAGCCACGAGGAACTGGAGTGTGTCTCAGACCCTGCCTCCACAAGGAATCTTTAGGCTTCCCTAAGATCAGACTCTGTGCAATTCCTCAATCCTTCCTGACCTCCAATCATCTCCAGATCCCTCTGAACCCAAATTCCCAGCTGAGGCTTCCCATCACCACATTTCAGTCCAGACTTAACTGTTGCAACAGGTCACGGTCTTGGATGGGTTAATGCTGAATTCTGCATTGAGCTTTACTCAGTGTGATGATGTTGTAAGGACTTGGGAGCAGAAAGACAGAACATCTTATGATCTAGGAGGAAACAGAGCTGTTATCCCGGGTACACCAACAGATTTTATAATAAGATCTATCTCATTAATGTAACTTGTATTGGATTGCTGATTGTGAAACGCCTTGTGAGGAATTTGGGTATCTAAGGTGATCTTGGGAACAAACCAAATGAGACAAATGTCACACCTGCTGCAATAAAAGAAAATCAAATGATCATTTGCTGTACACTCTGCAACAAGCACACAGATATCATTGGTCTAGGTCACCACTACTGGCTTTGAACACTAGCGTCAGCTTCTCTTAAATTGTTCATTAACAAAGGTTTCAACATCATCCACTTGGGTGTTAGTTTAGCAAACAGTACCCAGGTAGAAAAACAGAAGCAGCTGGGAAAACTCAGCAGGTCTGGCAGCATCTGTGAAGAAAAAAATCACAGTTAACGTTTCGGGTCCAGCGACCCTTCCTCAGAACTGATAGTAGCTGGGGAAACGTCGGTTTATATGCAGAAAATAGGGAAGGGTCTGTGATAGGGAGTAAACGATAGGATACAGCCCAAAGAAAGAGAACGGTTGGACAGACAAAGAAGTTGATAACAATCCGGCTGGGAGGGTGAATAGTTGTTAATGGAGACTGTTAGTGACTAACAACAGGGGATGTGTAATGGCAGGCTATGTGATAACAAGGCCTGGTGTGTGGGGTAGGGGGGCTACAACAGGGGGCTAGCTAAGGGGCTAGGGCTAGTATCCAGGTAGAGCTTTGCGTTTCTGTGCTGATCAGTTCTTGTACTGTTTCTTGTTAAGGAACAGGAAAAACTCTTCCTTTCCTTCAATCAGGACCAGTGTCCTCAAAAGTCAATAACTATCCACATCCCCCAAGGCATTTTAAAGTACTTGGGGTCCCCAATTTATGAATGTCTGACTTACAAACGTGATCCCATACAAGGGTGTAATTTAAAAGATCTATCAAGTTTTGGGCAGTTGGATTCATTGAGCAGTGATACTAATTTTATTGAGAAAGTGGTTGCTTCCGTTGACCAGGCATCTCCATTCACAGATGGGAACTGATTATCCAAAGGATCATTAGCTGCTATTTCCGCCACCTCCAGAGGGAATGATTGCAAATTACACTGAGCTAACAGTTAAAATGCCAAGAACACTGATGATGTGGAGGTGCCAGTGTTGGGCTGGGGTGGACAAAGTCAGAGGTCACAGGACACCAGCTTATAGTCCAACAGGTTTATTTAGAATCACACAAGCTTTAGCCCCTTCATCAAGAACACTGATGTCCTTCCGTTTAATGATTGAAGTTGTAAATGAAAAATATAGGTATAAAAATAGGCCAGAGTACAAGAGAGATGGAAAATAGCCCATTCTACAAACCAGTTCATATTTCAGAACTTTTCTGGCTCTAGTTTTCTTTTCTACTGTTAAAGTTCTGTTTCTGTCATGTGCTGCTCGAACTAATTGGAGAACTCTTTTACAATGAAACAAAAAACTGTGGCTGTTGGAGATCTGAAAATAACAAAAACAGAAATTGCTGGAGAAACTCAATGTACTTCACTGTCTGTGCAGAGAAAACAGAGTTAATATCACAAGTCCAGTGACCCTTCTTCAGAATTGATATCATCTAGGAAAATGCAGTATTTATGATGAGGATGGGGAAGGGACAGGGGGGAAAGGAGTGAGCAGAAGGACTGAGACAGAGCACAGAGAGAGAGAGAGAGGAAGAAAAGAAGGTAGGCAGACAAGGGAGATTGATGATAGTAAGCTAGAGAAGAAGAGAAGCAAGTTCTAAAGAAGGGCCATTGAACACAAAACATTACTTCTGTTTTCTCTACACAGATGCTGCCAGACCTGCTGAGTTTCTCCAGCTATTTCTGTTCCTGTTGAAGAGGAGAAGCTAGATAGGTGATACTGGGGCATATGAGTGGGTGAAAATGGATTGGCTGTGCTGAAAGCAGTCCATCTCATGACAGAGCCTGTGGTGTGGGAATGGGTAAGGGACATGGAATGAGGTGTTCAGACTCTAAAATGATTAAACTCAATGTTGAGTCATGAAAGCTGTAAGGTGCCCATTTGAAAATTGAGCTATTGTTCCTCTTCTGTTTTCTAATTCAAAAGTTGTGGGTTCAACTCCCACAGCAGAATTGTGCACATAATCTGGATTAATAGTTTAAAGTGTGCATTGCATATTGCATTATCGATGGAGCCACTTTTCAAAGATCAGGGAGTTCTCCAGGTATTCTATTAATCATTTATTTCTTCATCAACTGAATGACGAAAACATTTAACCTTATCTGCATGTCCTAATGCTTCACACTATTGGTTAGCTGGTTTCCCTGTTATTGGGAACATAAACAAAGTTGCCGGGAAAAGCTCAGCAGGTCTGGTAGCATCTGTGAAGGAGAAAACAGAGTTAACGTTTCAGCTCCGGTGACCCTTCCTCAGAATCAACCTGCGCAGATGTGTTCTGACATATGTCCATGGCAGGTGGGACTTGGGTGTGGCTTCTGGTCGAGAGGTAGGGACATTAACATCGTACCGCAAGAGCCCAATAATGAAGTTGTATAAATGAGAAAGCACATCTCAGTTTTAAAGTGCCTTATAAGCTTGTAATAGATTCTCATATACAGGCAGGCCCTGCATTGTGAATGGGCTCTGGCTTGAGTCCATTCGTAAGTCAGAACATGGTGCGGGACAATATAAAATACCTATTGGTAAGTACAGCAAAAGTTTATATAGGAACAGGACTAGGCCATTCAGCCCATCAAGCATGTTCTGCCATTCAACAAGATCATGGCTGACCTGTGGCCTGACTCCATAACCCTTAATGCCTTTGCTTAACAAAAATTTACCTACCTCAGATTCAAAATTAACAACTTATCCAACAATGGAAGAGCACTCCAGACTCCACAGGAAATATAATTTTAAAACAACATTAATACTATATTCCACACTAATGAGAATATGGAGGCTTAAATAATTGTGAACGTGCAGGCCCCGTGGCCCTCAGGGGCCAAATTTACACAAGGGTCCATCACGAGGCGTTAGGCCTCTCTGTGACTCACTTATGGGCACCTAAACAAATGATCCTCATAAGTGTGGGAATGGCACTTACCCTTGTGCAGATCGAGCGCACCATGTCTCACTATCAAATGGGCACCCATGGAGTTGGTTCATGACTGAAAAATAGGGGAGCAATGCATAACAGTTTCTACCAGCTATGGCATACACACAGGTAGAATCTTGTGAAGAATGAGGGGTTGGGGTACACCTTCACCTTACCCCTTTGTGAAACCCTATTTCTTCTGGTGTTGCTGAGGCCTAGCCTAGCAGTGGGCCTTCCCCAAGGATCAAGGGCCTTTCTTTGATGCAGATGAGCCACTAGCTAAGAGCTGCTAACTAGGTGGAGACTGACAACCCACTGCCCTCAATAATAACAAGGGGCAGGGCATTGATTGGCGGCTATTAGAAAGGGCCTCGATGGGCAGTGGCAAGGCTTGTGAACAGCCTTCAAGGCCTACCCCAGGCAGAGGCAGCATATTAGCAGGGCTACCCACCACCCACCTTCACACCAGATGAAATACCCCCGCCTTACCCACCCCTGTTACCAAACCCACCACAGGATAGCGTACAAGATTTCACTCGCTAGAGTCACTGTGATGGCAAAACAATGTACTGCCGCATTGCCAGATGGAGCTCTGTATTTAGTAAACATTTTTGAAGCACTATTTCCAATCAGGATAAAAAGATAGCCTTCTGCAATGATTAATTCTCCTTTTAGAGCAAATGAAGGGCACAGAAGTAATTATGTTTCAGTAGAGCTCTCATTTCACTCCATTTCATCCAGCCACCTCTCTAAAGCTGCAAAGAATAACCACCAAGTATGTTAAATATTTACAAGTAAGTAATTGAAGGAAGAAAATAAAGGGTTGCTTGGAAGCAAGTAGTCTAGGCCCATATTAACTAATGGTCTCTCACTGCACTTCCACGCTGCTCTCTAGAGAACACAGTTGGCTTTGAGCACAGGAAAAATATACATGTAAATTGGATGTGGTGAAATGATTAAGTTCATGGTGATGTCAGAGCAACGTGCAAGCTTGACACAAAACTCGAAAGTATTGCCGGAGACAGAAATTAGAACGCAGCACGTCAGATCAGCCTGACTTGTTTTAGGACTCTGTTGGCATGGTTCAGAGATGTGAAGGATCCGTTTTATTGTCACAACTCATCATGATAAGCCAAACATCTGCGCTCATAAATGTTCCTGAACCTTTCGAAGCAAAAATGCAATATGAAGGGCATATGAATCAGTGCAAGGGCTACCTTCTGCTTGCCAATGGACTCAGTAAACACTACTTTTAAAAGCAAAAAAAAAGCTCTATTCATAGAGATAACAAGGTGTAGAGCTGGATGAACACAGCAGGCCAAGCAGCATCAGAGGAGCAGGAAGGCTGACGTTTCGAGCCTAGATCCTTCTTCAGAAAACTCTATTAATGCTCTATGCTCTATTAATGGTCTATTATTGTTTGACCCTCAATTTGCACAGAAATAGGAATTCTGAATAGAATTGTGTATCTCAAGTATAAAGGGATTCAGGATAGCTAGGGTTTTCTTTACTCTGTGGTTGGATGGTACACTGTTCCTAAGAGCACATATTTGGTCACCACACTTAAACTTTGTGTCTAGGTCTGCTACATTATTCATGACATAACTGTAATAAAGTTTAAATGCAATGAGATAGTGATTTAGATAAAATGTTCATGAAATTCTGGCTTCATATAAATATCCTGAGGGTTACATTTCCCCTGGAAATGTGAATCAGCGTTACCAGCTTTAAAAGACACAAAAGTAGATTTTTTTTAAATTTCTGACCACTCAAGCCCCATCTGAAGAACTCAATTGGCACTTGAATTCTGAGGGGTGGGAAGGAATACTATATTGACACTGAAGGTCCACTCAATACAGTATTCGGGGGAGATGGGTCCTGTGAATGTTCAAGCTGTTGTCTCACCTGAAACAGGTTGTTGCAACTTAAATATGACGTAGAGTTGTTTTCCAATGCATTAGCAATTTCTAGCTGTAAATGAAGGAGATGTGCAGAATGTGTGCTTTATCCATTACAAATTGGTGGTGAACATTTCACTCATTCCCCATTAAATAATTGATGGGCGGCACTGAAATCAAAAATCTGCCCTCCTTAATTTGAAAAGTAACTCAGAGGAGACTGAGTTTATTACCAAGCCAACTGATCCACTATACTGGCCTCACTATCATACAGTTGGCGTGTGTAAACCAGCATGAGTGGGAAATCAGGATGAAATATACGTCTGAGTTGCGTTGAGTTTTTTAGAAGTTTTTTTTTTGGTCTGAGGCCTAGTGTGTTTTCTTATTATATTTTACAAAACACATTATATTAACTATCCACCTCATCCTTATGGCATCTATAAAGGTGGATTCCATTCCCATCTTACCCTCTACAATTCCCAGGACAACTTGTCACTCAGCGGATATCTAGCAAAAGGTGGAATTGTTTGTGCCCGCGCTATTTTTGATATAGACTGCTGTGCACTCGGAGGAGCATTGGCAATCTGGCGATGCCCTTCATCCAACAATATCATGGCCCTAAAGGCATGCTGTCCTTGGCACAGAGCTGCCAAGGCTGATAGTCCTTCAAACTTACAACCCTCCCATTCTCTCACTCTGTCGCTGTTTAACCACCGCGCCACACACTTCACCCATCTGTAGCTGTACCCCATTCGAACACCCCCCTCCAAGTCAGTGCTACTCTGTCCCCAATGCCCACTGTAAACCTGCAGCTTGTCATTGTCCAGTACGGAAACATCACCAACATGGAAACAATCAAACCAATTCAAACATGAGCGTTCATTTATTTATTTACAGAAAATAAAAGTGAACACTAACAAAGCCAACTGAGGCTGATGTTCACCCCCACAACGCAAACCAGATTGTGGCATCATGACCAATGACTATTTTACAGTCTGTGATGCACCCAGCTCTCCTCGATTGGAAACGGCTGTCAATGAGGTTCTGTCTGGTTAGTAGCCCCCAATACAGCTGAGCTGTCCAGGACAACACCAGCTTCCTCCTCCCCACTGCCCTTGTCCTTTTCCTCAGAAGGCTGTTCCCATTCCCCCAGTTCCTCTGCATTCAGCATGGTGTCTCATTGCTGCCCCAAATGCGTAGAGCACAACACACCAGGATGAAGCAGCTCACACCGTCTGAACTGTACTGGAAAGTCCTTCCAGGCCAGGCCCAGCAGTGGAACCACATCTTCAACAGCCCCATGGTCTGCTCCAGCCTGGCCCTGCTTGAGCACAGGCAGCATTGTGTCTGTGCTCTGTGTCACTCAGGGGGGCTGTGCAATGGTGTTGGGAGCTATGGTCATAGTGGGTGGCCCTTGCCCCCCAGTAATTAGCCTTGTACAGCACCTAAACCCTCAATCACACCAGGTACTAGTTCTCCCAGATGTAGGAATGGTGGCAGGTGCCAGGGTAATGGGCACACACCTCCAGGAAGTGGTAACAGTGATCACGCATTACCTGGATATTAATGGAATTGAACCCCTTCCTGTTGATGAATTCTTCACTGTTCTGACACAGCCCTTTCAGAACAGTCTTTGGTGGCGTACCCTGCAGATGAAGGGCTCAGTACACTTCACCGTCTGGGGAGACATACTGCAGCCTGAGAATGAGGAACACGTCTCCACCATCCTTCCACATTCAGACTCAGCTCATACAGCAACTTGGTGAAGGAGTCATGCTGGGCTGAGTGAGCACCCAACATCATCGAGTTGGAAGTGCCTGCAGTGCTCATCCTAGACCCACATCAAATGCTCTACGACTCACCGCATTCAGAACAGAGCACCATTACACTGATATGACAGATGAAAAAGTGATGTTGTGTGAAAGTTGTATAAATACTGATTCCTCTTCAGCCGGCATTAACCTTCTGTAACGTCATTACTGCTAACTTCAACATTGTGATGCCTGTGTTAAATTTACAATTCGCCGACGGCATGTTGCAAATTGCCTTGGGCAAATATCTAACTTCTCACTCTCACCCTCACTCTGAATGCACAGCATATGGGTTTATCAGCAAGCTTTACAGAGTCAGGAAGGAGAGATCACATGCAGACTGAGACGCAGTCTGAATGAGAATATATTTCAGAAAATTTGGAGGCAGCATGGGAATTTGGCACAGAGGAGAAGAGGTGCTTTTTCTTTGTTTCTTTTGGATCATAGCTTACAAGTATTTTTTATCAGGATAAATTGAACCTCAGGATTGGGGAAGCAGCATAAAAGAAAGAACAACATCACAGATAAACGGTTACTTCATTGTTTAGTGATAGCTACTAATTTGACTATTTGTTATTGGTTATTTCAGATTGAAGATAAATAGGAGAAATATTTACAGGGTATAAACTAAAAGACCAGTAGGAATTCTTCAGATATCAAATTAAGAACTAAGTAACTAAAATATAGAGACAACAAGGTGCAGGGCTGGATGAACACAGCAGGCCAAGCAGCATCATAGGAGCCTCTCTGCTCCTATGATGCTGCTTGGCAGCCTCTCTGCTCCTATGATGCTGCTTGGCAGCCTCTCTGCTCCTATGATGCTGCTTGGCAAGCCTCTCTGCTCCTATGATGCTGCTTGGCCTGCTGTGTTCATCCAGCCCTGCACCTTGTTGTCTCGGATTCTCCAGCATCTGCAGTTCCTACTATCTCCAACTAAAATATAGATGTCGGGCCAGTCTGTATGATGTGGGAGATGCTGGATCCCATTGTGGTTTGTAGAGACCACACCTGTAGCAAGTGCTGGTTACTTGAGGAATTCTGGTTCAGAGTTGATGAGCTGGAGTCTGAGCTTTGAACACTGTGACACATCAGGGAGGGGGAGAGTTACCTGGATGCAATGTTTCAGCAGGTAGTGACGTCCCTTAGATTAACTTCCTCGAATTTGAGCAGTGGTCAGTGACAGGGATTTGTAATAATACTGACACAACTTCACATTGCTCTGTTCATTTGACACACTTTCCAATGATATGAAATTGGCCATCAATTCACACTAGCTACTCTATTTCTGATACAATATAATTTTCAAAATGCAAATTGCTCTGCTCGATAAACCTTTTGCCCCTTTGATATTTGAATGTGTTTTACATGTTCATACAGGTTTTGACTTTAATTCAAAAATATGGTGAACGTCTGACAAAATGAGAATTCAGTGATCAAACTAAACATTGTAGTTCATTCACATGGCTCATGCATTATTCAGTTCAGGTCCTCACCAGGTTCTTGATACTTGCCCTCAATTATTCTTCCGACTTATCAAAATATAAGTTAGCTTCAATCAGAGTACAACTGCCATTTTCCAATTAACCTTTCTGACATAATCAAGAAATGCATTTAGCATTGCAGTCAACTCCTAAAATAGGAATAACATTGGCCAGGTTTTGGAGTGAATGATGGTGACTTATTTTAAGAGCCACAAGTAAATGTTGACTCTGCCATTTTCTTCTTGCCCCTCCTATGGCCAAGCATTAAACTCAAACATACCTGTGACCTCTTGCCACACACTACCTCATAGTTAATTCGTTAACCGAAAGTATCAGTTAAAATGCCACAGTGTCAGACAGTCAGGGCGAGCTCAGCCTGTAGTCCCTACACTCGTCTCTATGAAAATTAGAGTTGTTTCTTTCCCATTGTAATTGACTACTATCCTTTATAACCAAGTGCAATGTAAAGATATCAGCAAAACTCTTGAGAATAAGCTGTGACATATCAGAATAACTCTCCATGTTTTAGTAAATAATTCATAAACAGTAAAACATGTTTAGAACTACCTGTCACTGCGGGTAGATAGATGACTGCTCAATACTAGATGAGCTATCAGGTTAAGTAAGATGAACAGGGATATAGTTGTTGGTACTTGGCCATAGTAAAGTGGCCACTCAAATTTAGAGCGTAAACATAATTGCTCAATTGTCATTTCTTTATCCTACTATTGGGCCATTGTACTGATGATAACCATCTCCCTCAATCAAATCTGGAGAAGTAAGTTTAAAGGGTATTCTGAAATACAAAAGTATAACACTGTAACAGCATTCTTATGAGCACCAACCTTCAGCACGCACTGCATAAATCATCTGTTCAATAAAAATCCATATCACTTATAATGAAAGAATACAATTAACTTTTCAAAGAAAGCCATTGAATGCATTTCTACGGGAAAAGAGAGGAACTCTTTCCTGCAAGGTTATATTATAAACTGAATAATAGTATTTCAAGCTGCAAATTAAGCAACTAACAATAGTATCTTTGACCAGTTTCTTTAGTCATTTGTCACCAACTAGCCAGTTAGAATTTGTAGTATAAGTACAAACCCAAGAAAGGTGGACAGAACCTATGTCATTATCATTAAATAGATGTAATTCATTAATTTTCAGTTCATGATTCATAGCACTCAAAATTAGCCATACTTCATTTTTCCTAAAGTAGTATAACTCACCAGGTTAGGAATTCCCAGCAAGCAAACAAATGTTTTCTTCACTCAAATGCACAGTCTAAAGGGAAACTTAGGAAAGTAAAGGCTCTGTTTGTTCTAATTAGGCTGACTCAGACCATGTTATAAACCAATACCTTGAATTCCCTCATAACAGTGTGTCCACAGACTTCAACATGGCAGCTTCTTAAATAATCGTTACAAAGTCTGTGTCTTAGCCAATTACTCCAAAGGAAATAAAGTGAGAGGTCTGGAGGAAATAATGGTGTGCTCTAACTATCAGTTTGTGACTGTGCCTGTTGTTTCCTAAATCAATCCAAAACCAATTACGCCGCCCTGCTCCTGCCCCTCCACTCTAGTATTTTTCTCTTTTTAAATGGACATCTGACTTTTCCTTAAAACATTGCAATGGTCTCTGACTCAAATGAGGAACAATATTCAATGTTTCAATAAGCGTCTTCCCAGAAGGGATTTCTTTTCTCTCTTAGTAATAATTTTAAATTCACTACTACTCATCACCGAGTCCACAGGCAGAGGAAACAACCTTTTTCTTTCCATTCAATGAACATTTTCATTATTACTTTTAAAAATTTAATTAAACCACCTCTGAAAACTGAAACTGCAAAAAAGTCCCAAAGGTGGAAATTGCTTATTGTTGCAGCAGTCGATTTTTGACCAGGAATCAGAGGCTTAAAAGAGCGATATCATGTAAACCGTTAATTGAAACTGATGTTAACGTGCTCTGTGTTATATCAGGCAGTGCCTTTACTCAGTAACGTTTTAGTTTTCATATGTGTTCTTTCATGGCATGTGGTAATTAAAGCCAGCACTTATTGTCCATCTCTAATTGGAGAGATCCAGTTCTGAGGAAGGGTCACTGGAGCTGAAACGTGAACTCTGATTTCTCTCCAAGAACTGCTCAGCTTTACCAGCAATTTCTGCTTTTGTTTCTAATCGTAGCCTTTGAACTGAGTGTCTTACTGGACCATTTTAGTGCCTAACACATTGCCAGGAGTCACATGGATTTCTTTCCATTGAGAGTATCTGTAGATCAGAAGGGCTTTTGTGACAATGAATGCCAGTCTCATGGCATGAAATACATTGCTACTTGGAGCAGCATGGGCTAAGGTGGGAAAGTCAGGAGAACATAGCAAGAACGAACAAATCAGTTCTCTGAAGCTAAGAAGAAGAATTCCATTTTTTCACCTTAGGCTTTAAGTATTGAGTTCTGAATCTCGCTAACAAGCAGCAACTACCTTATTTCCATGCATTTGCATCTCGTTGTTAGCTAATCTCATCACATTTCTATGCAGCTCCCAATTCTCCCCTCCTTTCCCTGAGAAACTAAATTGCACCAATTCCAGACAGCAGGGTGGTTACCCAACAGCACTGGATTCTCCGGCCTCTCCACCATTACCTGCAGCTCCCTCTGTGCTCCATAGACATTATCCTCTTCCTTCCTCCCAGTGGACATCATTACACTACCAGCCTCGCCACAATGTCGTCACTTCTTTCAGAGCAACTAATACACTCCATTTCACAGCATTATTTTGTAGGTCAGGGATGCTTCTGAATTTGGACACAGAGGCAAACACCCTCATGCATCTACACCCACATCTTTTGGCTTTTAGCTTATTTTCTTCACAGTCACTCATTTTACTCTGACCTGGAGGCTGTCAGACAGGTTTAAGCAAGGGGACAAAAGCTCAACAGATTGAATACTAAGTAGGAAAATGCAAGGTTATAAACTTTGGCCAAAGGGGATAGAGAAGCTGAATATTATTTAAATGGAGAAAGACTGCAGAAAGCTACCGTACAGAGGAATTTGTGCATCCCCATGCTTTAAAATGACAAAAAAACTAGCTTCCAAGTTTGGCAGGTAATAGGGAAGGTCAACGAAATGTTAGCCTATGTTTAAAGGGAATGATGCATACAAATAGGGAGGTCTTGCTTTAATGAATGCATGAGTCAGACAACTATGAAAAGTTTTGGGACCCTTATTTAAGGAAAAATATGCTGGCATTGGAGGCAGCCCAGAGAAAGTTCACTAGACTGATCCCTGCAATGGAAGGTTTAGGGTTAGGGTTAGGTTTTGTCTAATGAGGAAAGGTTATGCAGGTTATGCTTGTATTCATTAGAGTTTAGGAGAATGAGAAACATTTAAGATTTTTAGGGGCCTTGACAGAATAGATGTGGAGTTTGTTTCCGCTCATGCGAGAGTCTAAGTTAAGAGGTCATAAACTCAGAGCAAGGGGTTGCTTATATAAAATAGAGATGAGGATGATTTTTTTCTCTCAGAGGATAGTAAATCAGTGAAATTCTTTACTGCAAACAGCTGTCGTTAAGTATATTCAAGGCAGAGATAGACAGATTTTTAATCAGCGAGGGAACCAATGGTGATTGGGATAAAGCAGAAAGGTAGAGTTGAGAATTATCTGATCAGCTATGATCTCATTGAATGACAGAGAAGGTTCAATGGGCTGAATAGCCTACTTCTGCTCTTACATTTGTGGTCTTATTAACAATTATATAAAGGGACTGGAAGTAAACAGAATGGAGGCAAGACCAACAGGTCATTAAGGTTGCAGTGATAGCAGCTGCAAAGGGAACATGAAGGATGGGGGAAGAGACTGATCATTGTTCATCTCAGACACAGCCTGCAACTCACTCACCAGGACAGAGCTGAAACCCTGCAGTTTTTTTTTCATTCACAAGATGAGGATGTCGTTGGCTAGACCAGAAGACCATCCCTAATTAAGAGTCAACCACCCTGCCGTGGGCCTAGAGTCAAACATAGGCCAGACATTAGTGAATCAGAAGGGTTTTTCCGACAATGGGCAATTCTCCGTTCCAGGTTTTGTTTTGTTGAATTCAATTTCCACCATCTGCCATGGTGGGATTCAAACTGGGTCTCCAGAACATTGCCTGGGCCTCTGGATTAACAGTCTGGTGATAATACCACTAGGCTATTGCTTCTTGTGAAACAAGATGGATGTTTAGAGCTGCATGCAGAGTGCATTGAATAGGTTACTGTTTTTCTCTTTGGAACCTGGGTATAATTTGTTGAATTTGAAGCCCTGCAGGGGCTGTTATATGAACCATCCATTGTGAAAGCAGATTGCAGTGCACTGGCAGCTCAATCTCCTTAATGGACATTAAGGATGAGGGTATTGGCAGCGTAGTGGCAATATTACTGGACTAGTAATCAAGAACTCCAGCCTCCAATGCTTTGGACACATGAATTCAAATCCCACCATGGTGAAATTTAATCTCAATAAAAATCCAGAACAAAAGGCTAGCCTAAAAGCTGACTACATACTCACTGTGAATTGGTATAGAAACCTATCTGGTTCACAACTTCTCTTTCAGGAAAGAAGCACGCTGTCTTTACTTGGTCTGGCCTACACATAACCTCAGACCCACAACAATCTGGTAGACTGTGAACAGCATCCTCAAACGGCCTAGTAAGCCATTCAGTTCAATGGCAATGTACTGGGGAAGCAATAAATACTGTCTTTCCCTGAGACTCCCACATTCTATTGAAATTAAAAATACAATCATGATCATTACATATTTAGCATCAATTGGCTCCCTGTCTTGTCAGATACACAAATCTATGCAGACATGATCTTAAAAGTTTCTTCTAGTTTTCCTACTTCTAAGTCATATTTCCTATGTGATACTGCTCCTAATTTCTGTGGAACTAGATTAATGATTTTGTGACATTACCATTATGTCCATCTTAAACAAAACAAATGGAAGATTTAAGTCATTAACTGTCTCTTTACTGAAAACAATCCTTTTAAGCAGTCTCACCCCCTTCATCATTTGATAGAAATGGCTGTGTTCTTTTGACCTGTTCTTTCCACAATCTTCAATTTGATTTTAGTACTTTAACATTACAGATGCATCATAGAAAGCATACTATCTGGGTACATAACGGCAACTGCTCTGTCCAGGACTGTAAGAAAATACCGAAAGTTGTATAGACAGCCCAGACTATCACGGAAGCCAACCTCCCACCCATGGACTCTATTTACATTTCCCGTTGCTGCGGAAAAGCTGCCAACATCAAAGACCCATCCCACCCTGGTAATGCTGTCCTACAATGTCTTCTGTCAGGCAGAAGTTACAGCTTAAACAAACAGGTTCAAGTACAATTCCTGCCGTTATTAGGCTGATGAATGGAATCTCTAACTTCAAATAATGTTAATCTTGTTAATGTTGATTTTGCTTTGTGCACCTACCGTGCAATGTAACCTATATGCCTCGCTCTGTCTAAGCACCCCATGAACTGTATGTCCTTGTTTGCTATGATCTGCCTGTACTGCTCACAAATAAAGCTTTTCACTGTACTTAGGTACATGTGTCTAGAATAAATCAAATCACATCAAATCAAATGTTCATTGTCCATTACACAGTTGTGATGTGCATGAGGTATGCCCCATTCATTAGAATCCCCAAAATGGAGTAGCCTTAACAAAATGAAAGGACATGGTGCCAGATTGTTTTGAAACTGGATCGAATGTGCGTTTTCATTTTTATTTAAAATTTTTACTTTATATAACTTGTTATTTTTCTTCTCTTAGCCCCATAAGCTTCTCCACACATACACACTGCTGGTTCCTGTACATTTCCTACTTAATCACTCCCAACCATTGGCACAAGATCATTGATGCCAGGTTTCAGCGTTAATAGGTCTTGATAGGTTTAGAAGTAGCCTGGGAGTTTTGGAATGGCCTGAGTTACACACAGCTCAATGTAGTACTTTAAAATTGAAGACACTTTGCTTCAGATTATAGAACTTGCACACACATTTACAGACATGGAGCCACAGGTCATAATCCAATGAAAAACATCTTCAGAAATGCTGCGTTTGAAAGATTCTGTGAGTGGAATTACTCAATGACCTAAAACTCCATTATTCATGGCCGAGGTGGCTGACTCAGCAGTGCTTGCTGAAAGAGTTCAGAGAGACAGGGCTAAAAGATTAATTGAGCATTTCAACCTTGGACTGTTTTAGAAGTCAGAATACTGAAAGCACAATAAAGGCAGATACTAAAATGTGCCTAATGTCAGTACCATTAGGTTCAACTTGCTTCAGCCATTATTGGGCAGTCAATTGGATGCAGGTCATGCCTTCAGTGTTACTGAAATGGAATGCAGCTACTTACATACAATGGTTCAAAAAGGTATGGATCAGAGCAGTTGGATGGGTATAACAATGGAGAAACACAGTACTGCAATGATATGACATTGAAGAATCACTTAATATATCATTTAGTTGCTCTCTAGTGGGTTACATTCTAGTTTTGCCCACTCAATCATTCTACTCCTCTTGTGGGAAATGCTGAACGTCTGAAATTAAATTAAAGGCACCTCCATAATGCTGAAAACACAAAATGCTGGCGATCACAGTGGGTCAGGCAGCATCCATGGAGAGAAAGCAAGCTAACGTTTCAAATCTAGATGACTCTTCATCAGAGCTGATGTGAAATGTGGAGGGGACAGCATTTATGCAATAGTGGGGGTGAGGGTGTGGGTGAGAAGGTTGGAGTCCTGGGGGAGAAGTGATGTTGACAGTTCAGATGAAGTGATTAGAATGTGAGAATAGCAGAACAATTTGTGTGTCTAACTGCTAGACTGGATAGAACAGACAGTCCCACTGAGGTAGGGAGAGGGAAGAGAGGACATAGTGACAGACAATGTAACAAGTAAAAGAAAGGGAAGGAATGGGAGCGGTTTCACAACTTGAAGGTGTTGAACTCAATATTAAGTCCAGAAGGTTGTAAAGAGCCTAATCTGAAGATGAGATGTTATTTCTTCAGTTTACACTGTGATTCCAGCATCCAGAGTAATTTGCTCCTGCACCTACGTTATAATTTGAATTGTCCTTTATGGTTCAAAAGGAAGGGCGATTTGTTCATTTCCAACTATTACTGTTTACTGTATTTTTTCCCTCTCTAAGTTTCCATATCAAATCCCATTAGAGAGTGCATTCACCTAAACGATGCAAGGGTCTAAAGGTTAAATTATGAGGGCAGGTTGAACATATGCAGCTTGTATTCAATTGTATGGTAAATCTTTCAAAAACACTGCAAAGCCTGAGAGATAGTGAAGGAAAATGTGGCTCCAGGGATACGGGACTTCAACCATGTGAGCAGATTGAGAAATTGTTGTTGTTCTCCTTTGAGCAGAGAAGATGGGGGGAGATTTGTTCGAGGTGTTCAAAACCTTTAACGATCTAGATAAAGATAGAGAGAGACCTTTAGAATCAGAGGGCACACAGTTAAGACAAAAGAATCAAAGGCCACTTGAAGGGAAAATCTTTTTGTTTTGTGCAGCAAGTGATTATGATCCAGAATGCACCAGCTGACAAGGTACTGGAGGTAGATTCAATCATGGCTTGCAAAAGGTATTGAAGGGAAAATATTTGCAGTGGGATTTACTGGATTACACTTGCAGAGCACTATATGTTATTATGATTCCATGGGCATAATTTAAAATCCTCCCTCACCATGAATTTTCCAGGTCAGTGCTATCTCCACAGAAGAAAGAGCTTATCAACGTCAACTCAAAGCTAGGAATAAGCATTTTTTTTTAAAACACTGCCATAATGCCACTCAAAATGGATTTCCATTCTTTAAATGATCCATAAGGATGATGTTTAAATGTAACCACAGTGCCCCAAAGGTTATTGCTATTACTAGCTCACTGTCATGTGGTTTATTTTACAGACCACTCATTCTTTTCCCATCAGGAATCATTGGACTGATCAAGTAACTCCTGAGATCCGACCATGGTGTTTTCACTTCTTGCCGTTGTCTACCCATTGTCAACTATCCACTCATTCATGCCTATAAGTTTCTGATCTGGTTGTCTATGTTACTATTCATGTGCATTGAACACACTTGCCCTGGTCATTTTGTAGTTTCTGCTGTCATGACCACAGATCATAATCCTGGATCACCTACAGATATTGAACTTTTAATAACAATACTTTTATTTTAAAGAAAAGAGGATGCACAGCCAAAATAACTGTGATATGCTCTGAGCAATACCATTCAGTGATTGTCTGCAAGGGGTGTGTGAATTTTCCTCAGCCTTAAATGAGCACATAGACTGTCACACCTGATGAGTGTCAAGAAAGCTTCAAAGAGAAGTACTTCAAAGCAGAAATGTACTGCCAACTGAATTATAATCTCCAGGAACTTATCTCAGACTGTGAGCACAATAGGAGCAACAACAGCAGCCTGGATGAGAAATATGTTTGTGTTTTCCCCTTTCAATAATGAGCACGAAGAGAGAATAGAAGCCAGTTTTAACCAGAATCTGTGTGTGCTAGTAGTTGAGGGTGAGTGCTAGGAGGGACATGACTGAGAAAACACCCAGTCATCCTTGCACTGAAGGGAAGAAGAAAGTAATTCTTTCTCTTTGATGGAAGCCAAAAAGTATGTAGGACTGCAATCGAAAGGAAACAGGACAAAGGTCTTTTCCACTGACCTGCAAAGCCAAGCACCTTGAACTCAACAGCTCTCCTACCAAAGTCTTTCCTAGTCACCAAGCTCTGAAGAAGAGTCACTGGCCATAGATGCTGTCCCACCTGCTGAGCCTTTCCAGCAATTTCTGTTTTTCTGTCAGGTCTCCTACTAATATCATTGCTACTGGTATCATCAGGATTACCATATAATTGTTTACTCTTCATAAACCCAGAGACTGGGCTGTATATCTGTTATAACTTGTTTTTTTTTCCGACTCACCTCTCAACTCAAATCTGTCTGTTATATGAGTGTAGAATTATTACTTCACTTATTTATTGATTCAAGAAAGCTAAATTAATTTGGCTCCTCTTAAATTCATTTTTTCTGGGGGAGATGTATCCACAAGGGAAGGGGTCCTTTGTAAATTAACCTTATTGTGACCAACCGAGGGAGGGTGAGTGAATAACAAAGGGGAGCAAGTTGAACCCTCCTGACCCAGGAGTCTGATGATTTGGGGGACCTCATTCCATACAAGAAAATGGGGAGCCTTGCCCAGGGATCCGTCTCAGCAATGTTGCAAAATATGCTTCAGCTAGATTGTTTTGCAGGTATATTTCTCTACATTGAACTATTCATCATACCTCTTTGTCAAACATCATTTGCACTTAGACATGGTTGACTTTGATTAAAATTGTCAATATGAAATGGTGACACTTGTGTTGAAATCCCTACCCAGATCACAAAGATGGAGATAAGAGGAAATTGGGTGTAGAACCCAGATTCTACCCCATTTTTTCTCAGATACAACTTGAAGGAGATAGTGAGGAATTTGAGGGCTAATCTTCCAGCTTCTCCTCATTTCTAACTCAAGGAACCATGCCTGGGAACAGTTTACAAGGTCCCCCTGCAATTCCAAATCGACCAGACTTCAGAGGAACTCTTACCTTCTAAGAGCAGAGACTAAAACGTTCCAAAACCAGTCAAGTGGGAAAGTAAAGAGGGCAAAAGGAAGTGGAGATACAGATCAGCCACATTCTAATTAAGTAGCAGGCTTGAGGAGCTGAAAGGCTAATCTCAGGTCCTAGGCTATGGTTTTGACTTTTAATTTCTCAAGACAAATCTGGATTAGATAAACCAATTCCTTTGATTGTCCAGCTAGACTCCAATAAGGTCCTTCCCATAGCTTTCAATCACTCATTGTTTCTGATATCATTCCCAAGTTCTTACTTTACTAATAGAAAATGGAAAATTGAGCATAGAACAGTACAGTACAGGAATGGATCCTTCGGCCCACCATTTCCATGCTGTTCATGATGCCATTCTAAACTAAGTCCATCTGTCTGCACGTGGTGTGTATCTCTCTGTTCCCTGCCTGTTGTACCTGCAAATCACTTCCATATTTCATCACTCCCCTGGAAAACAATTTAGACATTTAGCGCTGCGGGTATTTCCTAAGGGAGTCCCTGGGGACACTTTATCCATAAAAATGTTAACGTTTTTACATGTTTTGGTGGATTTTTCTGCATTCTGAAGTGCACTAAGTTTCAGCATTGGAAGCTGATCTTTTATTCTGGAAGGTGCATTAAGTAATCATTATTGTTGCAATTGACTTGTAAATCTTGCATCATGCGAAGACATTATTTAAGCTTCCTCAAACAATGAACCTGGACTGATACTTTAGGTTAGTACTGAGGGAGTGCTGCACTGGCAGAGGTGCAATCTTTTGATAAACATTAAACTAAGGCTTTGTCCATCCTATTGGATGTAAACATTTTAAGAGCACTACTTTGAGGAAGAACAAGGCATTATCCCCATAGATCCGTCCAATATTTATACCACAGTCAACATCACTAAAACAGGTTATATTGGTACAGAGAGATTTATAGAATTCAGTGTGATGAAACTGATGACACATCTTTGACATAAAGAGAATGAGCTTGTGAAGACAGAAGTCTATAAAATCATGAGGGGCATAGATAGGGTGAATAGCCAAGGTATTTTCCCCAGGATAGGGGAGTCCAAAAGTAGAGGGCATGGGTTTAAGGTGAGAGGGAAAGATTTAAAAGGGACCGAAGGGGTAACTTTTTCACAGTACACGAATAGGAAGAATTTAGAGGGATATGGGCCAAACGCTGGCAAATGGGATTAGATCAGTTTAGGATATCTGGTAGGCATTGACAAGTTAGACCAAAAGATCTGTTTCTGTGCTGTACATCCCTATGACTCTATGACCTGCCATAAAGCAATGCAAATAAAGGAGTGTTTCAGTACACAAGGAGTTGAAGAGCCTAATTTAGAGATAAGGAGACAGTAGCCTCAGGGACAGTGCATTTATATGTACCCATAGTCCAGGGATACTCCAGACCAATGTCTCCATGAAAGGTAAAGTTGCCATCATCTACCAGACCATAGGACTGCCCACTCATTTGAGAAAGAGAGAAGACTGGTAATTAGTTTAGCCTGAGGGCCTCCACGCCTCTGGCAAGGGGCAGAATTGAGATGGTGGGAACTTCATGGTACAGGAACTGAACTGACACCATTGGCGAATCTCCATGTGTAATTAGCAGAATTGGCTTAAAGCACTAGATAAAGCAATTATCAAGTTCCATAGAATCCCTGCAGTGTGGAAACAGGCCCTTCAGCCCAACAAGTCCACACTGACACTCAGAGCACCCCACCAAGAACCATTACCCTTTTCCCTGTCACCCATCTACACATCCCTGAACACTGTGGGCAATTTAGCATGGCCAATCCACCTACCCTGCACATTGTTGGACTGTGGGAGGAAACCCATGCAGACATGGGGAGAATGTGCAAACTCCACACAGACAGTCACCCGAGGGTGGAATTGAACCCAGGTTCCTGGCACTATGAGGCAGCAGTGCTAACCACTGAGGCACCGTGCCGCCCCCATTGGTTGTAGGAGCTAATTGACAGCCCTGTTTCCTAAACTATAACAGTGATTACACTTTTAAAAATACTTCATTGGTTGGAAAACAGTTCGACACATCGTGAGGTCACAGAAGATGATATATAAATGCAAACCTCTATCTTTCACATTTCAGTTTTACTTATGACACAAAGTAAAATTGAGATAGGACACAATATTAGGAGTCCAGAACCAGAGGGCATAGGTTTAAAGTGAGAGGGGAAAGATTTAAAAGAGACCTAAGGGGCAACTTTCTCACGCAGAGGGTGGTGCATGTATGGAACAAGATGCCAGAGGAAGTGGTGAAGGCTGGTACAATTACAACATTTAAAAGGCATCTGGATGTGTATACGAATAGGAAGGGTTTAGAGGGATATGGGCCACATGCTGGCAAATGGGACAAGATTATTTAGGATATCTGGTTGGCATGGACGGGTCGGACCAAAGGGTCTGTTTCCATGATTCTATGTGCCTGGCAAGTAATTGCAACAATATAGAGAAACAAGAACTTTCCCCCATTTTCACAACTCCAGAGTTCCAATTTTATCCACTTACCTGTTTTGAGCTCAGTCAAGATAAGTACAATAAAGAAATCTATAATTTTAATTATTACCAAAAGAAGTAAGCTCAAGATTCCATGATTTAAAAAGAAGGAATTTTCATTAAATTACAGTTAGACAAAGCAAACTCTAATTAATGTACTATCTTGGTTAATCACCAATACTCTAAAACTCTGCATTACATCAGTTAACACATGAATTAACAGGCAAATAATGGTTGATTATAAACTGTAAGTTGTACATTAAGTGGCAGATACAAATACGACAGATGTTATGAATAGACTGGGCATTTCACTCAACATATGTGATGAGAATATCAGCCACAAAATCCTTCAAAACTGTCTTCCACATAAAGAATTTGATTCTTTTCTTCTTCAAGGATTTAGCCTGATCCCCAGTCAAAGTAATATATAACCAAAAACAGAAGTTGTTGGAAAAGCTCAACAGGTCTGACAGCATCTGTGAAGAGAAGTCAGAGTTAACGTTTCGAGTCCGGTGACCCTTCTTTCAGTTTTTATATATTGCATAACCAACCTCACTTCCACCACTGCATGGTCTGCACCAAAAGTGGCACATGTCTGCAGAACTTTCTCAATGTTGCTTACAATAATCTGGACGGCATCATCTCACCATTGTCATTGTCAGATAATGGAAACAGATACAGCAACTGTACATTTCCCTGTTCTCAACTTCTGGGTATGACCTCAGCCTGGGCTAGATCATCATCTGTACACTACATCATTTTACTGGTTTCAACCAATTTCAGTCTCCCCAGAATCTTTTCTTTCCAATCTCAGTTTCACTCTTAACTTCCTTTGAAACTTAGAAGGTCAGTTTCCTTTCTCTCTTTCTCTTTGCAAGAAATGCAAGCTTTGAAACCATGGGTTCCACCATGTCTACTCAATGGAGCTTAAGTGACTGACAACACCCACAACCATCCCTCTGATAGCAGGCTGGAGATGCCCAGCCCTCTAGCCCTGAAAAGAGGAAACTGACCACCTGGAACAGTGATTCATCTGAAAATCTGAGAAGTTTCAACATGGGTTCGAATCTCACCATTGCAGATGGTGAAACTTGAATTTTAAAAAAAAAATCTTTTAAAAATGCTGGCTAATGGCAAACATAGTTATGATTTTGGTTAAAAACCCATCTAGTTCCCTTTAGGGAAGGGAGTTGTCCATCCTTATCCATCTGAGCTACATCGTATTCCACAACAATGTGGTTGGCTCTTAACTACCCATTGGGCAATTAGGAATGGGACCATAAATTCTGGTCTACCAATAGTGCCTACATCCAATAAATAAATAAATAAATAAAAACTCCTGAGGTCTGTAAAGCAAATCATAAATGTACATTTCCCCAAAATGGAAGAACTTGGGAAAAAAATTATTGCTTCAGAAACAAAAAACAGCCAACCAAAATCACTGTTATCAGTGGATGTGGCACTTCAGTGAGAATAACTTGCTGAATATTATTACATAGTATTAAGGTTTGTTTGGATGGATTATGCACTCTTGGTTAATTAGTCAGACTTTGAAAAGAGCTCAAAAATCAGATCATTCAAATAGGGGAAGTGTAAGAATATCTCTGATGCCTCCACCAGAACCAGCCATTCACTGTGTCAGAATTATTGAATCCCTACATTGTAGAAAGAGGCCATTGTGCCTATCAATTCCACATTGACCCTCTGAAGAGCATCCCATCCAGACCCAGGCCCCCATCCCAGCACATTTAGCATGGCTAATCAATCTAGCACATCTCTGAACTCTACAGACAATTTAGCATGGCCAATCCACTTAACCTGCACATCTTTGGACTGTGGGAGGAAACTGGGGCACCTGGAGGAAACCCACACAGACATGGGAAGAATATGTAAACTTCATGCTATGGACTGAGGATAGAATTGAACCTGTGCCCCTGTTGCTATGAGGTAGCAGTGCTAACAACTGAGCCATCATGCCAGCCTAATCTTTCTTCTCCAGTCCAAATCAAAGTCCGTCCAGCACATGGTGTTACAGAGAAAACTTTTGGAAGTTTCTCATTTTTTTCCAGTGGATCGATGCTTTCTGCAAAAACATCAACAGAATGTCATTTCATGAGGCAGGAGTGTGGGTCTGCTCTATAATAAAAGCATGTCAGTCAATAACTTTGTAAAAAAAGATCATAGATCGTTCTTGTTCTGATAATACTGCTGCACAAAATGTCACCCAGCCCAATCTGACATTCTGTTTGAAACATATATTTAAAATCAATACTCCTTCATTAATGAATAGCACCCAACCACATCCTATTAAAAACCAGCACATATTGGAAACTGTAAACTACAAAGCACAAGTTCAAGTTTAAAAGGGCAGGTGAGTTTTAAACTGAGAAAAAAGTGGTCTCTTTTCTGATACAGCAGAAATTCCAGCCAAAAGGACAACGGATGCTGGAAATCTAGAACGAAAACTGGCAATGGGTAGTGTGTGGTAGCAGCCTACGTAATGCCAAGACGGAAAGTGTGGGAAAAGGTACTGAAGCCCTAAAATTGTTGAACTTGATGTTAAGCCCAGAAGACTGCAGGGTTCTCAAGCAGAAAATGAGGTGCTGTCCTTCCAGGAGCAAATGGCTGCAGATGCTGGAATCTGTACTGAACTTCCCACAGCTATTAAATCCCATTCCGACTTATCACTAAATGTCTTTATCAAGACCCCACAGACACCCGAGCACTGCCCGCTCACCCTGCCAAGCCTAGGTCAACTTCTCCCACCCTCCCCACAGCGCCTCCCCCCACTGCCCAAGATGAGTCCCAACTCCCTTGATCCCTTTCTGGATGTTGAACAATTATGACACCTGCTGAACCTCCCAAACCTCCCCCACACCTGACCCAATTTCCATTCCTGACCCCCACCCCTCAATCCCACTCTGTCCCTCTCATACTCAATTTTTCCAAAACCCATGAAGCCAAGCTCCCCATTCTGTAGAAGATAGCAAGAACTGCAGATGCTGGAGTCAAAGTCAATACAGTGTGGTGCTGGAGGAACACAGCAGGCCAGGCAGCATCAGAAGAGCAGGAGAGTCGATGTTTCGGGCCTAGATCCTTCATCAGGTCCAGGCCCGAAATGTCGACTCTCCTGCTCCTCTGATGCTGCCTGGCCTACTGTGTTCCTCCAGCTGCACACTGTGTTGTCTCCCCATTCTCTAATCTACCCTACACTCTCACCCACTTATGCACCACCTTATCCTGCCATTCCAACACCCTGCCTACTTGTCACACCAACATCTCACCCACCTGGAATAAAGAATGGGAATAGGAGTGACCTGTGAAGAGACATTGGATCGGTTAGGTCTAATTCACCGGAGATTAGAAGAATGAGGGGGGAGTCTTGCAGAAACCTTTACAAGTAAAACAGGACTAGACCATGCAAACACAGAAAGGATTTTCCCAATGACCATCAGTTGAAGAAACAGGGTAGACATTTAGAATGAAGATAAATTTCTTCACCCAAAGAGTGCTGAACCTGTGGAATTCTCTGCCACAGAAAGGCCAAAATTTTGAATACTTCAAGAATGGTATAAATATAGTTCTTCAAGCTAAATGGGTCAAAGGGAACGGGCAGAAACTGGAAGAGGGTAGAGAGGTGGACAATCAGCCATGATCATATGGAATGGTGCAGCAGGCTTGAAGGGCCAAATGGCCTCCTCTTGCTGCTTTTTTCAAAAAGAAATCCTCGTTTCATCACAGGGTGTGTGTTTAAATCACTTGTTACATGAGAACTTGCAAATTTTCATCATTCGGCACAGGCTGCAGCAAGGCAAATTTCAAATCTAAATTTATCCAAAGTGACACAGCAGGACAAATTCAAATTTAACCCAATTTTGAAACCGTATATATACCCTATTTTGAGAAGGCACATTGTGCGGGATCATTTTGACTTCTGGCAATAGTGTAAAGTGGGCAATGTTGGATCATCTGCTTATGATATGTTTCTCTCCAGTTTCATTTTCAATGCCAAGTTGACTTGCATATCTGTGAAGAGCAGAAGAAGATCCTTCCTTTGTGTGAGTGTTGAAGTTGTAACAAGTCATGTGGCCTAGTTTGATTAGGGAACAGAGATGTGACAGCAATCATATAAAGACCCTGGGAATTACATCCTTCCTATACGTCTACATTAGCACTACTTTCACCACATTAGCGGGGTTTTGACACATGGGCAAATTCATTAATATTACATTTTAGTCTGTTTCTAAACTGCAATATCTGTTGAAAAATATTTAAAAATCACGAGGGATATATTGTCGTCAAACTGTGTCATACATTGTCTTGAAACTTCAAAACATCATTATTTTTACTGAATAAAATCCAGCTATGATGTGTAATTATGAATCAGATTCAATGCTTCTCTGCTCATCCTTGTTCAAAATGTGTCACAAGATAGCTTTTATGGATTTATTTAGTGGAGATAGCAAATGGAAACAAGTGGAAAATATTGCATGAAGAATCCTCAGTTCTATGCATTTTCCCTTGTTTCAAGGAACAAGCCTCCCCTCCTACAAACATCATTGTGGGCAGGAAGTTCAAATACGCATCCTGCCAGATGGCCTTCACATAACGTACTGTGGAAGTGAAGAAAGTTACCTAGACGCAGGGCTCAGTGGTTAGCCTTGCTGCCTTGTAGGACCAGGGACCCAGTTTCAATTCTACCCTTGGGCGACTGTCTGGGTGGAGTTTACGCATTCTCCTCATGTCTGTGTGGCTTTCTCCCACAGCCCAAACATCTTCAGACTATGTAGATTGGCCATGCTTAAATTGCCCATAGTGTGCAGCCTAGATGAATTGGATGTGGGAAATACAGGGGGGAATAGATCTGTGTGGAATGCTTGTTGGGGTGGATTTGATGGGCTGAATGGCCTGTTTCCACACTGCAGGGATTCTATGACTCTTGAGGAATCTATCCCTTAGTAATTAGTTGTTGTGCTTCTTCAAATATGGGACCTAACATCCATTTTGCAGAGTTCCTATTGACACTACCAGATCAGTGAATGAGCTGGAAAAAGCTCAGAGAACAGGACTCACAGTGAACAGTTAATTTTTCAGCAAAGCCCATTTATTGAATGAACAGCAAAACCAACAAAGACTATTTACAGAGTCTACTTAAACAAAACAGGGGCCCAGAAAACCATTCATTTATTTCAAAAGCAAAACCGTAAGCATCAATGCTTATCACCAATTAAATACTTCTTGTCCAAATTCCTGCTCTTACTTTGAAGCCCTTCCAAATTTAGTTAAAAAAGCCTTTGGACAAATATCTTTTGGTCAAATAACCTTTATTAATAACTTTTGAGAGACAGGTTTAACATAGATCCGAATGTTAATCAAAGATTTGTGGAAAGGAAAGCGACTACTATTATTTTACTATTTACACAAAGACTACAGATCGTCAGGAGCCAATTACCAAATCCCAAAGCAGCAATAACGGCAACGAACAACCAAGGCACTCCATAAAAACACTGACAGAACAAAGTGTACTTCTCGCAGTTCATTTGTTTCAATGAAATTAAGGTAACTATAAATGCATGAAAGTTGATGAGGTAACAATAAAAGTTGATCTGGATCTTTGCAACATGTTTTCTCAGCTGTATCGGATTAAAATCCAGTTTGTACTACATTTACAAACACTGTTGAATAAACTACCTGCACCTTTCTCAACTTGGTGTGTAATGTACTAAAAATCTCATCGGCTCACCTTTTGTAGTCATTGGGAGTGAATAGCACTCACTGTTCCTGATGAAGACAACTTTCCATACATGCTAGAGCTGGGATTTGCCCCATTCTAATGTGTTTCTGCAAAGTACACCCCACAGGGGAACAGTGAATTTGCTGAGCTAAGAAAAATATCGCAAGTCACTTCAACTAATCAGAATGAAGGATCCTCACTCAATCATAGAATGCCTCCAGTATGGAAGCAGGCCATTCAGACCATCCAGTCATGCTAACCCCCCAAAGAGCATCCCACCCCACTACCCTATCCCTGGTACCCTGCATTTACCATGGCTGACCCAGCTAGACTGTACATCCTTAGATGATATGGGCAATTTGGCATGGCCAATTCATTTAACCTGCACATCTTTGGACACTGGGAGAAAATCAGAGCAACCAGAGGAAACCCATGCAGACACAAAGAGAACATGCAAACTCCACACAGACTGTCACCCAAATCAAATTTGGAATCAAACTAGAATCCCTGCCACTATAAGGCAACGACACTAACCACTGAGCCACCATGCCGTATGCAAAGTTTCAACAAGGAAGCATAAAGTTAGAAATGTAAATGAGATATAAATAGCATGAGGAAAGCAAAATAAATATTGAGAAGGGCAGAAAACAAATGGTGTAATTTTTATCCAATTAAACATTTCCGTACTACTTTTATTTCTGAGGAAATGAGACTTCACGTTTCTAAAATGAAGCATTGAATGCCAATCAGGCTGCACAGTACCAGTTACCCCTTACCACAATGTTGACCCAGTTGCTCATCAATGGACCAGCTCTAAACATATTTTCCCTTGTAACTATAGAACTAGTCAGCAACTTACCCAGAATCACATTGTCAGCATCATTTCCGTACCAAACCTACTTGCAAAGACTGCAAAAGCACATCACAAGAAATAAATAAGGAATCTCTAACAACAACACCTAGACTTGCATAAGCACATACGTCAGAAATTTCTGTACCCCTCCCACGTCGGTTATACTCTCTTCCACCTCTACCATCAGGCTGAAGATATGAAAGTTTGCGTACACATACGAACAGATGCAAGAACAGCTGCTTCTCCACTGTTATCAGACTTTTGAAAGGACCTCTTTAATACTAATGTTGACCTCTCTCATCTGTATCTCCTTGGCAGCTGTAACATTGTATCCTGCACTGTATTCTGTTACCTTGATGCACTTGGATAGTACAATCTGCCTGAAAAGCACGTAAGAACAACACTTTTCACTGTACTCCGGAACACCTGACAATAATAAATCAAATCAAATCAAAGATTTTAACCTGTAATGATGGGAAACACGCTTAAAAGTATTGTTCAGTTTCAGTGAAATGTGAATTTTTTTTGCCGAGTGCCACTTATCTGATGTGATTTAAGAATTCAAGTTAAAAAAAAGTTAGGGAAGTGTTTGAACAGTAGAGGAAACTATCGCACCTAATTGCATAATTTCATCTGCCTTCCTTCACAATTCCTGTAGGATTTTATTCTACAGCCATCTACAGAAGGAGATAAGTTTGCAGATAACACCAAAGTTGGAGGTGTAGTGGACAGTGAAGAAGGTTACCTCAGAGTACAATGGCACCTTGATCAGATGGGCCAATGGGCTAAGGAGTGGCAGGTAGAGTTTAATTTAGCTAAATGTGAGCGCTGCATTTTGGAAAAGCAAATCAGGGCAGGACTTATACACTTAATGGCAAGGTCCTCGGGAGTGTTGCTGAACAAAGAGACCTTGGAATGTAGGTTCATATTTCCTTGAAAGTGGAGTTGCAGGTAGATAGGATACTGAAGAAGGTGTTTGGTATGCTTGCCTTTATTGGTCAGTGCATTGAGTATAGGAGTTGGGAGGTCATGTTGCAGCTGTACAGGGCATTGGTTAGACCACTTTTGGAATACTGCATGCAATTCTGGTCTTCCTGATGCAGGAAGGAAATTGTGAAACTTGAAAGGTTTCAGAAAAGATTTACAAGGATGTTGCCAGGGTTGGAGGGTTTGAACTGTAAGGAGACGCTGAATAGGCTGGGGCTATTTTCCCTGCAGTGTCGGAGGCTGAGGGGTGACCTCATAGAGGTTTATAAAATCATTAGGGGCATGGATAGAGTGAATTGCCAACCTCTTTTCCACTGAGTAGGGGAGTCCAAAACAAGAGGGCATAGGTTTAAGGTAAGGGGGAAAGATGTAAAAGGGACCTACAGGGCAACTTTTTGAATTGAATTAAATCATTTATTGTCACATGTATTCAATATAAAAATGCAGTGAACAGTGTGTAACTTTGCCGTACATACATGGCGCCATTCACATTAACTTAGCATAAGAAAAGAAAAGATAACTTAAGAGAGTCTACTTTCCTTTCCAATGCCATTGTCCCACTCCGGTCTTTCCAACCCTCGCCATGGTGCTGCTAACATCCTGCTCTGGGCTGCCTCAATAGCCCGCTCTCACCGACCCACTCTCACCGGCGCACTCTCACCGGCACACTCTCACCGACCCACTCTTGATCCGCCACTGTCGCTGTCGGACATAACCCGCGTGTTCAGCTCCCGCCACATTGATTCCCTGTTGTGACCAGGCTCCTTGCCGACTCCTTAGGTAGGTCATTAAAAGGGGTGGAGGGGATAGAACTATCACAGAGGGAGAGAGAAGGGAGGGAAAAAAAAATGACGGACAAAGAAAGAAAGAGAAAGGGAACTGACGAGCAGAGGGCAGCTCTGAACGGAGCAACTTACCCTGCTGCCAACTTGCCGGAAATTTTCACACAGAGGGTGGTGCGTGTATGGAATGAGCTGCCAGAGGAAGTGGTGGAGGCTGGTACAATGACAACATTTAGAAGGCATCTGGATGGGTATATGAATAGGAAGGGTTTAGAGGGATATGGGCCAAATGCTGGCAAATGGGGCTAGATTTATTTAGGATATTTTTCCAGCAGCAGAGAGAGAGGTGACAGTGAGGACCAGGGGGCTGCCGGGAAGGTAAGCTTTCCCTCTTAAAAGGACTTACCTCGAGCGTTAGCGGCCTTCATTTTCCAGCAGCAGAGAGAGAGGCGACAGCGAGGACCAGGGGGCTGCCGGGAATATATTTGGGCAGCGGCTCAGCTTTTGACCTTATCCAACAGGTACGAGATACTTGCTCCCTGTGTGGATGAGGAAAAGGGCTGCGGGGAGGATGAGCCAGATCACTGCGGCACCATGGTGCAGAAGGCCATTCAAGAGGGGGGAGCAAATAGACAAGTGGTAGTTATAGGGGATTCTATCGTTAGGGGGATAGATAGTATCCTTTGCAAGCCGGATCGGGAGTCCTGGTGTGTTGCCTGCCCGGTGCCAGCGTGCAGGACATCTCTGACCGGCTTGAAAGGATATTGGAGCGGGAGGGGGAGGATCCAGTTGTTGTGGTCCACGCTGGGACTAACAACATAGGCAAGGCTAGGATGGAGGACCTGTTTGGGGATTATCAAGCACTAGGAACGAAATTAAGGAACAGGTCCTCGAGGGTCATAATCTCCGGATTACTGCCCGAGCCACGTGCAAATTGGCTGAGGGATAAGAAAATTAGGGAAGTAAACACGTTGCTAAGGGAGTGGTGTGGGAAAGAGGGGTTCCATTTCATGGGGCATCGGCATCAGTTTTGGAACCGGAGGGATCTGTACCGATGGGACGGTCTCCACCTGAACCGATCTGGAACCAGTGTTCTTGCGAAAAGGATAAATAGGGTGGTCACTAGGACTTTCAACTAGTGAGTTGGGGGGGAAGGGAAAGGGAAAACAACAGGGAGTATGATGGTAAATAAAAAGGTAAGCAGCAGGTTAGCATGTGTGCAGGAGGGTTTAAGTTCAAGGCAGACTATGAAAGAAGCAAAAAGGAAGGATAACTCAGGAGATATTATTAGAGATGTTGGAAATCATGAGGGTAAGAAAGCTAGCATAAAGGCACTTTACCTGAATGCTCGTAGCATTCGTAACAAGGTTGATGTGTTAACGGCACAAATAATTGCGAATGAATATGATTTGGTAGCCATTACGGAGACATGGTTACAGGATGGTCACGACTGGGAGTTAAATATCCAAGGGTACCAGACTATTCGGAAGGACAGACAGGAAGGTAAGGGAGGTGGTGGAGCTCTGATATTCAAGGACGCCATCAGGGCGGTGCTGAGAGATGATATAGGTTCTATGGAGAATGAGGTTGAATCCATTTGGGTGGAAATTAGAAATTCTAAGAGGAAAAAGTCACTGATAGGCATAGTCTATAGGCCACCAAATAATAACATCACATTGGGGCGGGCAATAAACAAAGAAATAACTAAAGCCTGTAAAAATGGTACGGCAATTATCATGGGGGATTTTAAACTACATGTAGATTGGTCGAACCAGCTCAGTCAGGGTGGCCTTGAGGAGGAGTTCATTGAGTGTATCCGTGATAGTTTTCTTGAACAGTATGTAATGGAACCAACGTGGGAGCAAGCTATCCTAGACCTGGTCCTGTGTAATGAGACAGGAATAATTAATGACCTCATAGTTAGGGATCCTCTTGGAAGGAGTGATCACAGTATGGTTGAATTTAGAATACAGATGGAGAGTATGAAGATAAAATCCAATACAAGGGTCCTGTGCTTGAACAAGGGGAACTACAATAGAATGAGGGAGGACTTGGCTAAAGTAAGCTGGAAACAAAGATTTTATGGTGGGACAGTTGACGAGCAGTGGAGGACTTTCAAAGCAATCTTTCAAAGTGCTCAGCAAAAGTATATTTCAATGAAAAGGAAGGACCGTAAGAAAAGGGGTAATCTGCCATGGGTGTCTAAAGAAATAAGGGAGGCTATCAAATTGAAAGAGAAGGCATACAAAGTGGCCAAAAACAGCATGAAACTAGAAGATTGGGAAAACTTTAAAGGTCAACAGAAAGCCACAAAAAGAGCTATAAGGAAAGTAAGATAGAACATGAGAAAAAACTAGCACAGAGTATAAAGACAGATAGGAAAAGTTTCTATAAATATATAAAACGAAGAAGAGTGGCTAAAGTAAACGTTGGCCCTTTAGAGCATGAGAAGGGGAATTTAGTTATGGGATATGATGAAATGGCCGAGGCATTGAACAGGTATTTTGTATCGGTCTTCACAGTGGAGGACACTAATAACATGCCAGTAATAGACAAAGAGACAAAGGTAGGTGAGGACCTGGAAACAATCATGATAACGGAAGAGGTAGTGTTGGGCAAGCTAATGGAGCTAAGGATTGATAAGTCTCCTGGCCCTGATGGAATGCATCCCAGGGTACTAAAAGAGATGGTGGGAGAAATAGCAGGTGCACTGGCAGTAATTTTCCAAAATTCGCTGGACTCTGGGGCAGTCCCAGCAGAATGGAAAACAGCAAATGTGACGCCACTGTTTAAAAAGGGAAGTAGACAAAAGAAGGGGAATTATAGACCAGTTAGCTTAACCTCTGTAGTGGGAAAGATGCTTGAGTCTATTATCAAGGAAGAAATAGCAAGGCATCTTGATAGAAATTGTCCCGTTGGGCAGACGCAGCATGGGTTCATGAAGGGCAGGTCATGCTTGACAAATCTTCTGGAATTCTATGAAGACATTACGAGCGAGGTGGACAATGGGGACCCAGTGGATGTGGTGTACCTAGACTTCCAAAAGGCCTTTGACAAGGTGCCGCACAAGAGGCTACTGCATAAGATAAGGATGCATGGCATTAAGGGTAAAGTATTAGCATGGATAGAGGATTGGTTGACTAACAGGAAGCAAAGAGTGGGGATAAATGAGTGCTATTCAAGCTGGCAGTCAGTGACTAGTGGTGTGCCTCAGGGATCGGTGTTGGGACCGCAATTATTTACAATTTATATAGATGATTTGGAGTTGGGGACCACGTGTAGGGTGTCAAAGTTTGCAGATGACACTAAGATGAGTGGCAAAGCAAAGTGTGCAGAGGACTTTGCAGAGGAACATAGATACATTGAGTGAGTGGGCAAAGGTCTGGCAGATGGAATACAATGTAAATAAATGTGAAATTATACATTTTGGTAGGAGTAATAGTGAAAAGGATTATTACTTGAATGGTAAAAAGTTGCAGCATGCTGCTATGCAGAGGGACCTGGGTGTCCTTGTGCATGAATCACAGAAGGTAGGTCTGCAGGTACAACAAGTAATTAGGAAGGCAAATGGAATTTTGTCCTACATTGCTAAAGGGATTGAAATAAAAAGCAGAGAGGTTATGTTGCAGCTGTACAAGGTGCTGGTGAGGCCACACCTGGAGTACTGTGTGCAGTTTTGGTCTCCTTACTTGAGAAAGGATGTACTGGCACCGGAGGGGGTGCAAAAGAGGTTCACTAGGTTGATTCCGGAGTTGAGGGAGTTGGCTTATGAGGAGAGACTGAGTAGATTGGGATTATATTCATTGGAATTCAGAAGATTGAGGGGCGATCTTACAGAAACATATAAAATTATGAAGGGAATAGATAAGATAGAAGTAGAGAGGATGGTTCCACTGGCAGGTGAAGCTAGGACAAGAGGGCATAGCCTCAAGATTAGAGGGAGCAGATTTAGGACTGAACTGAGAAGGAATTTCTTCACCCAGAGGGTTGTTAATCTATGGAATTCCTTGCCCAGTGAAGTAGTTGACGCTACTTCAGTAAACGCTTTTAAAAAAAAGGTAGATTTTTTTTGAACAATAAAGGAATTAAGGGATACGGTGAGAACGCGTGTAAGTGGATCTGAGTCCACAAAAGGATCAGCCATGATCTTATTGAATGGCGGAGCAGGCTCGAAGGGCCAGACGGCCTATTCCTGCTCCTAGTTCTTATGTCTTATGTCTTATGATATCTGGTCAGCATGGATGAGTCGGGACTGAAGGATCTGTTTCCGTGCTGTACATCTCTATGACTCCACAACATAAGTGACTGATTGATACCCTCTCTGTGATCATAATAGTTATCATGAGAGGCAAATGTTAGATAATGCAAACTTCATTAAACACATAAGTTGCACTCCGATAGTGGAAACAGAATATAAATATTGAGCAGAGCAAAGAATGTATTCAACTCACAAACTAAGGTCAATCTCACTTCTGAAATCCATTTTATGTTGTGTCGTTCAATATTAATTTGTGTCACAGAACATTATGTCAAGCAAATTGGCATTGAGTAATTACATAGCATACATTTTTATTGATGAGCTGCCAAACAGTTCAACTTTCTTTCTTCTATTACAAATGGAAGTAGTCGATAAAATCTTGAGATTCCTGTTATATAAAATTACTTTCAGAAGCTGAACAATGACTATACATGATCTATGGTCTGACAAATTCCTGAGCAATGCCCTTTGTGATGAATCCATTGTATTCTGCACTATAGATTTAAGGTTTTGTATGAATCCAGCAGAGTGTAACAAACTAGCAGTTGCTCAAACTGTGTTCTTAATGAGGACAGGAAAATTGAATCAGATTGTTTGGAGACAAAAGTATATCAATCGGATTTGTCAGAGGATGACCAAATGTAGGTTTGGATGAAAAATCAAAGCATAAGTGTTGGTCAGATTATTACTCCAGGGTAGGGGAGTGCAAAATTAGAGGGCATTGGTTTAAGATGAGAGGGGAAAGATACAAAAGAGATATAAGGGGCAACATTTTCATGCAGAGGATTAAAATGCCTGTTAAATTCCACAGGCAGCCATCCTGCCATATCTCTGCCTGCCTCTAAACTCTGCCTGATTTTGTGAGGGTGCTAAAGAGGCCAAGGGCCATCATGTTTGATCTTTTCCCACATGATGCATTTAAATGGGCAACTTTATTGGACTAATTAAGGACTGCTTCCCGTTTGCTTGCTGCTCTCTGCCCAGCAGCAGGTGGGGAGAAGGAAGCTCAGCAGGGAAAATGCTAGAAGCTCCTATTGGAGAATTTATAGCTCGGTACTTAGATAAGCTCAAAGTTATCAGGCTGAGTCAACATGGTTTGGTGAAAGGAAAATCACATTTCACCAAATTATTGCAGTTCTTTGAGGAGGTAACGTGTGCTGTGGATAAATACGATGGAGGCACGTTCAACTGGGGCATTCAAGAGGGCATTGGATACTCGGATCGAAATAGTATGCAAGTGAATGGGGAAAGAACAGAGGATTAGTGTAGGCAATGATGTTGAATTGAAGAGATGGTAGAGGCACAATGGGCTGAATGGCCTGTTTCTGCACCTTAACAATTCTGTGATTCTGCCAGGGAGAAATATCAACATACTATATTTACATTTTCAGACAGCATTTGATAAAGTGTCAAATCAGAAGTTATCATGCAAATTAAAAGCTCATGTTGGAGGGAATTAGCATTTTAGCATGGATTGAAGACTGGCCAGCTAACAGAAAACAGAAAAATATAGAACAGGTTTGTCATTAGAATCAGTGCTGGCACCTCATCTGGCTATACACTTGCTAGGCCAGTTTTAGAATACTGCATTCAATTCTGGTCTCCCTGCTATAGGAAAGATGTTGTGAAACTTGAAAGGGTGCAAAAAAGATTTACAAGGCTGTTGCCAGGTTTGGAGGGTTTGAGCTATAGGAAGAGGTTGAATAGGCTGGGGCTATTTTCCCTGGATTGTCAGAGGCTGAGGGGCTGACCTTATGGAGGTTTATAAAATCTTGAGGGGCATGGATAGGGTGAATAGCAAAGGTCTGTACCTCAGGGTAGGGGAGTATAAACCTAGAGAGCATCAGTTTAAGGTGAGAGGAGAAAGATACAAAAGGGATCCAAGGGGCAACTTTTTCATGCGGAGGGTGGTGTGTTTATGAAATGAGCTGCCAGAAGAAGTGGTGGAGGCTGGTACAATTACAACATTTAAAAGGCATCTGGATGGGTAAATGACTAGGATGGATTTAGAGGGATATGGGCCAAATGCTGACAAATGGGACTAGATGAATTTAGGATATCTGGTTGGCATGGATGAGTTGGAACAAAGGGTCTGTTTCCATGCTGTACATCTCCAAGACTCCATGACTCTATGTTCGCAATTTATACAAATTACCTAGATGAAGCAGAAGAAGATCCCATCGTTTACCAATATAAAATATGAGTGGCAAAATAAGCTATGAAGAGAAGATAATGAGGCAACAAAAATATATAGAAAGGTTAAGTGATTGGACAAATCTGAATTGCAAATGGCTAGCATACAGCTTCAGCAATTCATTAGGAAAGTTAATCAAATTCTATCTTTTATTGTGAGGGGAACTGAAGACAAAAGATTATGCTTCTGTTGTACAGGGCACTGGTGATGGCCTTGTGGTATTGTTGTTGGACTATTAATGCAGACACCCAGGTCATTTCCTGGGGACGTGGGTTCAAATCTTGCTATGGCAGATGGTGGAATTTGAATTGAATAAAAAATCTAGAATTAAGAATCTAATGATGACCATGAAACCTTTGTTGGGAGAAACCCATCTGGCTCACTAATGGTGCCTAGGGAAGGAAATCTGCCGTCTGACCTACATGTGACTCTAGACCTGCAACAATGTGGTTGGCTTTTAACTGCTCTCTGGGCAATAAATGCTGTCTAAGCAGTAACACCCTCATCCTGTGAATGAATTATAACAAGAGCATATCTGGAGAACTGTGCTTAGTATTCATCAGCTAATTCAAGGAATGATCATTGAAAGCAGTTCAGAGGAACTTACCAGCTGAATACATAGAGTGGCCAGGCTACCTTAACAGGAAAGGTTGAACAAGCCAGGGTTATATCTATTGGTGTTTAGAAAATTCAGAGGTAACTTGATTAAAACATATGAAATCCTGAGGGATCTCAACAGACTGGATTTGCAGGGAATGAAACCTAAAACTGGAGATTACTGCTTAAGAATTGGCTTTGCCCATTCAAAACAGAAATTATGTGACTTCTTCTCTCACCAGGGTTACAAGTGACTGGGACTCTCTTCCACGAAAGATGGTGGAAGCAGAGTTTTTGAATAGTTTTAAAGCAGATTGGATGAATTCTTGGTAAGCAGGATGTAAGGTAGACTATGTGCTTTATATATTCTTAATATATTTTGTTGTGAGTTTAGGATTTTGATTTTTCAGTTCGCAAAATGTGGGTTTTCTGAGTTAAATTTATAATTTAAATAGCAAATTCTAAAGCTAAGTCTAAAAATCTGGTTTAACAGCACACAATATTCAAGTTATGGCCTCACCAGTGTCTTATACAATTTCATCATGATATCCCTACTTTTGTATTCTATATCTCTACCAATGAAGGAGAGCATTCCATATGCCTTAGTTACAATGTAATCTACCTGTACGGCTACATTTCGGGACCTGGGCATTTGAACACCAAGATCTCTCACTTCATCTACCCCTCTTAGCATATTTCCATTTATTGTGTATTCCCTTTTACTGTTTAACCTCCCTAAATGCATAACATCACACTCATTAGAGTGGAACTCCACCTACCACTTTTCTGCCCATTCCACCAAGCTATCTGTATCATTTTGGAACTTACAGCTATCCTCTACACTATCCACTACACAGCCATTTTTTATGTTGTTGCAAATTTCCCAATTGTGTCCCCCATGTTCAAGTCCAAATTATTAACGTATAAAACAAACAACAGGGGTCCCAGCTCTGAGCTGTGTGGAACACCACATGAAAAAATTTTCCATTTGCAAAGGCAGCCATTGACCATTATCCTTTGTTTCCTGTTATTAATCCAGTTTTGCATCCAATTCAACATTTAACCCTGTATCCTATGGCTATGACTTTTTTTGACCAGTCTGCCATGTGGGACATTGTCAATGCCTTACTAAACTCCATGTAGACAACATCCACTGCACTACCCTCATTGATCCTCCTTATCCCTTCCTCAAAGTATTAAATCAAATTTGTTAAGGCATGACCTTTCTTTAACAAAGCCATGCTGACTATCCCTGACTAGTCCAAGCCTTTATCAATGACAGTTTATTCAATCTGTCAGAATTGATTCTAACAATTTGCCCACCACTATAGTAAGACCAACTGGCCTATAATTGTTTGGCATTTCCTTTGTACTGTGCTTAAGCAACAGGGCCACATTTGCATTCCTCTAACCTTCCAGCACCTCACTTGTGTCTAGTGAAGTTTGGAAAAATAATCCTAATCTGCTATTTCCTCTTTGACTCCTTCACAGTCCTAGGGAAAAATCTATCTGGGCCTGGCAACCTATCCACTTTCAAGGAATCCAACTCCTCTTACTGTTCATCTCTCATTATGATTATTTTGTCCAATATTTCACACTGCTCCTCATGGATTACTATATCTATATCATTCCTTTCCTTTATGAATACGAAGACAAAAATAAACATTTAAAATTCTTCCCATATCCTCTGTATCGTCACACAAGTTTCTTTCTTTGTAGTACTATCCTGAATCAAACTGTGAAAGTAGTAAAGCTAGAGGACATAGTTTAAGCTAACAATAGGTAACTTTAGTGCTGACCTCAGATGGGTCTTCACTCACAACAGCCCCAAGGCCAAGGTGTAGTGTCAGAATATGTGCAACAAGTAAATGTCACTATAGGGAAGCATAGGGGAGGCAACGCACCACAGAAAGCATTCCATCCAGGTGCATCATGGTTTGGTATCGTAATTGCTGTGCCAAGGACCGTAGGAAACTACAAAGAGTTGTGAACACAACCCAGCCCATTACACAAGACAACCTTCTACTCACTGACTCCATTTATACTTGTTGAGGTCTCGGGAAGGCAGCCAACATCATCAAAGACTCCTCACGCCCTAGTTATAATCTCTTCCAACCTCTTCCATCTGACGGAAGATATAAAAGGTTAAATGCACTTACCAACAGATTCAAGGACAGCTTCTGCTGTTATTATTCTGAATAGACATCTCAAACTTTAAATTTAATGATGATCTCGTTCTTTGTGCACCTTCTCTGCAGCCATGCCATTGTATTCTTTGCTCTGTTCTATTGCCCTAATGCACTTTGTATTGTATGATTTGCCTGTACTGCACACAAAACAAAACTCTTCACTGTACTTTGGTACATGTGACAATAATAAATCAAATCAAATCAAAAAATGACCTTATAGTGTTATTGTTAGTCTATTAACCTCAAGACACAGGTAACATTCTGGGAGAAATAGTAGGAACTGCAGATGCTGGAGAATCTGAGATAACAAGGTGTCGAGCTGGATGAACACAGCAGGCCAAGCAGCATCACAGGAGCAGGAAGGCTGAC
>NC_063352.1:9623749-9648267 GCF_021869965.1 Rhincodon typus | reverse complement strand
TTCCTTCTTCAGAAATTTCTGAAGAATGGTCTGGACCCGAAATGTCAGCCTTCCTGCTCCTCTGATGCTACTTGGCCTGCTGTGTTCATCCAACTCTACACCTTGTTATCTCACATTCTCCAGCATTGGCAGTTCCTACCACCTCCCTCACCTGGGCTGGCCTACGTGTGAATCAAGACCTGTAGCAATGTAATTGACTCTTAACTGCTCTCTGAATAATTAGGTGTGGGCAATAAATACTGACCAAACTAGTGATGATTTAATAATTTTTGAAAAAACTGGATGAGTTATAAGGCCTTTCTGATCCATAAGCATTATGATTTAAATATCTTATTCTCCAGTAGCAGCAACATAAAATTTGTTTTTTGAAAGCAAAATACTGCAGATGGTGAAAATCTGAAATAAACACAGGGAATGCGAGAAAAACTCAGCAGGTCTAGCAGCATCTGTGAAGAAAAATCAGAGTTAACGTTTCGGGTCCAGTGACCCTTTCTCAGAACTGAGGAAGGGTCACCAGACCCAAAACATTATCTCTGATTTTTCTTCACAGATGCTACCAGACTTGCTGAGCTTTTCCAGCAACTTCCGTTTTTGTTCCTGATTGACAGCATCTGCAGTTCTTTCAGTTTTTAACAGAGTTTTTGAGTCCAGTATGTCTCTTCTTCCAAATTGTTTTTATTTGTTTAACTTAAATTTCTCAAGTATTTTCTTTCTGTAGCCTTTGATTTTGTATTTTCAGTGATTTGCTGGACATTACAGATACACTACATCCAAATACAATGTCTGGATCTGTGCTATTGCAGATAATCGTTCTCTTTCTGTCATTTAACTTCAGTTGAGAGAATGCCAGCCAGCATTTGTCTGCTCAGAATCGATACCTCAGCTCCTGCCTCAGTGCTTCAATTTATACTCACTGCATAATTTTTGTGTTTGTTCTTTTCTTGTCACTTATTTCCCTGTGTTTTCAGAGTTCAAGTCCCATTCCCTTGGCAGTTCTTCACACTGAGAATTAGCTTGTTTTCTTACAAATTATTCTCTCCGATCTTAGTGATTCTGTGAGTTATGAATTCAATTACATTTTAACCTATACCTTTTCATGCTTACTGCGTGCATCTGAAAATTGTCTGTCAAAAAAAAATCACATCTCGTTGCATCATCTTTCTGATGTGCTCATTACATCCTATCCTTGCTCAAAATTGAAATAAGTATTTATTGCTCATTTGATTCCAAAAATATAGAATTTTTATTTTCTTGAGTTTGTCATCTCCTCTTACAACTCTTAAATAAACTCCAAACCTCCAGAAAGGATGAACAGGTTGGGCCTGTATCTATCGGAGTTTAAAAGAATGAGAGGTGATCATATGGGAACATATAAGAACTTGAGGGAATTTTACAAGGTGAATGCTCAGAGGAATTTCTGGTTGTGGGAGAGACTAGGATTCAGGAAGACTTTAAAAATGAATGATGTCCCTTTGAAGACAGAGATGCAAAGTGTTTTCTCTCAAAGGATTAGGATTTTGTGGATTTCTGTTCCCAGACTTTAGTGGGGGTGGGATAATTGAATATTTTGAAGGTAGACGTAGACAGATTCTTGACTACTAAGAGAGCAAAAGGCTATTTGGAATAGGTAGGAAAGTGGAGTTGACTGGTTCATAATTTGCTTGTCCTTATTAACCACACTATTTCCAATCTTCTCAAATTTACACATTTTACAGTCATAGAGTCATAGAGTCATACAGCACAGAGACAGGCTCCTCGGTCCAACCAGTTCATGCTGACCATAATCCCAAACTAAATTAGCCCCACCTGCCAGTGCTGGGCCCATATCCCTCCAAACATTTCTTATTCATGTACTTATCTAAACGCCTTTTAAATGTTGTAACTGTACCCACATTCACCACTTCCTCTGGTAGCTCATTCCACACATGAACCACTCTCTGAATAAAAAAATTTTCTTCCATTCTCTTTTTAAATCTTTCTCCTCTCCCCTTAAAAATATGCCCCGTAGTCTTGAAATTCCCTACCCTAGGGAAAAGTCACCTACCATTCACCTTATCTATTTCCCTCATGATTTTATAAAACTCTATAAGATCACCCCTCAACCTCCTACACTCCAGTGAAAAAATTCCCAGCCTATACAGCCTCTCCTTATAATTCAAACCCTCTGTTCTCAGTATTATCCTGGTAAATCTTTTCTGATCCTTCTCCAGTTTAATAATATCCTTTCTATAACAGGGAGACCAGAACTGGACACAGTACTCCAGAAGAGGTCTCACCAATGTCCTTTACAACCTCAACATAACGTCCCAACTCCTATACTCAAAGCACTGAGCAATGAAGGCAAGGGTGCTATATGCCGTCTTAACCACCCTGTATATCTATGATGCAAATTTCAAAGAATTGTGTACCTGAACCCTTAGGTCTCTCTGTTCTACAACACTACCCAAGACCCTACTTTTAGTTGTACATCCTGCCCTTGTTTGTTTTACCTAAGTGCAATATCTTGCTTTATCCAAATTAAACTCCATCTGCCACCCTTCAGTCCATTGGCTCAATTGGTTAAGGTCTCTTTATAATCTTAGATAACCTTCTTCACTGTCCACTATACCACCAATCTTGGTGTCATCTGCAAACCTACTAACCATGCCTTCTATATTCTCATCTAAATACTTCATATAAATGACAAACAAAAGTGGACTCAGCACCGATCCCTGTGGAACGCTTCTGGTCATAGGCCTCCAGTCTGAAAAACAGCCCTCCACCATCACTCTCTGTCTCTTGCCGTGAAGACAATTTTGTATCTATTGGGCAAGCTCACCCTGAATCCTATGTGACCTAACTTTACTAATTAGTCTACCATGCTGAACCTTGCCAAAGGCTTTACAAAAAGTCCAAATAAACAATGTCTACCACTTTGCACTCATCAATCTTCTTGGTTACTTCCTCAAAAACCTCAGTCAAGCTTGTAAGACATGAGTTCCCTCGCACAAAACCATGCTGGCTATTCCCAATCATTCCTTGCTTTTCCAAATACATATAAATCCTTTCTTTCAGAATCACTTCCAACAATTTATTTACCATTGAAGTCAGACTGACAGGTCTATAGTTCCCAGCTTCTCCTTACATCTCTTCTTAAACAAAGGCGCATTAGCCACTCTCCAGTCATCTGTCACTTCACCCATAGTTATGGATGATACAAGTACTTCTGCAACGGTCCCCGCAACTTCCTCTCTAATTTTCTACTACGTCCTGGGGTACATTAGATCAGGTCTCGGAGGGTCCCAGCGATTTATCCATCTTTATATTTTCAAAGACCTCAAACACCTCCTCTTCTATGAACTGTTTCCAAAACATCAAGATTTATTTCCTTGAGTTCTCTAACCCCAATTTCTTTCTCTGCAGTAAAAACTGATGTGAAATAGCCATTTAATATCTCTCCCATCTCCTTAGGTTCAACACAAAGGACAACCTCTTTGATCTTTAAGGGGCCCTACTCTCTCTTTAGTAGCTCTCTTGCTGTTAATGTACTTATAGAATCTCTTTGGATTGTCCTTAACCTTATTTGTCAAGACTATTTCATATCCCCTTTTTGTCTTCCCAATCTCTCACTTACGAATGCCCCTACACTCTTTATACTCTTCAACAGAATCCAGTTGTTTCCATCTAATGTATGATTCTTTTCCATTCTTGACCAGAACCTTCATATCTTTATTCATCCATTGTCCTCTAATCCTATCAGCCTTACCTTTCACTCCAACAGGAACATAATGTCTCTGATCTCTTGTTATCACGCTTTCGAAAGCCTCCCACTTATCAGACATCTCCTTAGCTGCAAAAAGTCTACTCCAATAATTTTTTGGAAGTTCTTGTCTCATACCATTACAATTTGCCTTACTCCAATTAACAACTTTAATTTTAATGGAAGGTTTATTCCTTCCCATAACTATCTTAAAGCAAATAGAATTATGATCACTAGTCCCAAAGTGATCACCTGCTATCACTTCAGTTATTTGCCCTACCTTATTACCCAAGAGAAGCCAAGTTTTGGTCCTTCTCTAGTAGAAAAATTTACATATTGATTAGGAAAATTTTCTTGGACACAGGTAGCCCAAGCCAATGTTTGGAAAATTAAAATCATCTACTATTACAACCTTATTATTCTTATATATATCTGAGATCTCTCTACATATTTTTATCACAATTTCCCTCTGACTAATGGGGGGGTTCTATAGGACAATCCCATCAAGGTGATCTTTCCTTTCTTATTTCTAATTTCAATGCGTATATTTTCACTGGATGACTTTTCAGAAATATCTCCTCTAGTTATAGCAGTAATCTTTTCTGAATCAAAAATGCCATACTCCCTCCTTTATTGCCTCCCTTTCTATCTTTCTTACAACATGCTAAACCTGGAATATTGAGCTGCCAGTCCTGTTCGTCCCTCAAACAAGTTTCTGTAATAGCTATGACATCCCAAACCCGTGTTCCCAAGCATGCTCTGAGTTCATCGGCTTTACCTTAAGATCCTGTTTCATTTTCATGTTCTTCTCTTATGATTTCTTGCTGTGACTCTCCTCTTCCACCTCTCCTTCTTATTGGCGTGTTTATCTGGAGTTGTTGTAATAGATTCCTTGATCTTCCAATGTATCTTCTGCCAGTGGATGGACACAAACCACAGAGATACAATGGAAAAGTCCACTACCGTTTTCTATCTGTGATTTCCGCTGAAGCTAAGCTAGTGTGGGAGATTGGGAGAACGGAAATAAAAGTTCTTCACACCCATTGAATGTGTGTGTTTTATGTTAATATTGTAGCTAGGGTTCCCTAGTGCACAATGTGTACATTGCAGGGGGTGAGGTTATCTGTGTGGAACATAAACACTGACATTGATCAGTTAAGCCTAAAGCCCGTTCTTGCACATTAATGATGATGTACTTCTATTTATTGATAAAAGGATAGATCTAATATAATATCCAATCAACTTTAAGTGAAATGAAGCAACACTCAGTCAACCTCTGCTTAGCTTCATCTTGTATACATAGCTGCTTCTTGACCTCAGATCTATTGAGATGCTTTGAAAGACAGTGATAGCCTTTGAGGTGTATTCCCACAGCTCACCTGCCTGATATTCCCCATCGCTACCACTATGTGGTACTGGGTGAGAGTCCCTTGTAACCTCCTCCTTTGTTTATGCTTTTCCCTGAGCCTTTCTAGTGATTAGTGGTCGAGGATATACCAGCATTGAGTAGCTACGAGAGAGGCACTGTCCTCAACTAACAAGAAGCTCTTACACATTCATAATAAGTACAAATACATTTGGTCAGACAGAATTACTAGGACCTTAGGGATCTGCTATAGATACATTTGCTCTCTCTGAAAGCCAGAGTAGAATTGATTGGCTCCATTCATGGGTGGTGTGTGACATCAGTAGAATGGATGGAGCCAATAAGGTATGAATATTAACCCCTTCCGAACCATTACGTTGCAAAAGTGAATGTTCGCATTCCAGGTATTTTCATTGTTTTAGGTCAGAAAGCGAAAAAAAACAACTGCTAGATATCACTCAGCCTGTTGGCAAGCGATGTGGAGAGAACCAGAATTAAGAATTTGAATTATCTCGGTCTTTTGGAAACCAGCTGGAAGACAGGAGAGCTGGCAATATTGGAGAGTGGTGGAATTGGCATTGGGGTGAAAACCTGATGTCTTCCTGTCTCAATGTGTATTGCTTTGCCCTGTGCTTTAAGCCTTCCTTTAACAATCACTTCACAATCACTGGAGAGTCAGTGTACAGTGATACCTTCCAAATGTGTGACGTTTCAGTCCCAAGTTTGTCCACAAAGGCAACTAAAAACTCAGCCAATTTAAAAAATGTCTTGACTCAGGCAAAACCTTGAGTAGACCTTTTGCTGCCTTTTAGAAAATTAGTGGGTGTCCACCTGGCTTGAAAGAACTGTTGTTTTGCTTCTGTCAGTGTAGAGCACACGCATTTGAACAAGATACTTTACATTTCAAATGGTGATCTAGCACTTTGTCAATAGAATCAATGTACACTCAGCATTGATCTATGTTCTGATTCGTTGTAGAGAAGTGCTCATTCAAAAACCCCTTGCTGGCTAATACTGTCTTTCAAAGCAATGATTGAAACAAGAGTACTCAGAGTTGAGATAACAAGGTGTAGAGCTGGATGACCACAGCAGGCCAAGTAGCATCAGAGGAGCAGGAAGGCTGACGTTTCGGGCCTAGACCCTTCTTCAGAAAAGAAGTTGGTTGGTTTGATGGAAACAAGCTTCTCGAAATTTTCCTCAGCGCAGATAGAATTTGGTTCTGATCTAATGCAATGTTGCAGTGTGATGGCTAATGACCTGCGACTATCGAGCGGTGATACTTATGTTAGCTCCCACAAAATAAGGACAAGATGTAGGTCATATAGTACTGAATAATTCAACGAACCTTATTGCAGCTGCTGGTATTTATATATGTACCCAATAATCTCAGGTATTTGCAAGTCTGGGCTTAAGCTAAGCAATTCAGATATACTGCAGCATATTTCCCTCAGCATGTCATGCTGCAAGAAGACTCTGGAGTCTGAGATCTTTATACAGTTAGGACACTTGTCATGATATGGTGTTGACATTGTATGTCCTTTGAAGATGCATTGCATATCTGCTTCAAGACAGAGCGCAACAGCATCAAAAGCACAAACGAAACAATGTTAACAGCTTGTTTCAAGGTTGCACTCCTCGGGTCACAAAAACAAAGTGGAACTTAAATGTGCTCTTTAGAACAGAGGGAAAAACATCACGACTGCAACCATCTCCAAATCACTTTGGGTCAAAACATCTGATTTGCTTGCTACTGAAAGTAAGATCTCACATAATACTACCTTTATCCTGAGGAAGCAGGTGCTGGATCTTTGTTGATCCAGACATGAGTACTGAGTTCAAATGGGTCCTCAGCATGTAGACTGCAACGGTTCAAGAAGGCAGCTCATCACCATCTTCTCAAGGGCAACTAGGGACAGGCAATAAATACTGGCCAGCCAGTGATGCCCACATTCCAGGAGTGAATAAAGAAAAGATCCTTTTTTTGGAAGGAAGAAGAACAACATAGTTCCAAGTGTGGTTTGAAGGGGAACTTTCAGATCATAATCTTCAGAGCATGATTGATTCTTGCAGACATGATGACCAGGTGACGTCTTCCTATGCCGTGGATTTTCCAAGTGCAATTGCAAGAATAGACATTGTGTCAAGGTGTGCTGAGTCCTTAATTCACATATAAATCTACTTTGGAATTGCAGTTTAATTCCTGTGGGTCCTATGTCACGGTAGTAACATCACATCAGCCAACTAATCATCGCTCGATGCTGCAAGAAATCTGTCTTCTCTCGTTTCATTTTTCTGCGGTGTAGGATAGCTGCTCTGTGAGTGTCATGTGCTGGCACCCAGGGAGTCAGACAGTATCACAATTCATGTCCTGTGCATCCAACTTGCAGACTATTTGTTCATCGGAAACCATGAATCACTTGATTATAGTGGAACGACTGTAATGCTGTATCAGCAACATAATCCCTACACACAGTAACCTCTTCTGAACTCAGTCCCAGCCAAAACTGTGTTCAGCATGAAGATCCTTCCTTGTATGCTTCTGTGTTAAGATTTTAATTAGCTCTAATGTGACTGTCGCTTTGATTAAAACACCTGTAGTTAGACATGTAATCATCTTTGTAAAATGTTTAACTTTGGCTTGTTTTGCTTTAAATTTAGCTCGCAGATCAACGAACAGGGCAGAACATCAATAATGGACACAAAGGCAAAGGGCGAGAGGGAAAAGGGAATGCAAAGGCTGACAAAATAACATTCCGCATTTGTGTAGCACCTTTAATATCATATTATAATCACAATATCTTTCACTAAAATGCCATCAAACAAAATTTGACACTGTGGCATGTTAAGAGATACTCAGAGACTAAAACCTTGGCCAAAAAGTTTTAGCTTTTTTAGCTCTCTCCTCCTTTAAGACACTCCTTAAAAATTTAAGGAGTGTCTTAAAGGAGGAGAGAGAGGTTTCAGTAGCATATTTCAGATTTCAGGCCTTGGGCAGCTGAAGGCATGGAATTGTCGAGTAAAGAAATTTGGACACCCACAAGAGGCCAGAATTAGAAAAGTGCAGAGATCTTGGAGGATAATGTTGCGCAAAGGCTTCAGGACCCCGGAGCACCTTGAGATGATGTCACAAGCTGCACATCACTGAGCATAATTAGCACAGACTGGGTGAAGTTAGAACAGATTACACTAAACTATACTGAGCTCAATACCACTCTACACTGGGACTCTTTGACACTAGGAAGATTGAGAGAGTACGTGGACATGAATAGATGAAGAAGATCAGTCGCCTTTACTCGATATAACTGTATGTCAGAGCCTGGTGTGTAATCTATGAGTACTATGTGTCAATGTATTTAGTGTTAATGTACAATAAATAGTATTACCTTGAAGTCTAACCGTAAAGACAGTTCTTACCTTTGCCTTCTCCTTGGCCAATCTGTCTTGACCCCAAACTCCTAATGTAATGTCAAACCAAGTGACAGAAGAGGTCACATGACTGGATAAGGTTAAAGAGGTAGCAAGGCTGGAGGTCCTAGAGGGATTTGTAAACAAGAATGAGAATTTAAAGGTCATGTTTTAAGACTCCAGATCACAGCTATAAATTTTGCTTAGAAAATCTAAAACTAGTCTATTTAACTTCTTGTTTAATCTTCTCATCTCATCATTGACTAATTGAAAGGACATTCAAAGTTTTTTCCATGTCTATGCCAATAGCATCATATAACCATTTGCATGAATCACATGAGTCACACTGCAACATATTCCGTTATTCCCTCACCATTACAGTCAATAAATAATCTTCCTCCTTCTCTTCCAGTCAGCTCTCAAAACACTGGGTTAATACAGTAAAGTGTTGGCCAGGATTTTGGTTGATTCACTTGTTTGGACTGGCCCCATTTTCACTGGCATGGAAAAGACTCATGCATGAGGAAAACCCAATCTCAGCAAGGCCATTCAAAGCTAGTGCTGAGTTCAAGGGGACATACAGCACATGGATTGCAGAGGTCCAGGGAAGCAGCTCACCACCACCTTCAAACTAGGGACAGGCAAGGAATGCTGAATAGCTAGCGTCGCCCACATCCCACGAGCAAGGAAAGGATCCTTTTTTGTGAACAAACTGTCATATATTTCTAAGTCAAGACGGTGTGTGGTTGGAAGGGCAACTTTCAGATCATGGTATTCAGACTTGGGTAGATTCTTGATGAACATGGGGAGAACGGATTATTGGGGGATATGCAAGAATGTAGAATCGAGGTTAAACTCAGGTCAGCTATCATCTTATTAAATGATGGAGCAAGCTGGAAGGGCTGAATGGTCTACACTTATTTCTTAATCTTATGTTCCCATGCATCTGCCACCCTTGTCCTCCTGGATGGTCGAAGTTGTGAGTTTAGAAGGTACTGTAGTGGATTGAAGAGGTTGCATGAAGAAGAGTAAAACAGTGTTCGAAAGGTAGTTCAAAAAAACTGGTTGGAAAAGATAAAATAACCTGATGCCAGCGCAATGTGTAGGTGACAATTAGTATCCATCAGATATTTTCATACTATATTACCTCCAAAGTAAAATAAAGTCACCAAGTATTCCCAGGCTGTCTGGAACACCAATACCTGCAAGTTCCCCTACAAACCATTATGATTTGGAACTATATCACATTGCTTCAGTGTTGCTGGGTCAAATGCATAGCATTTCCTTCCTACTCAGCACTGTGAAGTAGTTATCCACTATAGATCGCAGCAGTACAAGAAGGCAGCTCATCAGCACTTTCTCAAGGGTGATTAGGGATGGGCAATAAATACTGGTCTAGGCACCAAAATGCAGATCATATGAACGAATATTAAAAGAAGGTGATGGCTCCTTCAGATATTGACATTTGGAATTCCTTGCAGATGGATGTACATTATCACCTTCCACATTGCTTTAAGATTGCCTTAGATTGTTTTCATTAATATTCCTTCATGTTATCCTCTCAAATTCAATTCCATCAGGGAATTTCTGGTGCCATGGCCATTATTTATCCCTTGAGCAATGTCAGGGAGAAAGCTTTTCTGGTAATCATATAAAATGCCTTCATTGTTCAGACCATTGAGTATAAGAGTTGGGACTTCATGTTACAGTTATACAGGATGTTGGTGAGGCCACTTTTGGAATACTGTATAGGCCAGTTTAATTGTGTTATGGACCAGACCAAACCCCCTCAAAGTATAATAAGAAGGTAGCCTAGACCCTATTTTTTTTCTTATTTTAAAGGTATTGCATTCCAGATGCAATTTGATTGGTCAAACCACCAGTCTTGAAGCAAAATACACTTCATTCATGCACTATAGTTAAAACACACCAAAAGAAAGAAGAAACAAAACCAGAAGTTGCCGGAAAAACCTCAGCAGGTCTGGCAGCATCAGTGAAGAGAAATCAGAGTCAATGTTTCCAGATCCGGTGACCCTTCCTCAGGACTGACCCAAAACGTTAACACTGATTTCTCTTCACAGATGCTGCCAGATCTGCTGAGCTTTTCCAGCAACTTCTGTTTTTGTTTCTGATTTACAGCATCTGCAGTTCTTTGGTTTTTTTAAGAAAATAAGAAACTGGAATAACGTAACACTATTGGAAAACTTAACAGAATAATAGTTTATTTAACTACTAAACAGTTACCGTTCCAACATAGTGACATCCCATAAATACATCCTTGGCAAAGGCAAATTCAGTAAAATAGATTGTCTCACAGGCAATTCTCCAGTCCAGGAGGAAAAACTTAAAGAGAAAACACTAAGAGAGAGACAGCAGCAAGGAGAGATGTACTGCAGCTTCCAAATCCAGCTTCAAGACCCCAGCAACTGCTACTGAAAAACCAAAACTAAAAATCCTGGTTCTGTGGGAGCTTGACCCCATCCATTCAGGCTGCTTCTATTGTTCCAACTTTTTATAAAATCCCAAAGCCTCACAAACTGTTTACTTTATTAGAATCAAATAGACAACACATAACCTCTGTCTTAAAGCCCCTCCTCAAAATAAAAACCAGGTAAACATACACCTCTTATAGCTATAGTATAGCTACACAATTGTTCATCCCCAGTTGTGTCATATGTTGCAGTACCAACTACTGGTGTCTTGTGATTTGGACAGAGTGTTGCCACCAATTTCTTTTCCATCCTGTTTTAATGGTAGAGGGTATACCATTAACAAGTCTTAATGAGAAGAAGCACTTATCTAAACAGCACGATAAATAAAAGCTGTATTGATTGGTGAGGCATAATTACAGAGACTATCAGGAGTTGGAGATGACATAACTGTCTCCATTGGTGCCTCACCCTCAAACGTTCAGTTCTCCAGCATAAGATAATGCCATTGTCATGAACGTGGTTTTAGTGTTAATTCTTTCACAACCATTACTTTATACAACATTATCCCAACCCTCAAGCTTTTATCTGTATTGTTAACAATTATACATTCAGGGGCATAATTAATTCTACATTTTTCACTACGCCTTTGTAATTTTATACAATCATCTATACTGTCTACAATGCCGCCTAACTTTGTGTCATCAGCAAATTTGGATATATGACTTTCTATTCCATTATTTGAGTCATTAATAAATAATGTGAAATGCTGTAGCTTTCTGAGTCTTTATCCATGTAAATAATATTCAGCTACCCTATTCTTCACTCCAAAGTGCATAACCTGACATTTTCCCACATATATTTCATCTACCAAATTTTGCCCACACGTTTAACCTATCTATTTCCCGCTGTCGACTCCTTTTGTCATCCTCACCACATGCTGTCCACAAACTTGTTGATGGATAGATTCACTTTCCTCATGCAAGTTATAAACTAATTGTTGCCCCAGCAGTGATCACTGTGGCATTCTACTAGCTGTGGGTTGCCATTCTGCAAATAACCCCCTTGTCCCAATTCTCTGTCTTCTATTAGTTAACTAGTCCGCTATCCATTTCCAATACAATACCTCCTTGGGCTCTTTTCTTATTAAGTAGCCTAACATGTAGTAGCTTTTCAAATACTTTCTGAAAATCCAAATATATTATATCCATTGCTTCCCCTTTGTCTATCCTGCTTATTATCTCTTCAAAGAATTCTCATAAATTTGTCAGGGCATGAGTTCTCCTCCATGGAGCGATGCTGACTCTGTTAGATCATTTTAAGAGTTTCTAAATACTCAGCTCTCACATTCTTTGTAATGCTCTCTAACCTTTTCCCAATAATAAATGGTAATCTAACTGGTCTATAGTCACTTTAGTTGAGGGTCTCTAACAAGGTGGCATTTTTCTAAGGTGAAAGGAAGGAGGTTTAGAGGGGATTTGAAAAACTATCTTTTCACCCAAAGGGGTCTGGAAAATCACTGCCTGGTATGGTATTTGAGATAGATAACCTCACAACCTTTAACAAATACTTGGATGAGCATTTGAAATGTCATAATATACAAGGCTATGGGCCTAGTGCTGGAAAGTGGGACTAGTGTAGATTTAGTGCATTTTTGGCAAGCCAGACTGGATGGGCCAAAGGTCCTCTTCTGAACTGTATGATTCCATGATTCCAATTATATCTTTTAAAAGGGGGATTGGATCATTCTCAGAAGAAAAAATAAAATTGCAGGGCTATCACTAAAAGGTAGGGCAGTGGGACCAGCTGAGTCACTTTTACAATGAGTTAGCACAGACACAAAAGGCTTGAAGGCTCTTGTAGTGCAGTGGTAGTGTCCCTACCCAGCTGGGAGGCCTGGGTTCAAATCCCACTTGCACCAGCATTGCATAATAATATTCCTCAACAGGTTAATTAGAAAATATCAGAGACGATCAGCTGAATGACTTCCTTCTGTGTTGTAGTCATTTTATGATTCTACGATTCAGTAAGTTTACTGCATGCTTCATTTTCACAGGTCAATACGTGGGAAGGTTATGAGAATAATAGGTTCGGTTTCTTTTGGTCTTTTTGAAATCTCTTGCATTTACAAATTACAATGGAACAGCAACTGGAACATTAGACTGGTATCAAATAAACACCTTGCAAATTCCAGGACTGCAAAGTGCCAATTTCTCATTACTTGAGGAAGAAAATACTCCCTAGCATTGAAACTGAACAAATAAAGTAATATATTTTGCTTAGATATAGGCTATTTGCTACGCCAATTTTAGTTTGCATCCTGTAGCTACCCAATTTTATGGCACTACATTTTGGAGGTATATTGTATTTGGGAAAGTATAGGCTCAACAGTTTGAAAAGGCAGAATGAATATAAGGAGAGGTCAGCATTAGACCAGTATGCTTCAAAGATCTCTGTCATTTCAAGTGTGAGTATCTACTTATCAGTCTTTGCCTTGTAGGGCTCAGCAAAACCTCCCAATGAGTTTTCTGAAAGAGACCATAAATGCCTATTCAATAGATAAAAACATTTGATTTTAAATGAGTTGAGGAACTTCACCTTGTAAACCACTGCCTTCAAGAAATGAATTTGATCCAGCTTACCTCAATCACACATTTTAAATTACTTAACCCTCTCCCCCTCACTATCCATCATCAGATGAGCAAGATCATTCAATAACTGTTGCAAGCTGTTGATGAGTGGATTGCAAGCCAGATGGAGAAGTATGAAGCCATTTGAAATTGTACTTCATCCATTATTTGAAATTACAGAATGCAGGATTAAATATATCTGCCTCTTACCTACTGAACCAATGTCCCAGCAGTCTCACTTTATATATGCTCTAGGCACTTAATTAAAAATGCTGTCACCTATATGTTTTAACAACATGGTTAGCATACCATTAATTACAATGGCTGAAGACTTAACTGTAACTAGTACAACAGCAATGGCCCATCTCTATCTGTCTAATGAATTGAAGGAAAATATTAACTAGTTTGTGCAATTTTCCCTCGTAAATTAACCCTCAGAGTGTGAGTATACTTCTGGTCAAGCTCTGCTGCTCTCTTTTCTAAAGTGTGACTAGAGACCATAAGACCTTAAAAAATAGGAACAGGAGTTGGCCATTCATTCCTCAAGCTTGCTCCACCATCCAATAGGATCACGGTTGATCCAACACACTCCTCGTATTCACTTTCCTACCCTTTCCTTGTAACCCTTGATTTCTCTACTGATCAAAAGTCTACCCTTCTCAGCCTTCAATATGGACAAGGACTCTGTCCTCACAGATCTCTGTTGCAAGTGCTCCAAAGACTCACAGCCCTCTGAGAGAAGAAATTCCTCCTCACCTCAGTCTTAAATTGGCACCCTTTTAATCTGGGGCTATGCCCCATGGTCCTAGACTCCTCCATGAGGGAAAAAACATCATCTCAGCATTTAAAGCTGCTTATAGTACTTTAGGTATGGTCCAAACTTGGCTTTGAATAGTCGTCAGTAATTGTCACCAAGACTTGATGGTATTCAAAGCTTTCTAAGTTTTAAAGATAAAAAAAAACTGCAGATGCTGGAATCCAAGGTAGACAAACAGGAGGCTGGATAAACACAGAAAGCCAGGCAGCAACTGGAGGAAAGGAACAGTCAATATTTCAGGTATCACCCTTTTTCAGTTCTGATTTTATTTGTGCCTCTGTAAATCAGTGACTATTGTTCATGCAGTTTTAGCTACAGCAGACAACCTCTTACCTGTGTTAGATTAGCTGCGATTTTTACTATGGCTCTATTTGCCTTATCAACTGCATTGTCACATTGTGGAATGCTCCTCAAAACAGATCATGCTCTAAGACAGTGTGCACACATCAGTAAGAAAAAGATCACTTGCATTTATATTGTGCTTTTCAAAACTTGAAGACATCATTAGCTACTTTACAGCTAATGAAGTTCTTTAGAAGTCTAGTCATTGTTCTAATGCTTGAAACACAGCAGCTAAACAGCACACAAGTTCCGCAAAAGCAACGTAATAATAACTGGATAATCTAGTGATGTCGAACACGGGATAAATATTGACAAGGAGGAAAGGGGGATATCATTATTTATTCTTCTACAATTGAATCTTTTGCATTCACATAATAGAGCAGGTGGGGTTTTCTTTTGCTATTGGCTTGCTATTATCTCCGAGAGAGCAGCATTCCCTCAGTGTCAGCCTGGAGTTGTGTTGAAGTCTCTGGAGTGGGTTTAGAGCTCAGCCTCCGTGAAGAAAAATCAGAGTTAACGTTTCGGGTCCGGTGACCCTTCCTGTGATTTGTCTTCACAGATGCTGCTTGACCTATTGAGCTTTGCCAGCAACTTCTGTTTTTGTCCCTGATTTACAGCATCTGCAGTTCTTTCGGGTTTTACTTTGAATTCACAGTCTTCTGACTACCAACGAAGCCATTGTTGACACATTAGATGGCTTGTACTACTTAAAAGCGAGAGTTGTTGCTCTGCAACAGCTTCTAATGACAACATCATACATGCATAAAATAGTGCAGTGTGTTACTGCATAAAGCCAAAATAATCAGAACAGCATGATACTGACATGCTGGGAGTACACAATGTAACTGATGATGACACAGAGAGCTCCTCTGAGATATGTCACTCACACTTGCAAACCGGCTTGTGTGCGCTGATTTTAATAGAATTGGTCCCCACAGTACACAAGCCATGGATGAGAGAACATTTGATCTTTAGGGGAAAGGTTAGGAATAGAATGTATAATTTTCTTCACTGATGCGGAATCAGAATTTAAACAAACATCTATAAAGATTCAAAGAATCAGGACTTGCTAACGGATCAGATCAAAAACTGTGAAAGTGGATCACCAATGTACATATTTTCCCCTTAAAAAGTCTTTTTTTTGACTGAACCCATTGCTAGCAATATTATGGCTGTATTTATGGAATGGTCTGATCCCAGAAACTTAAGCCACCACTATTCCTTCATGCATATTATCCTCTTTGATTCTCTTGGGCATTGAGTATTTGGACTGTTCTCTAAGCCTAATGTATCCAATTAGACTACTCCTTCTCTAAATATACTGCAACTTATCTAAAGCGCAACTCTTCCTCTCACTTACTAGTTATTGCTTTTAAATCAACTTGCTTAGACATCTAATAAGACCATAAGATAGAGGAGCAGAATTGGGCCATTTGGCCTATTGAGGTTACTCCACCATTCATATGTTTCTCAACCTTATTGTCCTGTCTTCTCCCCATAACCCTCCATCCCCTTTCCTTCTGCAGTAATGAGTTCCACAGATTCACCATCCTCTAGCTGAAGAAATATCTCCTCATTCCAGTTCTAAAGGATCATCTCTTCACTCTGGCCATGGGTCCTAGACTCTCCAACTGACAGAAACATCCACTTCACATCCGCTCTATCCGGGCCTCTCAGATTTCTGTAAGTTTGAATCGGTTTTCCCCCTCATCCTTCTCCATCAATTACAGACCTAGAGTCCTCAATCGCTCCTCACATGACAAGTCCTTCATCCCTGATATCATTCTTGTAAATCTCCTCTGGATCCCCTCAAATGCCAATACATTCGTCATTAGATACAGAGCCCAAAGTTGCTCACAACATTCCAAATACAGTCTGACCAGAGCCTTAGGCAGCCTCAGAAATACATCTCCCTCTTGTTTCTAGCCCTACAGAACTAAATGTTATAATTTCACTTGCCTTCTTAACTACCAAGTGAACCTGCATGTTAACCGTAAGAGAATCCTCAACCAGGACTCCCAAGTCCATTAATGCTTCAGATTGCTGAAGCTTTTCCTCATTTAGAAAATAGTTTATGCCTCCATTCTTCCCACCAAAGTGCATAGCCTCATACTTTCCCATATTATATTCCATCTGCCACTTCATTGCCCACTTTCCTAGCCTGCCCAAGTCCTTCTGCAGCCTCCCCGCTTCCTCAACATTACCTGTACCTTCACCTATCTTTGTATCAGCTGCAAACTTTGCAACAATCCCCTCAAATTCCCCTTTGTCCTGATCATTAATGTATAATGTGAATAGCTGCGTCCCAACATGCAGCACTGTGGAATCCCACTAGTCACCAGCTGCCATCCTGAAAAAAGACTCCTTAATGCCCATTCCCTGCCTTCTGCTAGTCAGCCCATCCTCTATCCATACCAGTACTTTTCTTCTACCACCATGGGCGCTTATCTAACTTAGCAGCCTCCTGTGCATCACCTTATCATTTAGCACGGCCAATCCCTTTAACCCACACAACTTTGGGCTGTGGAATGAAATCAGCACACCCAGAGGAAACCCACACAGACACAGGCAGACTCCAAACTGGCTGTTAACCAAGGCTGGAATTGAGCCCAGATTCCTGGTGTTGTAAGGTAGCAATGCTAACCATTGTGCCACAGTGCCAGCCACCATTACCTCCTCAAAGAATTCCAGCACATTTGTCAGGTATGACCTCCTCTTGACAAAACCATGCTGACTCAGCGCTATTTTGTCACACACTTCCAAGTATTCCATCTTACCAATGGCTGTGGTCAGGCTAACCAACGTTTAGCTTCCTGTCTTCTGCCTCCCTGTCTTTTCAAACAGGGGAGTCACATTAACAATTTTCCAGATCTCTGAGGCCTTTCCTGACTCCAATGCCTCTACAATCTCCTCAGCTCTCTTGTTCAGAACTCTGGGGCATAGTCCATCTGGTCCAAGTGATTTATCAACCTTCAGACCTTTCAGTTTCCCCAGCACCTTCTCCTTAGTGATGGCCACTGCACTCATCTCTGCCCCCTGACAGCCTTGAATTTCTAGCCTGCTGCTGGTGTATTCCACTGTGACAACTAACGCAAAGTACCTATTCAGTTCCTCCACCATTTGTTTGCTCCCCATTACTACTTCTCCTGCCTTGTCTTCCTGTGGCCCAATGTCCACTCATGCCTCTCTCTTACTTATTGGATAGCAAAAAAAAAACTCTTGCAATCTCCCTTTATAATACTTACCCTCATATTTTATCTTCTCCCCCCTTATTGCTTTTCTTGTTATCCTCTGCTGGTTTTTTTATAGTCTTCCCAATCCTCTGGCTTCCCACTAATCTTTACCACGTTGTATGCATTTTTCTTTTGCTTTTATGCTGTCCCTGACTTCCCTTGTCAGCTATGGTTGCCTCATCCTCCCCTTAACATGTTACTTCTTCCTTAGGATGAATTTCTGCTGTGCCTCCTGAATTACCCCCAGAAACCCCTGCCCTTGCTGCTCCTCCATCTTCCCTGCTAGGCTCCCCTTGCAGTCAACTCTGGCCAGCTCCTCCCTCATGTCTTTGTAGTTAATTTTACTCAATTTTAATATCATTATGCCTGATTCCAGCTTCTTCCTCTCAAACTGCAGAGTGAATTCTATCATCAGGGCAGCACAGTGGCTCAGTGGTTAGTACTGCTGTCTCACAGCACCAAGGACCCTGGTTCAATTCTAGCCTCGGGGTGATTGTCTGTGTTGAGTTTGCACATTCTCCTTGTGTCTGTGTGAGTTTCCTCCAGGTGCTTCAGTTTCCTCCCACAATCCAAAGATGTGCAGGCTAAGGTGGATTGGCCATGCTAAATTGTCCATGTGTAGATTAGGTGGGTTATGGGGGATGGGCCTGGGTGGGATGCTCCAAGGGCCAGTGTGGACTTGTTGGATCAAAGGGCCTGTTTCCACACTGCAGGGATTCTATGAAATATTGTGGTCACTGCCCCCTAGTGGTTCATTCAATTAAGCTCCCCAATCAAGTCTACCTCATTACACATCACCAGTTCCAAAACTGCCTGTTCCTAGTGGGCTCTACCACAAGCTGCTCCAAAAAAATCCATCTCATGTGTATTCCATGAATTTCCTTCCTTGAGATTCCCACCAACCTGATTTTCCAAGCTTGCCTGCATATTGAAGTTACAGATGATAATTGTAATATTGCCTTTCCTACATGCCTTTTTTATCTCCTGATTTATTTTTTTACCCACATCTTGATAACTGCAAGGAGGCCCTTACATAACTCCCATTTGGGTCTTTTCTCTTTTGCAGTTCTTCAACTCAACCCACACAGATTCTATGCCTTCTGACTCTGTATCACTTCTCACAATAAATTTAATTTAGTTTTGTACTAAAAAGGCAACCCGCACTCTCTGCCCAAGCCTTTTGATGGGAAGTGTATCTTTAGATATTTACTTCTCAGCCCTGATCCCATTGCAGGCATGTATCTGTGATATCCACAACACCGTACCTGCCAATTTCAATCTGCACTACAAGCTCATTTACCCTCTTTTGCACTCGGCGTGCCTTTAAGCACAACACCCTCAATCTTGCGTTAACTGCTCCCCTTCTCATAGTTGTCCCCTCATCTGCGGTGCCTGAAGTTAGTTTCCTGGCCCTTTCCATACTCTCTGTCCTAATACTTGTCTTGGGAACTTTACTAACCTCTGCTGAGCCCTACCCCCTTTAACATTGTCCATAATTTTCCATGGAACTGAACCCCACTCCCCACTATTTAGTTTAAAACTTCAGGGATAGGTGGGACTTGAACTCAGGACTCCTGGCTTAGAGATAGGGATATTACTACCATACCATGGAGACCAAAGTTTTCCTCACATTTAGCAACTCATATTTAATATTCTCTATTTAATATTCTAATATGTATTAAACTGATGACAGCTCTCTAATACAATGATTCCATTCTTTCCTCCTTTGAGTCTCATTCAGTCTCTGCTGATTCCAAAGTGGCACCATCATCATTAACACATTCATTTCCCTTTGGTCAAGATTAATAATTACCAGTTTCTAATGCCTGCTAGAGAGATTTATCAGCTCAAATCACCATTGCACCGATTGTTCTTCCATTTTTCCTCCTTGAATTCATTTTTAGAAGTTCAATGGGGGAAAATTCAGAATTGAATTCTTAATCTTTTTGACTGTTCTAAGGCAACACTCACAGTCTGTCAGATGCACCAGACAGATTTCACACATCGTCATCATACCCAAATCTCCGTTTTGTTGCTCTTTGTGTCTCAATGCAACATTTTGGCTGGAACAAATTGCTTGAGGGAAGATGGGTGGTGAAGTGGTAATTCCAGTGGACTAGTAATTCATGTGGCAAGGCTGAAATTTTGGGAGCTGGCAGAGATTAAATTCAATTCATCAGGGAGCCAGAACTCACTGAGGGGAAATACTAACTGCCTGTGCTCGATCTTGAATTGTCCAATGTCTCCCAGAGTGGGACCTACTGTTGAAAGCCAAAGGATCCTCCAGTCATAGACTCATAGAGTCATACAGCACGGAAACAGACCCTTCAGTCCAACGAGTCCATGCCGACCATAATCCCAAACTAAAACTAGCCCTACCTGCCTGTGCTTGGCCCATTTAACCTTTCTTACTAATGAACTTATCCAAATGTATTTTTAACATTGTAACTGTACCTGCATCCACCACTTTCGCTGATAGTTCATTCCACGCACGAGCCACTCTCTTTGTAAAAACGTTGCCCCTCATGTCCTTTATAAATTTTTCTCCTCTCATCTTAAAAATATTCTCCCTAATTTTGAACTTCCCCACCCTAGGGAAAAGACTTTCATCATTCACCTATCTATACCCCTCATGGTTTTATAAACCTCTATAAGGTCACCCCTCAAACTCCTATGCTCCAGGGGAAAAAGTGTCCCAGCCTCTGCAATGGAGAGACCTTAACTCTGCCAGTCAGGAACCCGCAATGTAAATGGACCAAGCCTCCAATGGGCACTAACAGCTGAGTCCAAATCTATCCTTCCTTATGTATTGTTTGAGGAAATATTTAAATCTCATGAGCTGCTGGGGAGAAACACATATTGAACCAAATGTCGCAGATTCAACCTTTCAATTAGTCTCACACAATTTCTTGTGGCCTGGTCTTAATGTATGTAAGCACAATGAAAGATTAATTGAACTTTTTAATTTTGGCTATTGAGTTGCATTCAGAGGCAATTGGAGCCAAGGTCATGAAGGCAAATGCTTTCACAGGAAAAAATATTGTGAACATATGAATCGGAAAGTGGACTCTCTGTTCCATTTTACAAAAGAAATGTCACATTAATTGATGTGCTCCTAAATTCTGCTGAAGGTGCTTCAAGCATACTTCCTCTCGTGTTTTATTCATTAAACGTGTACATAGGCAGTGAATAAAGTCCAGCTATAGATCCAACCATTAATAAATTTTGCATGGTTTGCATAGCAGTGTGAAAAATGCATCCAACCCAAACAGCAGGAAGCTTTGTGGATATTGTATTTCCTATAAATACAAACTGTGGGCCATTTATTAAAGTATTCATGTTCCAGTGAGTCCTACAAGAATGTGCTGTCACACTATCAATTTTTGTGCATATTATGCATTCATGACTGGTGCTCTCATACGCAGATATGACAACTGTGACAGAGCTGAGTGCCTCTAGTGAGTCATATGGGAATATAAGCCATTAATAAGCCTGCTCTCCATCTGAGGCACTATTGCATTCTCGTGCACTAGATTGGAAGGTGGTATAAGTGATATGCAAGAATCCAATGCCCAAAAATATGTTGCCATTTCCCATTGTCAATCATGGTTTAGTTAACAGCACAATCATTACAGAGGCAATGAGTTCAAGTCCCGCTCTAGAGTGTAAGTATAATACCCCAGCTGGAAGATAAGTTTAATACTGAGGAAGTGCCTTTCAGCTGAGATGTTCAAACAGAGGCCCTGATGATAAAAGATCCACGTTTTGTTCTCCCTGGCATCCACGCCAGTTTAATCCTGCAACCAGCCACTAAAATAGCTAATTAGGTCATTATTGCTTACCATCTGCAGGGCCTTGCTGTGTGCAAATTGGCTGCTGTGACATGTACTCTGACAGAGTCTATCACATTAATCATCACAGTCCGACAATCAATCACTCATCAGGTACTATCAACTTTGTGGGCCAGTTTAGTTGAAACAGAAAAACACAATGCATGTTATGAAGCAGCTATTACAACACAGAAACTGATTTGTAAGTGTGCATTTTGCAGGCTTGCAGAAAACAAACTGCCTGACGGTGTCATGATGTTGTATACACACAGCTTACAGAGTCCTTGAACTCTCTTAAAGGCAAGGTACAACAGTGATCATGCTTCTGTTGGTTATATACCGATTTGGGATTCACCAAGGTTGTAAAAGGTTCTACATCAATACAAGTCTTTGTTTCATGGCTGTGTCTTATAAATGTCACCCCTAGGAGGCCCAAGGAGCTCACATGTGCCAATAGAAAGCCAATGCCACTTGTAAGTGATCGAAGTGTGTGCTAATGCTATAACTGTGCCCTAACCACACAACAAGAATTTATTGCATAGATTTGTAACTGGAGCATGTGCCATGTAGTCTCTGGCTGGAGAATTTGGATCAGTCCTTCTCCCCTGAGGGGGTGTAGCAGCTGTTGGAGGTTTGGGGGGAGTGGGCAAGGTGGGACAGGCATGCATCCCCGGTCCCTGGGCACACCCTCCTGATTCCAGGAGAGATCCCTCTCTAGGCAGTGAGGCACTGGAGAGGGCCGGGTGGTGAGAACACAATGGCTGAAGTAACGGCTGAGGACATCCAATCCCCAGACTTCGTGAGGGACAGTCTCTACCTTTGCTCCCACCTCACCCCCAGACTCCCTGGACCCCTGGTGACATCAGCATGAGCAGACACATCCTGGTGTGGTGACATTATTGGCACTTGCTATGGCTTTTTGCCATCACCTTTCTTCATGGGTCATTTTTGCCAAGGCCATTCTGGCACCAATGTGTTCTGTACAGAAGTACAGTGCAACGCCAAAAGCATCAGCACAACGTGCTTCCATTATTTTGCCAACAGCACAACAGGAACAACTCCTTGATGGGTCTCAATCACTGAAGATTTGCTCCCTTTAACGTTGAAAGCATGTTCACCACCTCCCAGCCTAACTGATAGCATGTCTAAAAGAAACCTTTTGGTCAATTATTTCAACTACTGTGTTATATCTCTGTACACAACTTGGCTGCTGATGTTCCCACACTATAATGGTAACCACAGCTTGAACAGTATTCACTGTCTGTCAGTGTCTTTCGACATCCTGAAGTGGTAATTTTTTTTATTATTCACTCATGGAGTGTGGATGTCGCTGGCTGAGCCAGCATTTATTGTCCATCCCTAGTTGCCCTTGCGAAGGTGGTGGTGAGCTGCCTTCTTGAACCGCTGCAGTCTACCTGCAGCGAGTTGAGCCACAATGCCCTAGGGGAGGGAATTCCAGGATTTTGAAACAGTGATGGTGAAGGATCGGCGATATATTTCCAAGTCAGGATGCTGAGTGGCTTGGAGGGGAACTTGCAGGGAGTGGTGTTCCCATGTAACTGCCGCCCTTGTGCTTCTTGATGGAAGTGGTCATGAGCTTGGAATGTCACTGTATCAATGTAAAACTTTTATTTTATTTGACTCCGACTTGCTTTTTACTGAAATTTACCAATCAGAAGCAAATGTAGACATCATTGCTTTGTCAGGCAGCCCACTTGCCTTTATATTTGTTGAGGTCCTTAAATGGTCAGTTTATGGCCACTTAGTCTCACACAATTTCCACTGCTATTTTCTGTGCAATTGACGAAGAATGGAGGTAGGTCAGGCATGGGTACTGGGGAACGTGAGGGCTGTGCTGTTGGAATGGTCCATACCTCAAATTTGCTAGGGCCACTGTTCTTGCAAACTTCACAACTAGGGACATATACAAAGCAATTCTTTAAGCAGTTCACATGATGTGGAGGTGCTGGTGTTGGACTTGAATGGATAAGGTCAGAAATCACACGACACCAGGTTATAGTCCAACAGGTTTATTTGAAAACACAAGCTTTCAGAGCGTAGCTCCTTTGTCAGGTGAAGTGAGAAAGAAGCACACAGAACACAGAATTTATAAGTAAAAAATCAAAGGATCGCACAACTGATGAGGATGTATTAAACAAATCTAAGATGCTGTTAAATCTTTAATCAGTTAGAAGGTTTTAATTGATTAATATGCATATGTCAATCCCTGAGTTTCTTTCAGGTCACTGCCCTGAGAGGGCTAAAGGTTTTATCAGTGTAAAAAAGGCACAACATTTTAGGTCAAACAATGCACGTTAGGTGTGAGGCCTTGTTTAGAATCTGTTTGTGTTTTGGTTTGGAGTCAGACTGGTTTTATTTCTAAAGTAGGAATTTATAAAACGCCACATTGTCTGAGGTCTATGAATTGTGTGGCTTTTGAACAAAAAAGAATGTATCTGCAAATACAAATTCACTCCATAGATATATATGAGTGTGTGTGTGTGTGTATGTGTATGTGAATGTGAATGTGTGTGTGTATGTGTGTGTGTGTACGTGTGTGTGTGTGCGTGTTTATGTGCATGTGTGTGTGTGTTTATGTGCGTGTGTGTGCGTGTGTATGTGTGTGTGTGCGTGTGCGTATGTGTGTGTATGAGTGTGTGTGTGTGTGCATGTGTGTGTGAGTGTGTTTGTGTGAGAGAGTGTGTGTGTGTGCGTGTGTGTGTGTGT
>NC_063352.1:9561841-9623349 GCF_021869965.1 Rhincodon typus | reverse complement strand
CTGTGTGTGTGTGTGCGCATGTGTGTGTGTGCATGTGTGTGTGGGTGCGTGTGACAACATAATTGAATAGCAGCGCAGGCTCAAGCAGCTGAATGGCCTACCTCTGCTTTTACCTTGTACATTCGGGCAGCCAAGCCAGCTTTCACTCTGTAGGATGTCATTGAGCAGGAGAAGGGAGTAGCTTCTTTTGAGTGCATTGTCCCATGCCCAAAGGAACCTCTGAAAGATCTTACTTGCCCCATTCTATTCCCCCGTTCCCCACAAAATTCTGTCAACCGAGCCCCCAATGGTCAACCCCACTCCGTCTCAACACCTTGCCAGGGACTCCCAGGCAGTCTCATCAAAACCCTAGACCTCTCTTGCACTCCATGCTCCCTTTCGCCTCCTCCTCAGGGGCTGTCTGTAGTCCCAGCATTGGCCACTGTTCAATCCTGGTGCTGCTGAGTCTACAGAGCTGCTGGTCAATCTGATGAGGGAGTCGTCCTCTTTGGCAGGACCTCCTTCCAGATGGGTTTAGAGGACCCACTCTGAAAGAATTATAGCCGCCCACAGTGTAACATCATCACAGGGTGGTCAGGCTTTGGTTAGGAAGGCCAACAACTAACATTCTGATTGGAGTAAGTGGGTTTATGACACCGCGTACAATTCAACGCACAGCATGTTCCATTTTTAGTTTAGTGAAAACGGCTGCTGAAAATCTAAATCAAATTATTAGCATAAAGTATTATCTTTAGGACTAGCAAACACATATTGATGCTGAAAGGAGTAAATTTGTTCGGGCATTAATCAAAAGCCACCCAATATCTGCTCTGAGCTCGTAGTCTAACCTATCCAATTGTGATATGAACATATCCTCAGACTTGTTTTCCACAGTGTTATCTGTTATAAGAAATTGCATATCATTTAGCTTCAATTAAAAAATGCATGTGTGAGATTAACTTATTCAAAGAACAAGCACACTAAATGTTTTGTGCTGTGAGCTCTTAGCAAACCCAATTTATTTCTATGCAATTTGCTTTTAGTTTCTGAAGGTATGGTCACAGTTGGCATATCGAAGCAATTGGGATACAAGTAATTAAGTCGAATGTACTGTCAAAAGGGAGTTGAATCCTTTGATATGAAGTTCTCTTCAGAATTACCTTCTTTCAAAAAGGAATAAAAGGGAGCAATGATGGGAGGAGATGATGGTCCAGTGGTATTATTGCTAGATTATTCATTTGGAGACCCAAATAAAGTTTCGGGGAACGTGGGTTTGAATCCTGCCATGGCAGATGGTGGAATTTGAATTTAATAAAAATTTGGAATTAAAAGTCTAATGATGACCATCACCAATTGTCAGAAGAAAAGATCAACTGGTTCATTGATGTCCTTTAGGGAAGGAGACTACATGCAACTCCAGACCCACAGCAATGTAGCTGACTCTCAACTGCCCTCTGGATAGTTAGGATTGGGCATTGAATGGTGACCTAGCCAGTGACACTCTCATCTTGTGAAGGACTCAAAAAGAAATACAAACAAAAGGCTGAGGATGCTTAGAATCTGAAATATAAGTGAAGATTTGTGGAGAATCTCAACAGAGAATCTGGCAGCATCTACAGAAAAAGAAACACAGTTAACATTTCAAGCCTCAGATGACTTATTTAAAAGAGATGTTGTCTGACAGACTTATTGGGGATTAGAAATGGGACCTGGTTTTTGTCTGTTTAGGTATTTCTACTGCCTGTCTCTCCTGCCCTGCTAAATATAGAGTGTTATCTGTGTGAAGGAGCAGTTCTCGAGAGCTGGCAGAGTAAAAGTGACCTAAGGAGATCCAAATTCTACCATGGGGCGATTAGAAAGAATCTCAATTAACTTTGATAATCCCAGTGTAAGAATTTAGCTTCACCTGGGTAATGCTGAATAGATGTTAGTGTATCAGAATAGATATTGTTGTTGTGTGTGTGTGTGTGTGTCTAAATGAGAAATATATCATAAAGAATATTTCTCCCATGCAAGTATTATGAAACAAATGGGAAATTGGAGGAAACAATCTCAACAATCTCATTAAATGTACAACAAATTCCATCACGATAGAAATATTGCCAACTGTTTTTCTGGAACATGTTACAATTCAGCACGCTGGCACATACCTTAATACAGACCTCATTTTACTGAGATTATTAAAGCAGTTGATAGTGTAACAATAGAGATCTGCTCTCATGAAGGAGTCCAGAACAAAAGGTATAACCTTAGGCATTGAAGATTAAATTCCATCCATTAACTCTGGTACTGGTGTATCACGGAATCTCTACAGTGTAGAAGCAGGTGATTTGGACTATCGAGTCCGCACCAATCTTTGGAAGGGCGCCCCACCTAGACCCACACTCTCCCTGTATTTCTCATGGATAATTCACCTAACTCGCACCCTATGGGCAATTTAGCATGGCCAACCCACCTAACCTGGACATCTTTGGGACAGTAGAAGGAAACCCATGCAGGCAACATGCAAACTTCACACAGACAGTTGCTTGAGGCTGGAATTGAACTCAGGAGCCTGGCACTACAAGGCAGCAGTCCTAACCATTGTCACCCATGGTGCAGCTAACAATCAGAAGAGCAAAGCTTAAAAATGGAATACAAATAGAGAATGCTGGAGAAGTTCAGCTGGTCTGGCAGCAAGTGTAGAGAGAGAAAAACAAGAGTTCATATTTTGAGTCCAGTACAACACTTCTCCAGAATTCTTCGTCTGGTTCAAATCACAAAGGATGGAACTTCAGTTGGAATTTGTGCGGAGTAAAGTGGGGCCAGAGATTGTCATCAAGGAAAGAAATGTCACTGCAAAAGCGAGTTTTCGTGAAGAATTTATCCAACACTAGCAGGGAGATAGAAAGTAATGAATGTGAACAAGGTGAAAGATTAGAACAGAAATCCCATCAGGCAGAAGAGTAGAGTCTCTTCAATGTGGGTATACCGGGAAGAGAAGTGGCAGTGAATTAAACACAGAAATAACTGTGGATACTGGAAATCTGAAACAAATGCACAAAATGCTGAAGAAACTCTGACAGAGTTTGTGGAGACAGAAAAACAAAGTTAATGTTTTAAGTCCAGTATGACTGTTCTTCAGAAAAATCAAAAATTCTGCTCCTGTGTAACAAGCCAGGAGGTGCTTTCATAGAATCCCTACAGTGGAGAAACAGGCCCTTTGGCCCAACAAGTCCACACCAACCCTCAGAGCATCCCACCCAGACCCATCCCCTAATCTACACATCCCTAGACACTATGGATAATTTAGTATGGCCAATCCATCTAGCCTGCACATCTTTGGACTGTGGGAGAAAACTGGAGCACCTGGAAGAAACCCACACAGACACAGGGAGAATGTGCAAACTCCACACAGACAGGTGCCCAAGGCTGTAATTGAACCCAGGTCTACTGGCACTGTGAGACAGCGGTGCTAACCACTGAGCCACCATGCCACTCCAAATAAAAAGTACTTAGAAGCATCATATCTTTCTTTTACTCTTATAGTTGCTGATACTTTCTCACCGCCTGCATTTTTGCCTCATAAGGAAACTCTCCAGGCTGCCAAACTAACTTTTAGCAAATGTCTGCAGTGTTAGAAATTTCCTTCTCCATACGATGAAATATCACTTGTGTTCGTTTACAGGAGGTTGCAGTTGGCTCATTGTTATTCGAGATCGAAACACTCCAAAAGCACTGAAGTGGCAAATGTTTCAGGCAAAAAAGACAGGATCAAGGTTGCAACCCATCTCGAGGTTTAATTGCTAATTGTTTGGCATGGAAAGCTAAAGGGCAGAGATGCAGGAAGGCAGCTCACTATCTCCTTCTGAAGGAGATAAATGCTGGCCTAGCCTGCAATGCTGTCTGTGAAAGAATAACAACCATAAATAAAGGAATTTTCCAAATGGTACTGTCCTGGGGTGGGGATGGGGGTTCCGAACAAAGATCCCATGGAGTACAGGTTCATAGTTTCATGAAAGTGGAGTCGCCGGTAGACAGGGTGGTGAAGAAGGTGTTTGGTACACTAGCCTACATTAGTCACTGCACTGAGTATAGGAATTGGGAATTGTGGTGGGGCTGTACAGAACATTTGTTGGGCCACTTTTTGAATACGGTATTCAATTCTGGTCTCTCCTTGCTATCGGAAAAATGTTATTAAATTTGAAAGGGTGCAGGAAAGACTTTCAAGGATGTTGCTGGGGTTTGAGGGTTTGGGCTATAGGGAGTGGCTGAATAGGCAGGGGCTATTTTTCCTGGAGTGTTGGAGGTTTGTAAAATTATGAGAGGCATGGATAGGGTAAATAGCCAAGGTCTTTTCCCCTGGGTAGGGGTGTCCAAAACCAGAGGGGGTAGGTTTAAGGTGAGAGGAGAAAGATACAAAAGGGACCTAAGAGGCAACTTTTTCACACAGAGGATGGTGCATGTATGGAATGAGCTGCCAGAGGAAGTGGTGGAGGCTGGTACAATTACAGCATTTAAAAGGCATCTGGATGGGTATATGACTAGGAAGGGTTTAGAGGGATGTGGGCCAAATTCTGGCAGATGGGACTAGATTAATTTAGGATATTTGGTCGGCATGGACCAAAAGATCTGTTTCCATGCTGTACAATCCTATGACTTTAAATCTGGGAAAACAGTACCTAACCACAACAGGGATTGTTGCAGCTTTTATCTGTCATTACAGAAGAATAAAATTACAAGCAACCAAATTATCCAACAAACAAAAAATGTGCAATTTAATAAATGAAAATCAATCTATGTATTACACAGTGTGCTGAATAAAACATAATATGTGGTGGGGTGTTTTGAGGGCACTGTGATTTCTTCCACTCACTCATCCCCAATATTTAAAGTCTGCCAATTTTATTGAGTCACAAAGCTATTTTGTTCATTTTACATTTAAGTTCATGGCATTGGGATAAGTTGATTTGAATGTACAACCTCCTACTGCTGTGGAACAGTTCAGAACAATAATTGTGTCACTAATGATCAGTAATAGAAAGCTCAGAACTCAGTGACGGATTCGCAGAGCATCTGCACTTTGTATGTTATAATCAACAACACCTTCCAGTTGCCAAACACTTTAACTCCTCCTCCCACTCCCTTAGTGACATGTCCGCCCTGGGCTTCCTCCAGTGCCACAATGACACCACCCGCAAACTGGAGGAGCAGCACCTCATATTCCGCCTCGGGGCCTACAACCCAATGACCTCAACATAGAATTCACCGGTTTTAAAATCTCCCCACCCCCATGTCCAACATTATCCCATGTCCAACCTTCCTTCTCATCCCTGCCTCCTTGACCTGACACAACTCGTCCATCTTCTCTCCTACCTATCTGCCCCTCCCTTCCCACTGACCAATCTGCACTACCCCCTACCTGCATCTACCTATCACTATCCTACCTACCTTCCCCCAGCCCCAAACCCTGACTCTATCTATTTCTGAGCTCCCTTCCCCCTCTCCAGTCCTGATGAAAGATGTAAACCCGAAACGTTGACACTCCTGCTCCTCTGACGCTGCCTGGCCTGCTGTGTTCCTCCAGCTCCGCGCTGTGTTGACTCTGACTCCAGCATCGGCAGTTTTTGCTATCTCAGAACCATTTTCAACTTTACTTGCTGTTCAACCTCAGTTTGTGTAAACAGCAAGACATTTCCAATAATACAACAGTGAATACACTTCGTAAGTGCCTCAATGGATGTAAAATAACTTGTGACCATCTGAGGTCATGGAAGGCACTATGTAAATGCAACTCTTTCCTTCCTACTAATTGATAATTAGATGAGTCACTGAGTCTCACAGGCTAGAAAAGTTAAAATTTCAGTTCCTGGCAGCAAGTCATCAACATTAACACCTAGGTGATAATCGCCTCTGAAGCTGATGGAGTCGGGCTCATCTTATTTTTGTTTTAGTCAATGGGGTGTGAATTAGTTTGCGCTCCATAAATGGCAGGTGATCTGCTTTGTCACAGTGCAGGATGCTACAATGCTGCAGCGAATCACGGCGCAAACTGGAGGAACAACATCTCTTCAGACTAGGCACTTTACAACCTTTAGGACTTAATACGAAGTTCAACACCTTCAAATTTTCTGAAGAAGGGTCCCAACCCGAGGCATCCGCTTTCCTGTTCCTCTAATGCTGCCTGGCCTGCTGTGTTCATCCAGCTCCGCACTGACTCCAGCATCTGCAGTTCTTACTATCTCTTCAAATTGTGAACCCTCTCCCATTCCTTCCCTTTATTTTATCTTTACTTGTAACATTCTTTGTCTCCATATCCTCTCTCCCCTCCCTCAACCCTAGTGGGACTGCCATGACTTTCATGTCTGGCAGTTAGAAACACAATTGTTCTGCCATCCTCACATTCCGAACACTTAGTCTGAACTATCGACATCTTTTCTCCATCAGTACTCCACGCCTCGCCCCCAGCTACTGTATAAATGCTGTCCCCTCTACATCAGAAAGGCTGACGTTTCGGGCCTAGACCCTTCATCAGAAATGGGGTGTGAATTAGTTTGGGCTCCATAAATGGCAGGTGATCAGCTTTGTCACAGTGCAGGATGCTACAATGCTGCAGCGAATCACAGCGCAAACTGATGAAGGGACTAGGCCCGAAACGTCAGCCTTTCTGCTCCTCTGATGCTGCTTGGCCTGCTGTGTTCATCCAGCTCTGCACCTTGTTGTCTCAGATTCTCCAGCATCTGCAGTTCCTACTATCTCTGATTCAATCCCCGCTCGACATCAACTCTGTTAAAAAATCATCTAGACTCAAAATGTTAGATTGTTTTCTGTCCACAGATGCTGCCTGACCTGCTGTGATCTCCAGCATCTTTTGCTTTCCTTTGTCACAATGCTACCCAGGCAGTGAAGATAACAATTTTCAAACTCCATACAGACAGTCACCTGAGGATAGAATTGAACCTGTGTCCTTGGTGTTGTGAGGTAGTAATACTAACCACTGTGCCGCATCCATGGGTGTGCATCTGTCTGTCTGAGTGTGCATGAATGTCTATATACGCCTTTGGATATGTGTGCTGTGTCTCTATGAGTATGTATGTTTGTTTCTGTGTATGGATGTGTGTGTGTCTATCTATAGGTGTGTGTCTGTGCGACACTAGATTCCCCAAGCAGGTGCTCTATTACAAGTTCTGGGATGGCAGGTGAGCCCCACGTGGATGGAGGAATTGCTTCATGGATACTCTCAAGGCCTCACTGGCAAAGTGTGGCATTCCCATAGACACCTGGGAATCACTGGCCCAAGACCATCCACAGTGGAGGAGGGGTATCCGGGAAGGCATCGAGCCAGGTGAAAATAACGTTAGGAGCACACTACTACACCAATAACTCAGCCACCCCGTTCCCACAACCACCTTCTATCCCAAATGTAACAGAGCCTACGGAAGCTGCATCGGTCTGTACAGCCACTGCGGACTCAACCTGAGAGCGAAAGAGATCCATCCTCATCTGCGAGGAACCACCAATGATGAATGATGTGTATCTGTATCGATTGGCATGTGTATCTGTGCATGCATGTGAATCTGTCTGCATGCATTGTTCCCACCTGTGCACGTGTGCTCTTGTAACTTTAAGTCTCTGTGCATTTTTGTGTGTACACCTCAGTATTTGACATTGGGTGAGGCCATGATTGGGTGTATCTATCAATGGCAGATACTCTTCCAAGACTCAGTGCTGAGACAACCAATGCAAGCCTGACCCCTTTGGCAAGGAACCCAAGCATTATTGGCCCATTGGAATGCAAGGCAAGTAAAGCAGATGATTAAAGGATAAAATACAAAAGATCGTTTAACTTCAATTACAAAAGCACACATTGACTGAAGTTGAACTAAATTACAGAAGCACTCGCTTCAATCGTGCCATAGCTTCTTCAGTTAAAATGATTAAATTTATGGATCGTTTTGCTGTACATTCATGTCAATTGGACACTACTTGAAAAATATCATCATGCAATCACTTAGAAAACTGCCCATTTGAACTGGGGACAAGTGATTATTAAATGCTACATGATGTTCTGCTTCTTTTTGTAATGAATGCAGGAAAAAAAAAACATTGATGGTGTTCAGAAATAAATCTATTTGCAAGAATATGAATTGTAAAAAGTAAATGAAGAAGGTGGAATATTGTTTTCGATGTTATTAAAATAGAATGAAGATTGATTTTTTTTACTCTGTAAAAGTATTACTCTTTCCTAAGGTACCTGAAATAGAGTACGAATTCACCAGGAATTGAAATTTTAACTTGTCTGGCCTGTTTGCCTCAGCAGATTTCAAATGTGAGGAACATAGAAGTAATCGTTTAAATGCAACATTATTGGAGAGTAAATGAAACTTTTTATGTTCTCTAGTTTACCATTAACTATGTATTGCTTTGGTTCCTCAGAGAGGTTAACAGTTGAGAGTTAAAGGGTTGGCTCATAAAATGTGCAGAGATGGAGGGTCCCAGAATGTTACAACTACAACTAGCTTTAATATCACATGTACTCTAGTGAGTACAATGAAACGTTTGCAATTCACCATTTACGATGCCATCTTAGGTACAAAGGTACCTGGGTACACACTCTTTAGTACAAATTCTTAAGGAAAAGAAATAGAAAAAATAAAGAAATAAAAAGTTCAGCGTTACAGATCATGGGAGTAAATAGAAAAATAAAGAAATAAAAAGTTCAGAATAACAGTCCTTCCAACCAAGCCCACGCTGGCATCTAGCCTCTAGTCTGCATTTGGTCTTGACTCCAGACCCAACCAGGCTTCACCTCAAGGCCAGGAAACTGCTCTCAAGTCATCTTGGGGCTGAATGTTCTATACCATCCGGGCACAATACTTTAAAGCTACATGTATGGCCAGGACACAGCTCAGGTAAAGTCTTCATAGTCCCAGAAGGCAGCTCACTCATTAGACAGGTGGTGAGTTTAACCTGAGAGTCACCATGCTTCAGGCATGGGGCAAGGTTGAGAAGGCAGGGCCTTCATGGTCACATCAGCCAGTCTGTGGGAGTTGAAGCTAAATTGTTGGCATCATTCTGCGTTGCAAACCAGCTGTTCAGGCAACTGAACTAACCAACTCCCACGGAGATGCTGCATGACAAGCAAATTAGAGTGAGAGAGATAAATCACAGACATTACCATATTTCCTGCTACTTGACCCAATTGTGAGCGGGCGCTGGTCAGTTTTATGAAGGGAGGTCTTGGAGTTTCTGCTGGTGAGGTTTGATCCAAATGTTATCAGGCTATGACTGTGCACAGACCTCAGAAAGGGCAGGTAAAATCCTTCGTTGTGGAGGCACCTTTTTGTACCTCCAGCAGGCTCCCACACTCTGACCCTCATCAGTCTTTGTACCCAGTATAAAGTGACATCTGTCCCAAGTTCAGAATCCTAACCTCTGCAGCATCACTGTGACCAAGGCTTGGGAGTGTGTGGAAGATGCAGAACACAATACCAGTGATCACTGCCAAAGATGTTGCCTTCTTGTACTGCTGTGGCTTGTGTGATGAACATGCTCCCGCAATGCAGTTAGGATATTACAAGTGCTCTTGTAGGTGGGAATCTCAAAGCAATTGTAACACCAACTCTGAAAGAATTACTCAATTTTTCAGGACCTGGATATTAACGTTGTGCTGTTATTTGGTTTTCACTCAAACTTACCTGATAAAGAGAGGCCTTCAGTAGGAGAGTGGCTTTGATGCATTCTGAAGCAGCAGCGGTGTCTTCAGAGGAAGGCTGTGAAGCCCAGGTTGGGACTCTCACCTCCGTGTGGAGTGGGCTCCTGGTGGCGGCAGGGCATGTGCTGGTATAGCCCAGAGTGGGGACTCTGACGGCAGCATGGCACAGGCTGATGAAGCCTGGAGCAGGTCTGTAACAGCAGAGAAGCAAAAGTCAGGTTCTCTTTTAACTTATCATTCCTTTTTTTAATTTTAAGTTAATGCGAATGATGCCTATGCATGGCAATGGTACACAATTTTCACTGTATTTTAAATTGAGTACAAAGGACAATAAATAATACAATTCAATTCAATTTGATAACCCTAAAGCCAGAAATACTGACCAGGTGAAAAAGTCCTCTCTTCAGTCTGCTTAAGTCCCATCATCTCAGATATATGAAGCCATCAAAAATCCAGGCCAAATTTGAAATACTGCATTCACTCTGGCCTCTCCTTGCTACAGGGAAAATGTTGTGAAACTTGAAAGGGTTCAGAAAAGATTTACAACAATGTTGCCAGGGTTGGAGGGTTTGCGCTCTACCGAGGGGCTGAATAGGCTGGGGCTATTTTCCCTGCAGCGTTGGAGGCTGAGGGGTGAGCTTATGAAAGTTTATAAAATCAAGAGGGCATGGATTGGGTGAATAGCCGAGGTCTTTGCCCCAGAGTAAGGAAGTCCAAATTTAGAGGGCAGAGGTTTAAGCTGAAAGGTGAAAGATTTAAAAGGAACCAAAGGGGCAACTTTTTCATGCCGAGGATGGTGGGTGTATGGAATGAGCTGCCAGATGAAGTGGTGGAGGCTGGTACAATTACAACATTTAAAAGGCACCTGAATGGGTACATGAATAGGAAGGGTTTAGAGGGATATGGGCTAAATGCTGGCAATGGGACTAGATTAATTTAGGATCTATGGTTGTCATGGATGGGTTGGACCAAAGGGTCTGTTTCCATGCTGTACATCTCTGTAACTCCACGACTCTAAATAGTCAATGCTACGACAGTGGATTTGACCACATATTCAATCTGTCCATCATATCCCTTTGCTGCACCAGAGTTCACTCCAGTGATGCAGCATTGAAGGAATGTATTATATAGATGTAGTTCAGCTTATGGATCAACTAATAGAACTTCCAAGTCCACAACCACACAGTGTAAAGATATCACTAACTCATAACTTGTCAGCCATGTTTATTCATCTCACAACACAATGCTGAATTCTTCTGCCCATCAATATTTTCTTCACTTAAAATGGTTAGAAATAGCTTGAAGCATTTTTGGAAAAAGTCAACTCCAGCTAAAGAAAGCAATTACTATGAAGTTAACTCAGTGTACTCATTATAAGGGTGAAGTTAGGACACTGAATTCTACAAATGTAGTGGATGGCTTTTCAACTGTTGATTTGTAGAGTACACCACTGAATTTGTTAATTAAAGGTAGTTCAAGAGATAAGAACATGCACTTAACAAAGGACTGAAGTGTGTAAACAAGCATCTGGGCTTTCGATTTGAGACTAGTAACGTATTTATTATCACCGGAATTTATTTCCTATGATTCCCATCCAAATGGTCATAACAGTTTTGTTTTATTCATTTAGGGAATGTGGGCATTCCTGGCTAGGCCAGCATTTATTTCCCACCCTTAACTGCCCTTGAGAAGGCGGTGGAGAGTCACCTTTTTGAGGTGTCGTAATCCATGAGGTCTAGGTAAACCTATGGTGTTATTAAGGAGGGAATTCCAGGAATTTGAGGCAGTGACACTGTCAGAACAGCAACTTCAGGATGGTGATAACACAGTGTGGAGCTGGAGGAACACAGCAGTCCAGGAAGTGTCAGAGGAGCAGGAAAGTTGATGTCCCGACCCGAAATGTCAGCTTTCCTGCTCCTCTGATGTTGCCTGGCCTGCTGTGTTCCCCCAGCTCCACACTGTGTTATTTTTGACTCCAGCATCGGCAGTTCTTAACTATCCCTTTAGGATGGTGAATGGTTTTGGGAGGTAGTGGTGAGGATCTAGCAGGTGGTGGTGTTTCCCATGCACCTATTACCCTTGACTTTCTAGGGGATAGAGGTTGTGGATTTGGAAGTGCTATCAAAGGAGACTTGGTGAATTCTTGTAGTACACATTGCTCCAATGTGAATCAGTGGTGAAGGGAATTCTTCAATTTATTCCTTTTTTTTTAACTGTTATTGAATGAACATTCAAGGCATTAGCTGGGGTGCCAATCAAGTGAGCTATTTTGTCCTGGATGGTGGCAAGATTCTTGAGTGTTGGAGCTGCACTCAACCAGGCAAGTACACATTACACTCCCGACTTCTGCCTTTTTTATGGTGGACTGGATTTGGGGAGTCAGGAAGTGAGTTACTCACCACAGAATTCCTAGCCCTCTACCTGCTTTGTACCTCCAAAAGTTATAAGGCTAGTCCAGTTCAATTCCTTATCAATGGTAACCCCCTGAAAATGATAATGGAAGATTCAGCGGTAGGGATGCTACTGAATGTCAAGGGATAGTGGTTGGATTGTCTCTTGTTGGAGACAGTCATTGCCTGGCATTTGTGTGACACAAAGGTTACTTGTCAGTTTTAAGCCCAAACCTGGATATTATCCAGGTTTTGCTGTATTCAGTCACTGACTGCTTTATCATATGAAGAGTTTTGAACGGTGTTGAACATTGTGCAATCATTAGCAAACATCTCTATCTTTGACTGTATCATGGAAGGAAGGTCATTGTTGAACCGCTGAAGTTGGCAAGACCTAGGACACTACCCTGAGGAACTGCTGCAGAGATCTCCCTGAGCTAAGTTGGTTGACCTCCAATAACCACAATCACCTTCCCATGCGCCACGTGTGACTCCAGCCAGAGGAGAATTTTCTCCTGATTCCCACTAACTCGAGTTTTTCCAGGGCTCCTTGATACTACACTGAGGTCAAATAAAGTCTTGATGTCAAGTACAGTGACCGTCACCTTCTTTCTTGAGGTCAGCTCTTTTGTCAACATTTGGAACAAGGCTGTAATGAGGTTAGGAGGGGAGCACACCACAGATTGTCAGTGAGTAGATTTCTAAGCAAGGAAAATCAGGGCAGGACTTATACACTTAATAGTAAGGTCCTGGGGAGTGTTGCTGAACAAAGAGACCTTAGAGTGCAGGTTCATAGTTCCTTGAAAGCAGAGTCTCATGTAGACAGGGTGGTGAAGAAGGTATATGGTATGCTTGTCTTTATTGGTCAGCGCATTGAGTATAAAAGCTGGGAGGTCATGTTGCAGCCGTACAGGTTATAGTCCAGGTTATAGTCCAATGGGTTTATTTGAAATCACAAGCTTTTGGAACACTGTTCCTTACTCAGTTGAATAGGCCTTCACCTGACAAAGAAGCAATGCTCCACAAAATTGTGATTTCAAATAAACCCATTGGACTATAACCTCGTCTCGTGTGACTTCTGACCTTGTCCACCCCAGTCCAACACCGGCACCTCCACATCATGAGTACAGGACATTGGTTAGGCCACTTTTGGAATACCATGTTCAGTTCTGGTCTCCCTGCTATAGGAAGGATGTTGTGAAACTTGAAAGGGTTCAGAAAAGATTTATAAGGATGTTGACGGGGTTGGCAGGTTTGAGCTATGGGGAGAGGCTGAATAGGCTGGAGCTATTTTCCCTGGGGCATCAGAGGGTGAGGAGTGACCTTACAAAGTTTATAAAACCATGAGGGATGAATAGCCAACGTCTTTTCCCAGGTTTTGGGAGTCCAAAATGAGAGGGCAAAGGAACCTAAGGGGCAACTTTTTCACACAGAGGTTGGTGTGTATATGGAATGAGCCGCCAAAGGAAATGGTGAAGGCTGGTACAGTTACAACACTTAGAAGGCATCTGGATGGATATATGAATAGGGAGGGTTTAGAGGGACATGGACCAAATGCTGGAAAATGGGACGAGATTAATTTAGGATATCTGGTCGGCATGGACGAGTTGAAATGAAGGGTCTGTTTCTGTGCTGTACAGATCTATGATTCTATAAATGATGCTTAATGGGACTATCAATGATGCCATCCATTGCTTTGCAGATAATTGATGATTGACAGTAAATGGATGGGCAGCTATTTTCTGGGTTGTGTTTGTCTTACTTTTTGTAAACACAAAATACCTGGGCAATTCCTTACATTGTACAACAGTACTGGAACAGCTTGGCTAGGTATGCAGAAAGGTCTTGAGCCCAAGGTCTTGATTCCCAGAGTCTTGTCAGCACCTGTAGCTTGGCTGAAGACTGGCATCTGGATATTGTGGACCTCATGAGGAGGCTGAGCTCTGCACTTCTGGCTGAAGATTGTTGCAAATGTTTAGCTTCTGCACTGATGTGTTGGGCACCCTCATTGTCGAAGGTGAAGACATTTGTGGAGCTTCCTCCTCTGGTGAATTGTCCAATTGTTCACCATTATTCACAACCAGATGTGGCAATTGCTTAGCCCCATCTATCATTTGCTGTTTCTGCTGTCTGGCATTAGGCCAAACATGTTGCTGACTCATCAAGTTGAAACTTCATTTTTAGGTTTAGCTGGAACTGTCTCTGGCATGCTTCCTGCATTCTACACTGAAATAAGGTTGATCCTCTGGCTTGATAGTCATGGCAGAGTGGAGCAATTGCTGAGCTGAAATGAAACTATGAAGATTAAATCAATTTCAGCAAATCAGAGCTTTCACAATAAAGTGATTCCAGCACAGATCCTCAAATGGTCTCTAATATTATGGTTCAGTTCTTGTTGGAACTGTGACACTATCAGTTGGGACAATGGAACTGGCAAACTCATGCCAGTTTGATTTTAATGTCAAGAGATTTGCAGAACATCAGCTCACAATCATTATATTTGTAGTTCGGGTTCAGTCATCTTGCATGTTTAGTGCCAGTGATGGTGCAACATGTTCTGTAGGTCAAATAGAGTCTTTAGTAGGCTAATTAAGCAAATTGAGTCTTAGCTTAATTCCTCAGAGACAATCAAGTAGTCTCTGAGCATCAATCAATGTTACCAACCTAAGCACTGGAGGGGCGTTTGAACCTATGAACATCTGTGGCTCATGGACATGAGGGCTGATCTCATGATAAGAACACAGAAACCATGCTCCTTGGTTATCTTTAAATTGCATATGACAAGACATCTTTTCTTGAAAACCAAACATTGGAAACAATCTAAGGGCAAGTAACAGACTGATCTTTCCTGATGTGACATTTCCAAATCCGTTCTTGAACTTTCCTCTGCCTGTGTTGGGTGATTGATCTTTCTCCTCCAAGTATTGCTTATTCATTAAGTATTTTTCTTAAGACAGAGCTCTCCCTTGGAGCAATATGTTCATTTCTGGTTTTATTTTATTCAAAGTGAAACTTCCATTAGTTTTATCGAAGTACAAACAGCTCTGCGCCTGGGGATGGAAGCTAATGGGCCAAACAAAAGAGGCACATCTATTTATACATCACTTCTATATTTATATGGTCTAGTAGTTGTACAGTCAGCCTTTCAAGTAGGACACCAGAGAAGGCATTGTATCTGTGCAGTTCCTTAAAATAAATTCAGTCAATAAAGGCCATGAAATCTGACAACTTGAATTTTGCTGGGAAGCGAGTCATAGAGTTATACAGCCTGGAAACAGACCCTTCAATTCAAATCATCCATGCCGGCCAGATATCCTAAACTGATCTAGTCCCATTTGCCAGCATTTGGCCCATATCCCCCTAAACCCTTTCTATACATATACCCATCCAAATGCCTTTTAAATGTTGTATTTGTACTCACCTCCACCACTTCTTCTGGCAGCTCATTCCATACATGCACCACCCTCTACGTAGAAAAGTTGCCCCCTAGATTCCTTTAATATTTTGCCATTCTCAACTTAAACCTATGCCCTCTAGTTTTGGACTCTCCTACCCTTAGAAAAAGACCTTGATCATTCATCTAATCCATGCCCCTCATGATTTTATAAATCACTATAGGGTCAGCCCTCAGCCTCTGACACTCCAGGGAAAAATAGTCCCAATCTATTCTGCGTCTCCCTATAGCTCAAACCCTCCAACCCTGGCAACAACCTTGTAAATCTTTTCTGAATCCTTTCAAGTTTAACAACATCTTCCCTATAGCAGGGAGACCAGAATTGAGCTCAGTATTCTAAAAAGTGGCCTCACCAATGTCCTGTATAGTCGTAACATGATCCCCCAACTCCTGTACTCAACGCACTGACCAACGAAGGCAACCATGCCAAACATCTTCTTCATCACCCTGTCTGCCTGCGATTCCACTTTCAAGGAACTGTGCACCTGCTCCCCTGGGATTTTTTTGTTTGGCAACAATCCCAAGGGCCTTACAATTAAGCGTGTATGCCCTGCCCTGATTTGCCTTACCAAAATGCAACACCTCACATTTATCTAAATTGAACTCCATCTGCCACTCCTTGGCCCCTCAGCCCATATGATCAAGGTCCTGTTGTATTCTAAGATAGCCTCCTTCTCTGTCCACCACACCTCCAATTTTGGTGTCAGCTGCAAACTTACGAACGATACCTTCTATATTCACTTCCAAATCATTTAGGTAAATGACGAAATGCAGTGGACCCAGTACCAATTCTTGTGGCACACCACTGGTCACAGGACTCCAGTCTGAAAACCAAACCTCCACCACTCCCCTCTGTTTCCTACCTTCAAGCCAATTTTGTATCCAATTGGCTAGCTCCCCCAGATTCCATGTGATCTAACCTTGCTAACCAATCTGCCACGTGGAACCTTATTGAACGTTTTGCTGAAGTCCATACAGACATCATCCGCCAATCTGCCTTCATCAATCTTCTTTGTCACTTCTTCAAAAGACTCAATCAAGTTAGTGAGACATGGTTTCCCATGCATAAAGCCATGTTGACTACCCCTAATCAGTCCTTGCCTTTCCAAGTGCATGTAAATGCATTTGGGGTCAGAGATCATAATTCATTTTTAAAATAGTTGTGGAAAAGGATAGACCTGATCTAAAATTTAAAGTTCTATATTGGAGTAGGCCAATTTTGATGGTATTCGGCAGGAACTTTCAAAAGTTGATTGAGAGAGGCTAGTTGCAGGCAAAGGGATGGTTGGAAAGTTGGAGGGGCCTTCAAAAATGAAATAATGAGAGTTCAGAGACAGTATGTACCTATTAGTGGGAAGGGAAAGGCTGGTAGGTGTAGGCAATGGTGGATGACTAGTGAAATTGATGTCTGGTCATGAAAAAGGAGGTATATCTCAGGTATAGACAGTTGGGATTGAATGAATCCCTAAAAGAGTATAAGGGCACTCGGGGTATAGTTAAGAGGGAAATCATGAGGGCAAAAGGGGGATATGAGGTAGCTTCGGCAAATAGAGTCAAGAGAATCCAAAGAGATTCTACAAATATATCAAGGGGAAAAGAGTAGCTAGGGCCCCTTAAAGATCAACTAAGCAATGTGTGAAACTACAGGAGATGAGTGAGATACTAAATGAGTATTTTGTGTCAATATTTACTGTGGAGAAGGACATGAAAGTTAGAGGACTTGGGGAATAAATAGTAATAATAAATAATAATATCTTGAAAAGTGTCCGTTTACAGAAGAGGAGGTGCTGGACCTCTTAAAACGCATAAAACTGGCTAAATCCCCAGGACCCAATCTGATGTATCCCAGAACTTTGTGGAAAGGTAGAGATTGCTGGGCCTCTTGCTGAGATATTTGTATCATCGATAGCCGTGGATGAGGTGCTGGAAGGCTGGAGGTTGGCTAATGTGGTGCCATTATTTAAGAAAGGTGAGAAGGAAAGGCCAGGGATTAAAGACCAGTGAGCCTGAAGTCTGTTGATGGAGGGGATTCTGAGGGATAGGATTTATATGCATTTGGAAAGTCATGTTGGTGAAGACTTTTATCATGCACTCATCAGGACAAATGCAATAACTCCAAATCGCAGACAAGGTTTTAATTGGTTGGCAAGTCGCCACTGATTGATTTTCTCCATGACAGCACATTGGATGTAAGGGATCTGTGGGCCCCACGCTCGAGGATAGTTCTAAAAAGGGACAAGAATTGATCATATTCCTTTTGTTTGCAGGGAAGGGGTCCCTGTGTGAGGCTTTATGCAGAAAATAAATATGGACGATAACAATGTGTCCTTCTTCTCAGCAAGAATCTGATAGTACGGGTGTACATAAACTCAAAGAATGCCTCTGGACTACTTTCTTTCTCCCCACATTTCTGAAAATAAAAAAAGAAGGTTGTGGCTAATGTTACAATGCCAAAGTTTCTATTTCCAGTCTGCATGTCTGAGCTGGAAGCTCAGCATATTTGGATCACTGGCAGCAGGAAGGTAACTTCTCCTTCCTCTGTATGACTGAACAAACTCCAGTGAAAGTGACTCACTGTTTTAAACTCACCCCATTTATGGGTTAGCGAGGGAGATGAAAATCAATAGATAGCTAGCAAAGTCATTTGATACACAGCAATTACTTCTTTAAATGGGTTCACTCTTATTGTCTAAACATCCTTAAAGAGGCAATGTGATTGCTTTGGGATGCAGGATCATTTTGATTATTAAGGGTCTGGTGATAGTGTAGGAATAGTTGTGCGTTACCTGTCTCTTTAGATCCAGGTTAGCAGAAAGCATGGAACAGGTTTTTGTATTTAACAAAAATTATTATTCATTTCAAATAAATAGATTCTAGCTACATAAAATAACTATGAACTGTCAACATATAACTCAATGGGTTAAAACTCTAACCCCTTATGAAACATACAGACTGACAGAGACAGAGAAAAAAGTAATGGTATTATGGATGGAGGGAAAACTGGGAAGGAAATTCAACAGGCACTGCCTCCAAGGTTTACTGAAATTGCTCTTTTAGAATTTGCTTCTGTCAGCATTTCCTTGTCATCAAACTCTTTTTTCTGGGTGATTTTCACCCACTTTCATCAGGCACAGAGACACTGATTCTCAAATTATAATGTATTTCAGCTACTGATTAAAAACCAACACTCAGAGCAACTGGGGTGGGAAAATAAACTGGATTTCTTCAGACTTTAAGTGCTTTTTTGCTTCATGGAGAGTCAAAAGACTTCTGGCTGTATCATTCACACCCACAAGCTACTCAGGTACCTGGAAGCCAATCACATCATTGTTGGCAGACAAACTGCCTTTGACAATGACAGTGGGTCAAGGCTCCACTGATTGATCAGCTACTTGTTGCCAGCCGAAACTCACTTGCCATCTGTAGTAACCTTCCCTCATTGCTTGAACAAGCAGCAGTGTAAACACCATATACAATGAATGTCAGTCATTTGCATTTCAAACATGCAGCAAACCCTTCCACCATCTTTGCTTTTTAAAATCGTTCTCCTTCCATTTCAGTCCACAATCAAAAATACAAAAAAATTAACCATCTTTACAAGGTAAAGTCACACAAAGAGGGGTTGATGGCCTAGTGGTATTATCACTGGACTGTTAATCCATAAGACCCAGATAATGTTCTGGGGACCTGAGTTCGAATCCCGCCACTGCAGATGGTAGAAATTGAATTCAATAAATATCTGGAATTAAGAGTCTAATGATGACCGTCAATCCATTACCAATTGTTGGGGAAAAACCCATCTGGTTCACTAATGTCCTTTAGGGAAGGAAACTGCCATCCTTACCTGGTCTGGCCTATATGTGACTCCAGACCTACAGCAATGTGGATGACTCTTCACTGCTCCCTGAGCAATTACGGATGGGCAATAAATGCTGCCTGGCCTGCAATGCCCTCATCCTGAGAATGAATAAAGGAATGTCGTCTCATTAGGCAAATAAACATCCAATGTCAGGTATTTCACACTCAGTGGAAATAGTTGCAATTGATCTGGTTGATCATAAGTGGCTCAGACTGATTCACCTTGCTTCCTCTGAAAGGAAACATCTGGCCCCAACTAGATTGTTCTTTTTTAGTGAAGAAGAGACAATTTTACCCTATTTCATGTTGAAATAACCTGATTCCAGGCACAACTCCCCCTACAAAGCCCTGTTCGACCATAAACCTCTGCAAATATTTATTTTGATCCTTTGCATAATGATTACCAAAATGATACTGAGGAAGTTGTCTATACATAAGTAAGGATGCTTATCTCAGTTCTCAATGAGACGCTATTCTGAGAAACTGTCTGCCTTCTCAGGTGAATGTGAAAAAAAAATCTGTGGCATTATTTCAAAGAAGCGCTGGAATCTTATCTCCAGTGTCCGGGCCAACATTTACAATCCAACCAACAGATTAGCTGGGCATTATAACTTGCCTGGAATCTAGCTATGCACATCTTAACTGTTGCACATTCCTATGCTACAACATGGACTACACTTGAAAAGTGTTTCGTTGCTCAGGATGTCCCGAGTTCTATAGAAATACTATTCTTTCTTTTCTGCATTTGTTGGATCAATCCCAGATTGACTTAGGTGATGCAAAACAAAATTCGGCATGTCTAGCACTTTGAAAACAATGCTAAAATTACAGTTTTTTTAAAAGTGTTTAGCGTATTTCAGTTTAACAAAATTTCCCCTGACATATACCTTCAATCTTTCCAGATTCAGAGGAAAGTGAAACCAGTGAGATGACTCACACTATGTGGAGCTGGAGGAACACAGAAGGTCAGGCAGCATCAGAGGAGCAGGAAAGCTGACATTTTGGGCCGAGACCCCTCTTCGACCGAAATGTCAGCTTTCCTGTTGCTCTGATGCTGCTTGGCCTGCTGTGTTCATCCAGATCTACACTTTGTTCAAAGGCATGTTTGGTACTCAGTGCTAATAGCAATTTTGGAAAAAAAGGAACACTGGCTCATGAGCAACAGTCTGGACTTACAACTGCACCAAAAATTCAGTTCAGTCTTTTATGCTCTGATTAATAAGCAAGACTTGAAGACAATTTACTGCACTGCTATGATCAACCATACTGCTCAGCCTCCCAGAGAAGGTGTGATTTCCTTCTTCCGACAATAGCCAGAATGTGCTGTACATCCGCAGTCCTGAGTAGCCAGATAGAGAACCCCACTACTGAGGCTAAGTCATGGTTGACTTGACTCTTCCTTTGGCCCCTTCGTCTCCCTTGTCTGGAAGAAATCAAATATACATTGAAGAAAGTTAGATGGTCACTGGTTTTACACAGGGGAAAACTGCAATAAAGAAAATCGTTGATATTGGCAAATTCATTGCACAAGCATTCCCTGTTTCATGTGTAACACACTGTTACTGAAATTATTATTTAGCTAATACATTCATGGGATGAATGTGTCATTTGTATGTCAAGTATTTAATGCCTGCGTCAAATTATCCTTAAGAAGCTGAGAATTTATTAAGGTTGGTTGGCTCGCTGAGCTGTTTTGTTGTTCCGCAGACGTTTCGTTTCCGTGCTTGGTAACATCCTCAGTGCAGCCTCTGATGAAGCGTCGGTGTGTTTTCCCGCCTGGTTTTTAAACTCTGGGGTCCGTTGCGATGGTTTGCCTCACTTCCGGGTTTCCTCCGTAGTAGAATGTATATGGGGTCGAGTTCAATGTGTTTATTAATAGCCTGCTTCGTGGAGTGCCATGCTTCCAGGAATTCTCGTGCTTGTCTCTGCCTAGCCTGTCCCAGGATCTTGGTGTTGTCCCAGTCGAAGTCGTGGTTCTCCTTGTCCATGTGGATTGAGATGAGTGAGTATTGGTCGTGTCTTTTTGTAGCCAGTTGGTGTTCATGTACTCTTGTTGTTAGTTTCCTTCCTGTTTGTCCGATGTAGTGTTTCTCGCAGTCTCTGCCAAGAGGAGGAGGAATACCTCTTCCAAGTGTTCAAGGATAATGGTTATCCAAAGAACTGGGTCAGGAGATGCCTACAGGAACAGCATCAGAAAGATTCTACACACCCCAACACATTCATCACACTACCCTACATCAGGAACACGTCAGAACTCACCACAAGACTTCTACGACCGCTGGGCATCAGAGTGGCACACAAACCCACATCAACCCTATGACAAGTGCTCACCCGAACTAAAGACCCACTCCCCGCCATGGACAGGACCAATGTCATCTACAAGATCCCCTGCAGAGATTGCGAGAAACACTACATCGGACAAACAGGAAGGAAACTAACAACAATAGTACATGAACACCAACTGGCTACAAAAAGACACGACCAATACTCATTCATCTCAATCCACATGGACAAGGAGAACCACGACTTCGACTGGGACAACACCAAGATCCTGGGACAGGCTAGGCAGAGACAAGCACGAGAATTCCTGGAAGCATGGCACTCCACGAAGCAGGCTATTAATAAACACATTGAACTCGACCCCATATACATTCTACTACGGAGGAAACCCGGAAGTGAGGCAAACCATCGCAACGGACCCCAGAGTTTAAAAACCAGGCGGGAAAACACACCGACGCTTCATCAGAGGCTGCACTGAGGATGTTACCAAGCATGGTAACGAAACGTCTGCGGAGCAACAAACCAGCTCGGCGAGCCAACTAAACTCAACACCCACAACCCGAGCTACAGATCTACTCCAAAACCTTGAGAATTTATTGCACCTAAGTCTCCCCGGCCCTGTTCCAAAGCTGTCCTTTGAAAACATAGAAGGAAGGCAACGACTTGTTTCTAAGCAGATCCCTGTTCATCAAGGTAGCAATGAATTAAGCAGTAGCACAAAAATACAATAACATGGATGCTGAAAATCTGAAATAAAAGCGGAAAATGCTGGAGAAACTCAGCAGCTCTGGCAGTGGCTGTGGAAAGGGAGCCATTTTAACATTTCAAGGGTGAATTGAAGAAGTGTCATAGAGACGTCAAGTCGTACAGCATGGAAACACACCCTTCAGTCAAACCAGTCCTTGCCGAACATAATCCCAAACTGAACTAGTCCCATCTGCCTGCTCCGGGCTCGTATCCCTCCAAAACTTTCTTATTCATGTACTTATCCAAATGTCTTTTAAACATTGTAATTGTGTGTCATTGAACATGGAACAGATTCTCTGTTTCTCTGAGTTTTTCTGGTACTTTCTGTTTTCATTTCAGATTTCCTGCGTTCATAATATTCTGTTTTAAGTTTACTTAAACCTAGTCCTCCTGGTTGAGAGGGAGAGATGCTACCCCTTCCTCTCCCAGATATTTTTAGCCAACTTGTTCAGAGATATAATGACACACCTCTAGAGCAGGTGAGACTTGAACACAGGCCTTCTGGCTTAGAGGTAGGGACACTATAACTTTCCTATCTACTTTCTACTCTTTTAAACAAACATGATTCTGTTGAACAGCCGCTAATGGGACGCTAAAAAAAATCCAAATTCAGAGTTAACAGAAACTAACATAGTGAAACAGAAACTGACTAAATTAGAATAATGTTGACCAGAGTAATGATGGTGCCATTCAGTCTCCTCTCCTTCCTATGCTTGGTAGAAGGGCCTGTTTTCTTAACAGTGGTGAACTATGAAGCAGTGTTAATGAAAAGATGCACTTACCTTGACAAGATGTAGTTGATTGCAAAGGTGCAATAGTGATATCTATAAGTTACATTGTCTTTGTTACTGTGTCTAACGGTGAATCAGGAGACAATGGTGACACATATGTCTCCATCAGGATGGAGATCAAGATTCCTCTTTTTCCCATCCCAGAATGTGCATCATCAACAACATATTGAATCATAGAATCCCTACAGTGTGGAAACAGGCCATTCGGCCCAACAAGTCCACACCGACTGTAGCAGCATCCCACCCAGACTCATCCCCCTATAACCCACCTAATCTACACATCCCTGAACACTATGGGCAATTTAGCATGGCCCATCCACCTAGCCTGCACATCTTTGGGACTGTGGGAGGAAACCGGAGCAAACCCACGCAGACATGGGGAGAATGTGCAAACTCCACACAGGCAGTTGCCCGAGGGTGGAATCGAACCTGGGTCCCTGGTGCTGTGAGGCAGCAGTACTAACCACTGAGCCACCGTGCCACTCCTTATATTAGGTGGAGCTTAGTGCAGGATCCCATATTAACCCTTTCAGAAACATTACCCATTAACACAGTTGGTAGCAAGCTCCTTGCCTTTCCTCCAATGATTTCCCATCCTCAACCAGCCACCTGCTTTCTCTCACTGAACTGAGGGCCACAGCCAGACAGACTTTAATGGATAAGCCGCCGAAAATAATGAGGAATGGGAGGGAGTATGATGGGCCTAATGCCTCAGACCTCAACATTGAAGGATTTGCACCTTCTACCACTCCATGCCTGCAGTAAAAGGAATTTTCGTCCCAAAGAGTCTACATTCAACGACTCAAGGAAGAAACAAAAGTTTCAAAACAGATTTATTTAACAAGAGTAACTAAAGCATGTTCATATTCATCAGCTGTGTGCACTTACAACACGCAGTATTGATTTCAGCAAAATTGACTTAATGTTAGGTCAAATATATTTGTTTTTTTATTGGCAGCTTTAGCCGAGCATATTTTACTACCACAACCATTCAAGAACAAGGTTCAATGTTTGAGGTTGTCTATTTCCCTCTGTTGGTATAAAAATATTGCTCCAATGTGAGATGATATGTTCACTGATCTCCCATTGGAATGCTGTTTTTGTCAAGTTAATAGAATGTGGAAAAAAAAAAATCAAGCTTTTTTCAGCAAGATTGTCAATCAGCCTATTCAACCAAGTCTTTTGGGGCAGTAGAAGATAGAGAATGCATTACATTTCATAAACGTAATACTTATAAACATAACCAAACAGCCAGACATTCATACAAACACTGTAGGTGCATCTACACCTCATGGACTGTAACGGTTAACAAGGTGACAATCTCCTATGCAATTAGGGTTGATCAACAAGTGCTTACCCTGTTTGTGACACTCAAATCCCATGGGAAAAAGATGAAATAAAAATACTAGTTTTTTCATTCATTCATTTATGCGATTTCTGTCTGGACCAGTATTTATTGGCCATTCCTAGTTGCCCTGCAGAAGGTGGTGGCAAGCTGCTGTCTTAAGTCACTGCAGTCTATTTTGGCGTAGGTCCACCCAAAATGCCACCAAGGAGGGAGATTCAGGATTTAACCCAGTGCCAATGAAGGAACAGCAGTATATTTCCAAGTCAGGATGGTGAGTGACTTAGAGGGGATCTTGCAGGTGGTAATTTCCCCATATATCTGCTGGCCTTGTCCTTCATGGGTTTAGGAGGTGCTGTCTGAAGATCTTTGGTGAATTTCTCCAAAGCATCTTGTGTATGCCGTTATACTGTTGCTATTATCCTACCACAGGGAGTAGTTGAGGTGAATATTAGAAATGTATTTAAACTGAATTTAGAAAAGCACTTGAGGGAAAAAGGGATAGAAGGATATGATGAGCAGGTTAGATGAAAGAATGTGAGAATTGACTCTTGTGGAACATCAATAATGACAAGATTTGTAGGGCTCAAAAGGCTTGTTTCTGTGCTGTAATTGTTGTATGCTAACATTTCCAGAAACAACTAGAAAAGAATTACATATTTGCCTCAAGTGCCGAGTTTTGCATTATAATGCTTTTCCAAATGTTCTTCCAACAGGGAAATTAACTGGCAATTTTTATTTTAAATAAAGACATGGTTGTTATGAAACTTTCATTTTATTGGATACTTAAGTTTTGAAGGATTGTTGAAAAATTGTTCTAGTTCATTCAAATTCTGTGGAAACCTGGATTTATTTTCTTTTAAAAAACTCATTTTGTGTATTATAACATTTTTTTTAAACAAGGCATTTTTTGTGTGATGTACAGTGTGTGATTTTAATATATTATAAAATCATTTATTTTAGGTTTGGAGTTTGAACTCATGGGTTTGGTTTGTGTCTATGAAGGGGTTTAATGATTAATTTGTATGTATTCTATAACTATAGTGATTGCTTTTAAAACATAATAGGAGAGGCAAAGATTCCCTGGAGAGTTTACATTGGGTGAGTTTTACATGGGAAGAGAGTAAATAGTTGTGCTTTAAGCTTCAGGTAGAAAAAGAGACTATTTATATTTTTGGCTTCGGATAAAGAACTAGAATTGTTTTTTTTTTAATTTTGTGTTTGCAGAAGTTTTGGCTGAAGCTGGATGTGTCAGACAATTGCTGCTAAAGAAAGAGGATCCTTTAGAACTGTTAAGAAATAGGTTGGCTCAATATACGGAACTTAGTTTAAAAGCAGACTTGAAGTGGCTGGTTAAAACCCTGAAGGGGTTGTCTGAAGTTGAGAAAGTATAAGCTCAGTTGCATGAAGACTCAAGGAAGAAGCTATCAGATTCTAAAGATGGAGAATTGAAGCCATAATTAAATTTAAAACTGTATGGATATGATAAAGAAGAGAATGTTCAGTGTGAGCGCTATAAAGGATTTTGGGATTAATAGAATCGTATTTTACTGTGTTTTGAAATCTTTAAACTTCTGGTATATGTGGTTAGTTTGGTTTAGTCTTTTTTTTTCTTTTTTTGCATAATAATAAACTTCTGCATTATTGTTAAGACAGAATTTACAGCACTGCATGCTTATGTTTCAGTGAGAGATCAAATTGTTAAAACAATATCATTTGTTATTAAAATTTATAAAACAAAAAGACCTATCAAGCCAGATTTTAGCTTTGGATTTGACTTGTCCAGTAATAACATCAGTTGAGATCATCATACTTAGAAACCATGCAGTTTCAGCTAATTGCTGAATTGTTTTGCTGGAGATTACCTGCCTGGGCTTTACAACTGTCAGAGAACCAGTTTCTGTTCGAGTAGGATTTTGGACCCTCTTGGGGAAATTGATGTCCAGGCTGCTGAAGGAAGAAGCTACCCAGCTGAGCGCTGTTATTTTTTTGTAAAACCCTTTTTTGTGCATTCAGTGTGCTACCTGGAACCCTTATTGAGCTGTTGTTGTGAGAAGCCTCTGCGGGAAATAATCTGACATTTCCTGAATGACTGTACTTGCAAAAATCCCAGGGATAACTGTATATGTCTATTGTTCACATGCCAGAACACCAGTCATTCAGCCATTGGAATGTTCTACACCCCATTCTTTTTCCTTCAAGCATTTACAATTATTGGTCAAAATGTGTGTTTTCCCTAAGTGAATTCCTGCAGAGAAGTTTGGGCATTTTTTTTGTTTTCTTTCCCTTTTTTTTGTGTGTGTGTGTGTGTGTGTGTGTGTGTGTGTGTATGTGTGTACGCGCACACACGTGTCTTGGGGTACTGAGAAGGGTAGATATATATGTATTTTAATATTTCAAACATTGCATTAATTAGCTTCACATCTTTGTCAATTCAGTAATTAAGTCTCATTTTCACTATAAATCAATAATTTTGCAGTTTATTAAACAAACCTGGTTAATAAATATTCTTTTATTTCAAGCCCAATATAAATAAAGTATATATCAGTAGCTGGGTAAAACATTTGATTTTGTGTTGTGACCTGAGAGGAGTAGTAGGATTAGAGAGAGACCCAATGCTTTTCTCCAAATTCCAACAACTATTATTTGCAAAAAATGAGAAGAAAGAAAGTTGTCTGGTATGATCAAAAGTACCTTGTTGAAATGGAAGTAAAATGATTTGTTTTTGACGGAACATATGATGATGACGTTTGTGGTTTGCTCATCACAGAAGTTACAAATGATTCAAATGATTTAATGTAGAAAACTCCAAACAGTGACTTACCTGGGCTCAATTGCCAGTGGCTTGGACAGCTGTAGTTGAACCCAATTTTGGAACCTATTTGTTTTTGATTTAGACCTGATTCTGACACAAAGTGTACAATGTTCACATTACAGCAAATGTAACTGTCATCAAAACCAAGCAGACTAATATCTTGCTGCTTTGCTACTTATGTTGGAGCACACTCTTTCAGATATTCTCCCTCAATTGTGAAGTATCGCTTCCATTAATGGCAGTGTCACCTCTCTGAGTTATAATAAACCAGTTCATTTCAGTGTACAACAAACAAAGGAGTAAACCTCACAGGCAATTTTACATGAGAAACATTGTATCTGCAATACCGGAACTGTAACCCTAAACAGTATGTGTGTGTGGGTGTGAATGTGGGACAGAGAAAGTGAACGCCTAATACATCAGGCAAGGCAGAAGCAGACTATAGTGTCTATAACCCCATTTAAAAACACACTGTGCAAATGCATGGTGGCTGCAAGCAGATGTCACAAAATATTTTTCAAAATCCCAGGTAAAAAGACTTTGGTAGCTAATGCTTTGTAACCTCCCAGCAACCAAAGTCAGTTATCAGACTGTATTTACCAAATAAAAACCGAAAGAACTGCGGATGCTGTAAAATCAGGAACAAAAACAAATTTGCTGGAAAAGCTCAGCAGGTCTGACAGCATCTGTGAAGGAAGAAACAGAGTTAACGTTTCAGGTCCGGTGACCCTTCCTCAGAATATTTACCAAATATTCACATTGTTCACCCCAGCAGGTCTATGGCTATCTTAATATTCCATTGATCCCCTCCAACATATCCTTTCTCAACCCCACTAACATTTCCTTCTATTCCTTTCTCTCATTTATGCTTTTTCTCCTTGTGTTAGCTATTTTCACATTCTTTAAGCTATCTAACATGAGGTTCTCCTGAATTCCCTACTAGTTTTATCAGTATCTGATATTGATGATAACATTTCTGACCTTGGCGTGGAAATGGGCAAAGCGAAAGGCAAAATATTCCCAAAAGGTAGCAGGAAGTTATAATTTAATGTGTTGGACAGCAATAGCACCACTAGCATAATGAATCAGCTTGACAATTATTGTGGCAATGACTTGGTTACAATGTTATAAGACATTGACCTGAACAGTCTTGCTAAGGTATGACTCCTAACTTCAATTTCCAATTGCTGTCTGCATAACCCTACACAACCCATAGTCCCAGTTTACCTAAAACTCTCTTGATCATTTAAATCACTGTAACACACATCACTCTACTTCCTTCTACTTCTAATCCAAGATAGCGTGTCTACTACTCTCTTCAATATTGTCTCCTTCCCTTCCTCAATTCTCCACCATCCTTGAAAAACAGATTTCACTATTCCCCTCTAAGTTGCACATTGCAATCATTCCTAAGTAAAACTATCTCCTTACTTTCTTGCTGGAGAACTGTCAATACCAAGAAGGATATAAGTACAGGAAGAGGCTCATAATCTTCACTCTCACCGACACAAATAATAAGCCACACCAGGAGCTAAGTGTTGGGTGAGGTTGAAGAATATTTCCTGCAGGGACCCCTGGGTTGATGTATATTTTGCCCCTTTCCCCTTAAATCTCAGCCTCACATACTGTTCCTAACAAAGTGTGGCTGCTTCCAACAGGCTGCCTGCTGTCTCTGTTTTCCTGTAACATTGAAGGTTTCTCCTTGTTCTTCTTTGTGGTGATATCAGCTTATAGTTGAGAGAATGAAAAGTTGTTCCACAAGATAAAGGGAGGTTTATTGTTGAGTTAGGTTAGTCTCCTTGTTCTTGAGCACAAGGTACAGTCTTTGAGGGCATTAAGGGGTTGAGTGAAAGGATTGAGTCAGATTATGGTGGGTTGTTAACATGTTGGGGCTGGGTGGCTTCAGAGAATTTTTCTATAATAATTATACCTTCCCAGCTCTGGTAGATAGCAATACAGTTCAACCTTGGACTTCCTCATTGTCTTCTGTTTCCTCATGCTACTCTTTATCCTCCTCCTTCCCAAGTTCTTCCAAGGCCTGCCCCAACTGGATGACATAAACATAGAGAGTGCAGCAAACCATGACATAAGTGTGACTTCTGTAGAGTGGTCTCTTGTTTGAGGGATACCAATGATTTGTTCATCAAGATCTGTTATTCTCAAGTACATCCAAGGGTTTCACAATGTTCAAGTTCTATTCTGAAGAAGGGTCACTGGACCCAAATTGTTAACTCTGATTTCTCTCCGCAGATGCTGCCAGACCTGCTGAGATTTTCCTGCAATTTCTGTTTTTGTTTCAAGTACCTGATGGCAATCATGAACTCTGTGTGGGATATTCCCTGTCTCCAAGAACTAGCATGGAACTAGCTGGTATGGATTGAAAACAAGAGAGGGTTTAAGGACTGGCAAGGCATGAGCATAGAATGATTACAACCAGGAAACTGGATGCAGAAATGCATCATCCACTGCCCAGGGGTCATATACTAGCAGTATGCTGCTTTAAACATAAGTTCCCTACATTCTGGCTTTCCAATTATATTTACAGTCAAGGTCTCCTGCATCTGGGAAAATCCAGGGATGCAGGAAAACTAACGTGTTCTCTCTTCCTCAACAGCCTCTACAAGAAAGGTGGTGAAAGGTTTTTCCTTGCAGAGAAAGTACCAGTCAGCTACCAGTTGTCCCAAGGACAACTCTTGCTAGTATAGCTGCAACAGCCTGCAGGCATATTAAGGACATTAATGTTCTACAACTGGGGGCTGACTGTTTCAAAATAAAGCTTTGCCCATTTAAATCAGAGATAAAGAGAAACTGTTTCCTACAGGGGATCATAGCACTCCCTTCCTGCAAAGGCAGTGGAAGCAGAACCCTTGAACATTTTTTAGGCAGAGGTGGATATATTCTTGATAAGGAAAATGGTGAAAGGTTATCAACAGTAAGCAGGAATGTGGCGTGATCAAACCAGTTGCAGTCTTATTGAATAGCAGACCATATTTGAGGGGGCCTAGTGGCCTAATCTTGCTCCTAATTCATATGTTTGCATTATCTCAGCTTTGATTTATTTGTACTTATAAATTGACTGCCACATTGACCCAGTTTTCATTAAACTGCGGTTCATAAAGAACCTGCTGGTTGGAGCGCTCCTAAAAATACCACAAGGACCCAGAAAAATATGAATGTAAATTCTTTCTTTCATTTGTGTCTCTGGTTTAGTTCCAACTATCAAGCATCAGAAAGAACACTTTGTTCCTGGACAGAATGAGGTCCAAATTCACCAGAAGGATATCGGGTAAATCAGGTTCAATCGTAGTGGCAGATTGGACAGTGTAGGCTTGTATTTGCTTGAATTTGCAAGATTAAGAGTGATATTTCAGAGGTATTCAAGATGGTTGAAGGAGTTAAGAGAAACATAAACAGAAGCTATTTTATTTGTTGGAGGCATCTTGATCCTGGGCATAATATTCAAAGAAGTAGACTTACAAATAGTACTTCTTCACAACTTTTAGATATGACTTCTCCTGAGGAAGGGTCACTGGACCCAAAATGTTAACTCTGACTTCTCTCCACAGATACTGCCAGACCTGCTGAGATTTTCCAGACATTTCTGGTTTTTTTTCCCTTCTTCACACAATCTTCACTCATTTACCCCAAAAAGAAAATGTTTGAGCTTAGATCAATTGAAAATTTAAAAGCTAAAGTTGATAGACTTTTGTTAGGCAATATTACCAAGACTTACAGAACTAAGGCAGGTTCACATGTTGAGAAGCAAATGATGAATTTATTTATATGAGGTTCTTGTCTGAAGAATCACAGGGAGACTGATAATCAAATTATTGTTGTTGATATCCTGAAGGCCAAGTGAATGAATGACTTCATGGAGTTCTTATTCAAATGGAGACATTTGGCAGATAAAAACTTTTACAGCATAGGAATTAAAAATTCCTTTGTCTTTAATTCAAGAAGAAAGAGTGGGAATTAGGGTCAGTCATCAAATGTCAGCTTCATTAGCTGTCCTCGCATCCCATGCAAGAATTTTAAATAAGTGGTCAAGATTTTCTTGTAGATTTTTAAATGTATGTTAGTCTTATGTTGAAGTGTTCTGCTATTTTGAATAACTTGAAGCAGTGAGGAGCTCGTATTGAATGGTTATATTAAGTAGCTCACCTTACCCTTGACCTGTATGTAAGACATAATCGCTGCAATCTCATTCTATGTCTCTATAAGACTTCCCTCACATTAGAATAGCTCCTGTGAACCATCAATAAAAACACACTGGAATGATACAAACTTCACAGTAATGAATTTAACATGCTTGATATAACGATAAATGAAAAAGCACATTTAATCCACCCTCATCAACAATTTGATGTAGAAAATGCTAGCATTTAAGATTCCATGAGCCCCCTGCAATGGAAACCATGCCAGCTTCATTGTTCTCAGCTCCCTTTGCATGTCACACTTTAGCGATATAAATTATCCGACAGATTTGTATATTTTATTACTGTTCAAAAATTATATTATGTGGTAAATTCTGATGAAACACTAGAGGAAAACAAAATCTGCATTACATAGCAACTTTGACATCCTCGGCATTTTGAAAAGTGCTTTGGGAAGGTAATGGTGTAGTGGTAATGTAATTAGACTCACAATCCAGCAGCTCAGGTTGTTGCTTTGAGATCAAGGTTTCAAATCCCACTATGGCAGATGGTGGAATTTGAATTTAATAAAAGCTAGTCTCAGAGCACCATGTTGTAGAAACCCTTTTGGTTTACTAATGCCCTTTAAGGAAGGAAATCTGCCATCCTCACCTAGTCTGGCCTACATGTGACTCCAGTACCCCAAATATGTGGGTTGACCAAAACTGGCCTCTTCAGTAAACTACACAGCAAGATTCTGCAAACTGAAATGAGGTACCAACCATGGATAAAGGCACTTTTCAGTTTCCCTGAAGACAGCAGCTTGTCATGATCTCTGTAGGATAGTTTTACTCATTACCCAGTGACAGTATAATTCTGGTGCTACATTAAGGGGACATCTCCACATATAGCAGTAGTAATGTCAGCAAATAGGGTAAGGAGCAAACCACATTAAAGTAATCACACAGCAAGTCAGGAAGGTTAAAACTCTGAATATCCTTCACTATTAATTTATATTTTAAATCATAGAGTTCTGTGTCCAGCTCTGATCATTCTGTTATAGGAAGGATATTATCAAGCTAGAGAGGGTTCAGAAAAGATTTACCAGGATGTTGTCAGGAATGGAGGGTTTGAGTTAAAGGGAGAGGATGGATAGGCCAGGACGTTTTCTCTGGAGCGTAGGAGATTGAGGGGTAACCTTATTGAGGTTTATAAATCATTAGAGGCACAGATAAAACGAGTAGCAAAGGTCTTTTCCTGAGGATGGGAGAGTTCAAAACTAGGGGGCATATATTTAAGGTGAGAGGATAAAGATTTAAAAAGGACATGAGGGGCAAATTTTTTATACAGAGAGTAGTTTGTGTGTGGAATGAACTTCCAGAGTAAGTGGTGGATGCGGGCACAGTTACAACATTTAAAAGATATTTCAATAAGTACATGCGTACGAAACGTTTGAAGGGATATTTGCCAAGAGCAGGCAAGAGTGACTAGTTTAGTTTGGGATTATGGTTGGCATGGACGAGTCAGACAAAAGGGTCCATTTCCATACTGTATGACTCTACATGATGATTAGATAAAGATGTAAACAAAAAATGATCTAAACAGCATTTTTTTTCTGTTTGTTTTAAACTATCCAGAGCCTCTATCATTATAGAGAAAACTGACATTTCATAAATATAAAATCAGCTTTTCAGAGCCAATGATGGTGTTCACAAGTAATATTGGAGTCAATGCATTAGTGAAAACCCAGTTTCCCTGCATTCATCAGGAATGATGGCAAAGATTTTAACAAAATCAACAATATAAGAGTGTCTGAATTGATTTCCATTGTTTGCAGTCTAGCATGGATGTGGGGAGTGGCCTTAGTAACATAAATGCTGGAGAAATGTAGAAACATTGACAGGAAGTTTTCGATTTCCATATTGTTCTGTTGGGTCGCCAAGCTTTTTGTTTTATACGTTTACAAGATGTGGATGTCCCTCGTTGGGCCAGCTTTTGCAGCTTATCCCTAATTGCCCACACAGGAGTTAAAAGTTAGCTGTGGGTCTGGAGTTACGACCAATAAGGATGGCAGTTACCTTCCCAAAGGGGCATTAGTGAACCAGACAGATTGCTCCTAAAGGTCAACAATTGCTTCATTGTCATTAATGGAGTCTTAATGTCAGATCTTTTTTAAATTGAATTCAAATTCCATCACCTGCAAGGGCAGGGCTTGAATCCAAGTCTCTAGAATGCTAGCTTGGCCTCTAGATTAATAGTCTCATGGTAATGCTTCTAGGCCATTACACCCGCTGCCATTGCTGTTGCCCATCAGTTGATTAATGGGAATGAATGCTCAAAGTTTTGCTTTCATTGCCTTTATAAAATCCTAATCAGCATTCTTTTCTTTATCTGATTCCTATTGGTGAATGAATAAATATTGGTCAGGACAGCTTCTTCAAATAATATTCTGGGTAATTTTCCATCCACCTGAGTCAGCACTTTGAATTAGCATCTCATAAAGAGGGCAGCACTTGTGACAATACAACACTTCCTGGGAACCGTACCAAAGATTCAGTCTAGATGTTATGCTGAAAACTCTGATGTGGAGTTTGAACCTACAACTTTTGGCTTTTAAGGTGAGAGTACCACCAGTGCCACTCCAGAGTTACCTCACTTATACATCACCTGTGTGCATCTCACATTTTATGCACGGGCTCAGTATTGTTCTGTATATTGATAATTGAGCCACAAAACAAAATAATGGCCTTCACTTATAACGTGTGTGGCATTTTAACAATGCACTCTCACTGATGGTTTTTTATAACCATAAAATTAAATTGCAAATTAGACTAGTATTTCTCTTTTGATGCAATTGAGAACTTTCTTCATTGGTACTTATCATGTATTTTGTATTTCAAACAGAATTTCTAGTCTGGATAGAAAATATATTTGAATTACAGGAGAAATTGGCACAAGCACGTATCAAATTCCTGGCAGTCAATATCTTGAAAACTGCAGTTGCACTACTATTTCTGTGTTGATGGAAAGAGGTTTCTGGTGTGGCTTACCTGGGCTTACCTGGGGGATTTGGGATAGGTTTAAGTCTATCACCCCAAATACAATATAGAAGCGACAGCTGACCTTTCATTTCCTGAGGTTTACGTAGCATGCTGTCTAAGTACTGTTCAGTATTCTATAAGTAGCAAGCAGTTGACCGGAATCTTTAGGGAATTTTGTAAACTCACCTTTTTCAATGTTTCAAGGGTTAGGAGAGAGCAACTATTTTTGTCTGACTTTCTTGGCATTAACAAATAGCTGCCTGAGAAGCAGAAATCTATCACTACAAATAGCCCCGAGTAAGTAAACTCTCGTATATTTTCAAGCTAACGGAGGATATGATGAGATAGTGGGAACTGCAGATGCTGGAGAATCTGAGATAACAAGGTGTAGAGCTGTTGTTATGTTGGAGGATATGATGAGTTGTAATGACTGCAACCTAACCAATTAAATTCATACATCTAATCGTGTAATAAAGTTCAGATCAAGCATCTTGTTGATTGAGTTTTGAACAATGTTTACCAAATTGTCTGTCCAATGTTTAACTGCAGCTTTATCTTCAAATATCTCATGTTGTGTCTTTCAATAGCACGAACAATAATGGCTGTAAAAAGTCAAGTCACATGATGCCACATTTCTTTGTGGTAACTTAGACAGTAGAAAAAGAAAAGGCATCTACCACGCTACACAAGGACCTTAAAAGGGATTACATAGATTGGAGAACTATGAAGCCCCTCTTTGAGTCTCCATCGGACTGGTGGGAAACAGTCAAGGGGAACATCAGATTTTGTGGTTCTTTATCCACAAGGGTGTTCAGAAGGTGAGAGAGAGAGATGGAGAAAACTCCAGAAAAAGGTGCAGAACCTACTCGTCTTGCAGACGATGAGGGTTGATGTCACAGAAGATCTCCAGGAGGTGAAGAGCCAGCAAGGCAAGGTCCAGGGACCACAGCGTGGAGCAGGATAAGACATGCTCACGTTTCTTCCTCCAGAAAGCGCACAGGGAGAGCTCCGTGTTCAGAAGCTGAAGGAAGAAGTTGGCTTGTAGTGTCATCTCAGTTTGTCATCCTGAGGATCAGCAACTCCTTGTAAGCCAGGCTGTATGACATGGACCCTACAGACAGCACAGCTCCTCAGTCATTCCTGTCCTCTATCATAGAGGTCTTAGCATGTGAAAGAGGCTGGACCAGCTGTTATCTCTGGATGAGCTGACCAAGGCCCTCGAGTCCTGAGAAAAGAATAAAACTTCTGGAAGCAATGGCTTACTGGCTGAGTTGGATTCGGCTCTGTGGGACTTGATTGGCCAGGTCCTGCTGGAGGTGTACGACAGTGTGCTTCTGGCAGGTAGCATGTGCGAATCCATGAAGAACGGTATCATTACTCTCATCTACAAGTGGAAGTGGGACAGGGAGGAAATTGAAAATTTGTGTTGTTAAATGCAGACTACAAAATCTTGTCTAAGGTGATTTATCCCAACCAAACCTGTGCTGTACCGGGCAGGATGATCTCTGAGAGCCTTGTGCTCCTCATAGATGTGATTGTCTACGTGCATAACAGGGAGAGAGAGGGGAGTGTGGGGGGGTGTGGGTGGTGGCTGATGCCTGCCTCATCAGCCTGGGCCAGGAGAAGGCATTTGACAGGATATTGCACACCTACGTATGAGACATGGTCTGCAAAACGGGATCTGGGGAAGGAATGCACAATTGGATCTAACTGCTCTACGTCAGCATTGTTAGTGCAGTCTCAATCAATGGGTGGGAATTAGAAAGCTTCCTGATCAGATCCAGAGTCAGGCAGGGCTGCCCATTCTCTCCTGCCTTGTTTGTGTGTCGTATAGAGCCCTTTGCTAAGTCCATCAGGGGTGACAATTCCAGGCAGCAGAGGCCTGCAGGTCAAAGCCTCCCCATATATGGATGAAATCGCCCTTTCTGCTGGGATCCGCTGTCAGTGCGCAGACCCATGAGCATCTGCAACTAGTTTGAAATGGCCTCGGGAGTCCACGGTAAATCAAGTCAAGAGCGAAGCCATGTTCTTTGGGAACTGAGACAGCCGATCCTTTATCCCTTTCTCCATCAGGTTACCTGAAGGGGCTGGGAATATGGTTCAGAAGGGCCGTGGCATGTGCAAAGTCTTGGGAGCGAAGGTGAGGTAGAAAATGGGCTTTTAGGAGCGTCACACCCTCTCCATTGCAGGTAAAGGCCTGGTCATCAGGTATAAGGCACTCTGTTTGCAGTTAAATCCACATCTGGTGTGGGGGAATTTTTTAAAGTCTAGTTAATCAAAGTTCAGGACCAACGTGTTTCTGTGTAAATGAACGATAAGATGGCACGATTCAGGAACTTTGGATGATAAGACAAATTGAGAGCTTAGGCAAAAAGACAAAGAAGGCATTTGTAAGGTTTAGGAAACTGAAGACATAGCACTTGAAGAATACAAAGATAGTGGGAAATAACTCAAACAAGGAATTAGGAGGGCTAAACGGGGCCATCAAATATCTTTGGCAAACAGGATTAAGGAAAATCCCTAGGTGGTTTATACATACATAAGGAGCGAGAATGTAGCTACAGGAAGGGTAGGTTCTCTCAAGGACAAAGAAGCGTGGAGCTGAAGGAAGTGGGTGAGGTCCTTAACGAATGCTATGCGTTGGTATTCACAAAGAAGAAGGACATGGCAGATGGTGAGTCTTCGGACAAATATCCTGGGGCAAATCAATATAAGAAAAGGAAGAAATGTTGGATGTGTTGAAAAGCATTAAGTTAGACAAATCTCCAGGACCTGATGGGATCAATTAGTTTAGGTCTGGTAGTAAAGAGTGAACAAAGCAGCAGAGAGAAGACAGCGCCACACACACACACAAATTCCAAATTGCTTTCAAGATTTGTAACAGCAGTGTTGCTTCTGCCATACAACTGCTCAAACCATCACATTCCAACCCAGTTCTTCACATCATCTATTGTCATTGTAGGCTGGTGTCCTGTAAAATGTAGCCAGGCAAGTGGAATACTTAGATCAATGTTCAGGTACAGGGCATTTGTCGTGTGATATGTGAATGTTGACAATTGGAATTGATACAATGCTGGATTTTTGTGCAATGTTTCAAATGTGCGACATCTAATCGACCAACCCTTTGAAGTGATTCCCCTGTGGGAGCCAAGTGACTGCTAACTGTGGAACTGCACTCACAGTCTATTGGGTTTAACAAATCTTCTCCGTCATAATTCAGTGCTGACAGCTTTCAGCTAATTTCTAATTTCTCCCATGCACTCTGGGGTAGGCATGGAATCTCTCAGTCCCTCAGCCACCTTTCCTCAATCAATGCAGAAGGATGTGCCCTTGACTGAGAGTCATTGTCGTAAGGATGTACAGCACAGAAACAGACCCTTCAGTCCAACCTATCCCAACCTATTCATATATCCTAAATTAATACAGTCCCACTTGCCAGCATTTGGCCCATATCTTTCTAAATCCTTCTTATTCATGTACCTATCCTGATGCCTTTTAAATGTTGTAATTGTTCCAGCCTCCACCACTTCCTCTGGCAGCTCATTCCATACACACACCACTCTCTGTGTGAAAACGTTGTCCCTTAGGTCCCTTTTAAGTCTTTTCCCTCTCAGCTTAAACCTACAGCCTCTAGTTTTGGACTCCCCTACCCAGGGGAAAAGAACCTGGCTATTCACCCTATACATGCCTCTCATGATTTTATAAACCTCTATAAGGTCACTCCTCAGCCTCCAATGCTCCAGGGGAAAAAAGACCCAGACTATTCAGCCTCTCCCTATCGTTCAAACCCACCAACCCTGGCAACATCCTTGTAAATCTTTTCCGTACCCTTTCAAGTTTTCCTTGACTCATCTGATTGCAATTTATAATTGATTCATAACATTGAGATAATTATTTTTCGCATCAACCTGTCCAGAGATGCTATTACACACCTCTGCAGCAGGTGGGACTTGCAGCAGTGCCACCTGGTCCATAAGTAGGGACGCTGCCACAATGCCACAAGTGGCCTTCTTAATAACATTTAGTGCTGTCCCTTTCTGACTTGCTGGCTGCTCTTCAAAAGACATCAATGAAAACCTACAGACTGGAATTTTGTGTCAGACTTAGTTTTCAAACTTTTGAGGAACCAAAGTTAATTTAATTAGTGCATTTACAACAATTTCCATACAGCCATGCCCAAGTCCACTATACCATTAGGATAGAGAATTACTTCACATGGAAAATCACTGTTGAAAGTTAGTTACTTGAAATAATTTAAGAATGAAATACAGAAACACTTGAAGAGAACTACTAAATGCTGTGAGGAAAGACAGGGGGATTGGAATTCTAGCAGACGAGAGGGCTAGCATTCTGCCTGTATAACATTTTATATATGCTTTATCAAAAATTTTATGATTTGAATAAAAAATATATTGTATCTTGCAACAGCCTAATTGCTGTAAAATAAAGCAGAAATCTAACTCTATAAGCCTGTTCTTCATATTAACAGATTGAAATTTAGGTATCATCCATATTGGCTTCCTACACATTCATACTAGAACCTTCACATCTATTACGAGACACGGGACCAAAACTGTACTGTAAAAACGGGTACTGTAATCTTTCAGATAATGTCAAAATATCTCTGACTCTGATACCAATTGCTGCAATGACCTTTATAGAGAAACGGATGAATGTGTCACATGGAATTTTTTCAAGGACTTTCACAAAGCTTTTATGTTGAGCAAATAAATGTGAGTATTAGCACTGGGCCAAGCCTGCCAATTGAGCAGGGTAGTGTAATTAATCTATGACAAACTATAATTACAGTAAACATAAACAGCATGTAATGTCTCTTCGTAACAGAGTGTGGAACTTCTCAAAGTGTTGATTGACCATCTGATTTAAGACATACACAGCAGAACCGATTGTAAGTACCAACCTCAGCCCATCACAGTGCAAATTTTACATGAGAGGTGATTCACGACATCTGAGATACCTTCCATGTAGAATGGTCAAAGAAAGAGCCTGGCACTGAGTAAGAGCCGAATAAACGTGACTGCTTTACATCAAGTGCAGTTCTGTGAAGTGAGTGTGTGTAAAATTAAGAACAGATAGTCCACAGCAGGAAGCTTTTAAAATCAATGTCCTAGTAGGATTATCACTGGACCCAGGGAATGTTCTGAGGACCCAGGTTCGAATCCTGCCACAGCAAAAGGTAGAATTTGAATTTTAAAAACCCTGAAATTAGGAGTCTAATGATGACCAGGAATCCATTGCCGATTGTCAGGAAAATCCCACCCGGTTCATTTATATCCTTTAGGGAAGGCAATCTGCCATTGTTACCTGGCCTGGGCTACATGTGACTCCAGACCCACAGCAACGTAGGTGACTCTTAACCGCCCTTTGGGCAAATGGGCATGGAAAATAAATGCTCACATCCTGTGAATGAACAAAAACAAAACTCATCAGACTCTAAGTGATGTTGGCCGCGATGAGATTTGTGCCAGAACTAAGCGAGATCCGACGGGACCCATCTCTGGAGCATAATGCACCACCTTTTCTGTCTTTTGTAAGAAGTGTGGTGACTTTCTTGTGAGTTCTGGTGAGTTACCAATTAAAGGGAATTGCTGCCTATTAACTGCCATATCAACAGCCTGACTCACTTCATCAACGTTCAGCTTCCTATCTTACTAAACCTGCCAAACAAGCTCAAAGTCAGCGGAAACCAGAACGGATAACACGATGCATTCAGCTTGCCTCCTGCTCCAAAGGACCTCCGTGATGCAGGGGAAATGAACCATCAACACTCCTCATCTACCGATACTGGCATCCAGCATCTGACAACCCAAGGATGGGCAGGTTAAGTTTAATGGATGAGTGTGTGGAATCCTGGCTGGGTGCTAGGACATTGTACCAACAAACACATGAAGCTGTCTCTTGTAAATTCCAGCTAATTTGCGATCACTTCATCACCCATATGCTGTGCATGAGGTGTGAGCGTGCTTAGAGCTCAGATATTTGTCCAAGGCAATTTGCAACATGCCATCGGGTCTTGCAGATTTAACTTGGGTGCCACAGTGTTGAAGTTAGTGGAAGTAACATTAAAAAAGATTTTTTTATTTTATTCATTCAGGGGAGGAGCATTTATTGCCCATCCCTAATTGTCCAGAGGGTAGCTCAGAGTCAACAACATTGCTGTGGGTCTGGAGTCACATGTAGGCCAGACCAGGTAAGGATGGCAGTTTCCCTCCCTAAAGGACATTTGGTATCAATGCTGGCTGAAGAGGAATCATTATTTGTGCAACTTCCACACAACATCACATTATCATCTGTCATATCAGTGTAAAGGTGCTCTGTTCTGAATGCATTGAGTCATAGAGCATTTGATGTGGGTCTAGGATGAGCACTGCAGGCACTTCCATCTCGATGATGTTGGATGTTCACTCAGCCCAGCATGACTCCTTCACCAAGTTGCTGTATGAGCTGAGACTGAATGTGGAAGGATGGTGGAGACGTGTTCCTCATTCTCAGGCTGCAGTATGTCTCCCCAGATGGTGAAGTGTACTGAGTCCCACATCTGCAGGGCATGCCACCAAAGACTGCTCTCAGAGTGAAGAACCTCTTTTGCTCCTGCTGTTGTCACGCTAGGTAATTTGCACTGACAGCTCTGGGCCTTGAGCTGCTGGTGGCCTGTTGGTGGCTGAGGCTGTGCAGCTGAGAAAGTTTTGATGGATGCAGGAGGACCAGAGCTGACAGAAACCCCAGCAGCAGCAGGACCCCAAGAGGGCAAGGGGCTGCCCATCACGGAGAGCTCACAGCCACAGGATTCTAGGGAAGGCTGTGAGGGTATTCCAGTACTGACTCCGCTTCCTGAAGATGAGCACGGCGCATTGCCAATGCAGTATGTCCCGGGACACTGGCACAGAACGATGCCAGAGGCCAGAGAAGGACATCAGGGCTGTGGGAGTGGGAGGCCATTCTCTCCCGGTGCCTAAGAAGGTCACTGCCACTCTGACCCTCTCTGTTACTGGCACCTTCCAGGGAGCAGTGGCTGACCTGTGTGGGATCTCTCGTCATGCTCCCACAAATCCATCAGGACATTGACCAGTGCCATCTGTGCAATGTCACACCGGGTCATTTCATTCCCCCAGGATGAGGTCGGTGCTGTAGTCTGGGCTATGGGATTCGGGAATATAGCTGGGTACCCCTGGATGCCATTGACTGTACACGTGTGGCACTGAGAGGGCCTTATCAGAACAGTGCGGAATTCATCAACAGGAAGGGGCTCAATTCCATTAACATCTGGGTAATCCATGATCACTGATACCACTTCCTGGAGGCATGTGCCCATTACCCTGGCAGCTGCCACCATTTCTGCATCTGGAAGCACTGGTACCTGGTGTGATTGAGGGTTTAGGTGCTGTACAAGGCTAGTTACTGGGGGGCAAGGGCCACCCACTATGACCATAGCTCCCAACACCATTGCACAGCCCCCCTGAGTGTCACAGAGCACAGATACAATGCTGCCTGTGCTCAAGCAGGGCCAGGCTGGAGCAGACCATGGGACTGTTGAAGATGTGGTTCCACTGCTGGGCCTGGCCTGGAAGGACCTTCCAGTACAGTTCAGACGGTGTGTGCTGCTTCATCCTGGTGTGTCGTGCTCTACGCGTTTGGAGCAGCAATGAGACACTGTACTGAATGCAGAGGAACTGGGGGAATGGGAACAGCCTTCTGAGGAAAAGGACAAGGGCAGTGGGGAGGAGGAAGCTGGTGTTGCCCTGGACAGCTCAGCTGTATTGGGGGCTACTAACCAGACAGAACCTCATTGACAGCCGTTTCCAATCGAGGAGAGCTGGGTGCATCACAGACTGTAAAATAGTCATTGATCATGATGCCACAATCTGGTTTGCATTGTGGGGGTGAACATCAGCTTCAGTTGGCTTTGTTGGTGTTCACTTTTATTTTCTGTAAATAAATAAATGAACGCTCATGTTTGAATTGGTTTGATTGTTTCCATGTTGGTGATGTTTCCGTACTGGACAATGACAAGCTGCAGGTTTACAGTGGGCATTGGGGACAGAATAGCACTGACTTGGAGGGGGGTGTTCGAATGGGGTACAGCTACAGATGGGTGAAGTGTGTGGCGCGGTGGTTAAACAATGACAGAGCGAGAGAATGGGAGGGTTGTAAGTTTGAAGGACTATCAGCCTTGGCAGCTCTGTACCAAGGACAGTGCAATTTCAGGGCTACTGAGTGGCTTTGGTAACTTTTGTCTGGAGGCACAGAAGCCTTTTAGCCTAGGTGCAAGCAGAAAGGGTGCATGCCTTGTTAGCGGATATCTGCTGATTTGCCTGTTGTCCTGGGAAGGGTGTGTGATAAGATGGGAGCTGGAATCGGGTATGAGAGATGCCATGGCGACAGTGGAGGTAGCTCATGTGACAAGTTTGGGAAGAGTCAGTGAGACAACTCTAGGCCTTTTGGTGAAAATCCCTTAAAAATACTCAATACCACTTTGGACTTAACCAAAAAACAGGATTCCTCAGTGTTTTGGCAAGCAACAATGGCAGAAGACAAAACTGAACAATGTGACTTGTACATATTTTTGGTCAACCTGTTTGGACATGTGTTTGAAGCAGGTGGTGCTGTGAACCTGGGCTGGCTGACCCAGAGGTAGGGACATTACCACTGCGTCACAAGAGCTCTTAGTCACATGACTTGTGTTGTTGAACTCGGTCATATTGAGAAGAAATTAAACTTTTAACAAAGGATTAATGGCACAGCACATCAAAGGAATTAGGTGTATTTTAGATCAGCGAGATGACAGATGCAAAATTGTGCTTAACATTCTGAAACGATGCCATCTGATAGAACCAAAAATTAAGTGAACCGTCCTTTTATAAACAGAAGGAAATGAGAGATCATATGGAATGGCCATACAAGAACCATCAAGAGTAAAGGATTGTCACATTAAGCATGTCAAGTAACCCAAAAGACAAGGGGAAACACAGAAATTATCTGAAAGAATAGTGATTATGTTATTTTCTTTTTCTGCAGCTCATTCTGTAAATTGCCAATTTCTGTTTCAATCCAGAATAAGACTCTGGTGTAATATTCCACTCTCCTTAAATATAATCAATTGTTCTTCAAGCATTTTGATGCACGGAGCTTAAAAACAGATTGCACAATTATTCTACAATTCTTTCCATGTAAAAGCATGCTTTTAGTTATAATTTGTTTGAGCTCAAAATGTATTTTGACTGTCAAGTCGCTTCCCTCATGTTCCACGACATAGTAGACAATTGGAGAGAAAATTCAACATCAAAATCAATGTTGACCAAATAGGGAAAAGTACTATTGTTGAGATTTCTTCCATTTAATGTACATGCATGCCTACTTTGCAGATGAAATTTTGTTTTGTTTCCCCCTTTATTCATTCACAGGATGAGGGTATCACTGGCTAAGCAGCATTTATTGCCCATCCCTAATTGCCCAGAGGTCACCCAAATTGGTGTGGGTCTGGAAACACATGTAGGCCAGACCAGGTAAGGATGGCAGCTTCCTTCCCTAGTGAACCAGACAGGTTTTTCCCCAACAATTGCCAAGGGATCCCAGGCCATCATTAGGTTCTTAATTCCAGATGTCTATTGAATTTGAATTCCACTACCTCCTGTGGTGGGATTCAAACCCAGGTCTCCAGAACATTATTTCAGGGATAGTAGGAACTGCAGATGCTGGACAATCTGAGATAACAAGGTGTAGAGCTGGATGAACACAGCAGGCCTAGCAGCATCAGAGGAGCAGGAAGGCTGATGTTTCGGGCCTAGACCCTTCTTCAGAAAATACCACTCGGCCACTGCCTCCCCACAGTGTGGAATGTCAGTGGAGGAAATGATAGTATAAAATATTGTCATCTATTGCCTAATAACCTCACCCTTGGATCAAAGCATGCTATAGCCACAGCTACAGAAGACTGCTGTTTGTTGAGCTCATGTAACTGTTCCATTTCTCAGATATCTGTGTGATCTTTCTGATTGACTGTGGCAACTTTGTGCCAGTTTGAGATGGGTGGACTTGCATCAGCTCAGATGTAAGTGGCAAATACCCATATCTACTGTATTTCATGCCAGCTAATATTTCAGCCAAGTTGTTGAAACTGAAAGAAGAGTGTGTTCTAACCCATCGCATCATCAGTTCTCTCAAGATTTTACTAAATGAGTACTTCAGGTGTAGACGTACTGAACAGATTGTGGCACATTCACAGTGTGCTGCCAGATCGTATTCTTCAAAGCCTGTCAGACTATTTGCCAATGCTATTTTTGTGAGTTACACGATAATGTGATAATACAAAGATGAAGCTATTGTGTGGTGAGGTTTTCCAGCACTCCCCAAGACGGCAAGCATTTTTATATGTTTGGGTATGAAATTTATAGAGTGCGCTAGGAATACATTGTCTAGGGATATGAAATGAGATTACAACTAAAACCTTTCAGAAAATACACCACTGGTGTATCTTGTTGGCGAGATGCTTTCATTTTCACCTTGCTCTCCCAAAGCTGGGAATTACATTCCAGTCTTTTAGGGCATTAGGCTCAGTGCTATAATAGGCTGTTAGCTTAGCCATGGAGCCCAATTACTGGAAGCTTGCAGACTGTCCATGGAACATGTAGACACACTATTACACGAGCCAGGAAATACAGATAGAGAACCAACACCAACACTCTAGGGATTTGAACAGAGGAGGCTCAACAATGTGAACGCAGATCACATCAACACAAAGCCAGACTGCCAGGAAATATTGATTCATCACTATATATTAGTGAAGGATTAATACAAATTTACCAATGGGTCAGTAGAAAATCAGACTTACACTGGTAGAAGCTAGGCTGTTAGTCTCCTTCACATACACGCATACTATTCTAGCAAATGATTTCTGAAGGAAAAGTCAATTTAAAGTTTTGGCAAAGATCTGTAGCACGGGACGTGGGTGAGATTGTTGACTTGCTCACCGAGCTGGCTCGTTCTCGTTCACATGTTTTGTCATCATGCTAGGTGACATCATCAGTGGAACCTCCGATGAAGCGATGTTATTCTACTCCACTTGGAATTCCGCACTCACCATAACAGACCACACAGTATAAATTCCAAGTGGAGTAGAATAACATCGTTTCATCAGAGGCTCCACTGCTGATGTCACCTAGCAGGGTAATGAAAAGTGTGAACGAGAACAAGCCAGCTCAGCGAGCAAGTCGGCAACCTCAGAAAAGTCAATTATTTAGCGTGCACGCTCCTACACTATTGGATATTATAGATTAACATCTACACACAGTAAAACTACTATCAGTACTCACTGATTTGAGGCTTCATTGAAAATCAAATATGATATATATCGGGCTTAGATTTGATGTGTAACAACTCATACCAATTAATTTTTCAACCATTTCCACATTGCCTCAAACCACTTCAAAATGAAATGCTTTTAATTATTTTTGATAACCTTACCTGAATGCTTAACGTTTTATATTGTTCTCAGTTCAACTATTTCTGCTGCAGGCACAAAATAAGGATTTTGAATCAATTTGAAAGTAGTTTAGTTTTGATTAATATCAGTGAAGAAAGTGAAATAGATTACATGGAGCACATTACATGCTTTAAGTAAAAGCTTTACTTTGATTTGGCCAATCGTTGAGAAAGAATTAGTTGGATATGTTTCTGGATAAGTCTTGTCCCCTCCTATTTTTTCTACTTATTACCTGTTCTAATAATTGCACCTTGATGTGGTGTCATTTCATTTGTGTGACAATGTAATTTGTAGTGCTATGCTGGAAATAATGTATGATTTGTCAGTTTGCGGTATATCCTGGTTGTCTAAATTATCTCAAAACAATGCAGAAGTACAACTGTTTTATTTACAGAACATTAAAATATCACAGAACTTAACAAATTTGGATAGAAACATGTTCAAAGTTCAGAATACAGATTATTTTCTGGAAGCTCTAAATATGCTCTGAGGACTTCACTGAGTGTCTGTAGACACACACGCACATGCACGCACGCACACACACACATATACACACACACAGACACATGTACATGTACACGCACACACACATGCATACTCACAGACTCACACACACATATACATACACACTCTCAGACTCACACACACGCACCCATACATACGCACACACGCATACATATGCACACACACATAAGCAATTAATCATGTATATATGTATTTATAAACGATCCCAGCTTAATCAAACAAAGTACTACACACCATTGAACACAACAGTATAACTACTGGTAAGACCATCCAAGCCAGACTAAAATGAGCTGAAGTAAAGACAGTCTCCTAGTACTGAGAACTTTTGAGAATCAGCAAAATTTTCTACCCACATCATAATGTACTTTGTCGCAAGAACAACTTAGAGGCATGCCAGGTGAAGGAGATCATTTCAACCAAACTCATCCAACATGAAACTGCAGGGATCGGGTGCAATGTAAATTTCACACCTTTGTCAAATTAACTCTCTCCACAAAAATAACAGGTTGAGTCTGCTGCATCATAATGAATATAGACATCAACTGAGAAAAACCTTGATCTGCAATGTAAAATGATATTTCAATTGCAGCCATTTGGTCTGGACAGAAAGGACTTTGCTCCTGTACTACTAGAGTCTGGCAATTCCAGCTGATAGCTGCAATATCTGTAGTGAGCTTGAAACCCTGGCATCAAATTCAACAATTCAATCGACATTTCAAAGGACAGATGAGCAGCTAATGTCAACCACAAGAAGCCTAGTAGCAAGTGAGATTTCCAAGGTGCAGTGAAACTGTGCCTTTTGAATAAATTTACATTTTATTTTATTTTATACAAATGTCAGCTTGGTTCTGGAGTAGCATCCTGGGATTCGAGCACATAACCTAGGCTGATACTTCAGTGCAGTGCTGAGGGAAGTGTTCTTGTCAGGTGTTATCATACACGGAATAAGACACTGTACCAGGAATTCTCCCAATGTAGTTGTAAAAGATCCAATGTCACTTTTTTTAGAGAAAGCAAGGAGTTCTCCTATTGCTTTAATCGGTTTTTATCCCTTAATCTACACCACTAACATTCAAGAACAGAAGTTGCTGGAGAAACTCACAGGTCTGGCAGCATTTATGGAGAGAAAGCAGAGTTCATATTTCAAGTCCAGTGACCTTGCCTCTGGTAAGCACTAACAGATTAACAGACTAATATTTGTGAGACAATAAAAAAGTAAATTGCGTGTAGGTTAGGACGGGATGTCCCAGGGTAGATTTCATCCCCGCATCCCTTTCCCAGCTGTTGGAGGGTTTGAGTTGAAGGGAAAGGCTGAATAGGCCTGGGCTATTTCCCCTGGAGCGCCGGAGACTGAGGGGTCACCTAATAGAGGCTTATAAAATCGTGCATATAGATAGTGTTAATGGTAGTTGTCTTTCCCTAAGGATGGGGGATTTCAAGACTTGGGGCGCATTTTTAAGGTGAGAGAAGAGAGATTTAAAAAAGACACAAGGGTAGATTTTTCACACAGAGGGTGGTTTGCCTGTAGAATGAGCTTCCAGAGGAAGTGGTGGATGTGGGTACAATTACAACATTTAAAAGACATTTGGAGAAGTACATGAAAAGGAAAGGTTTTGGGGGATATGGGCCAGGAGCAGGCAGGTGGGACTAGTCTAGTTTGGGTTTATGTTCAGCATGGACTGGTTGGACCAAAGGGTCTGTTTACGTGCTGAATGACTCTATGACTCTGTGAGGGACATGGATAGGGTGAATAGACAGGGATTTTTCCCCAGGGTAGCAGAGTACAAAAATGAGGGCATGGGTTTAAGTTGAGAGGGGAAAGGGGCCTAAGTGGCAACATTTTCATGCAGATAGTGGTGCGTCTATGAAATGAGCAGCCAGACGAAGTGGTAGAGGCTTGTATAATTACATTTAAAAGGCATCTGGATGGGTACATATGTAGGAAGGGTTTAGAGGCATATGGGCTAAATGCTGCCAAATGGAGCTAGATTAATTTAGGATACCTGGTCAGCATGGATGAGTTGGATAGAAGGGTCTGTTTCCCCGTGATGTGCAGCTGTATGACACTGTGACTGTATGGGCTTTTACCCAGTTGACCAACTTTCACATACAAATCCAAGCTGTGAGTGTTGGCAAATTATTGAGTCCCCTAGCGCCACTTTATCCCAACTGGAGACTCTATATAGACTCTATTTTCAACAGGAACAACTAGTTATTAGACAGTAGAAGAATCTTCAGTTTAGTTTCTTTGTAACATCACTTCCTAAAGAACAGCGAAAACAATTAGAGTGTACCTGTAAGTATTAGGATCGTGAAACTGAGATGCCCTGCTTAGCTTCTCACCACAAGTTGAATTGACCCATTGTGAAAACAAGGGCCCGCAAATATTTATATTTTCTCAATAAAACAACCAGATGTCAGCTAGACAGGCAAAATATTCCAGCTTTTTAAAATAAAATCATACTATTACAGGGTATTTTAATATCTAGAAATAAACAAGAATAATATCTGTGCATTTGGGGCTGTAAATAATTGTAAACGCCTAATTTGCTAGCAAAGGTAACTGGTTATTCACTTCAATCCATGCATTTTGGACAGACCACTTTCCCTCAGGGCCCCACTGTAGCCTATTAGCTTGTTCTAAGTGCTAGAAACTGTCATATAAAATCATTCAGTGTTGTAATTTCAATTGTTTCATTGAAGAGATATTTTGTGGATGCATTGGTCTAGGGGTTTGAGTGACCTGGGCAATGGTGAGATATTTGGCAGAATCAGGCACAAAGTTGGCTATGGTCACCCACAAAGTTGGAAGCATCTTGCTCCATTCCTCATACTTCACACCAGGGGAATGGCGAGTTTCTCAATGGGCAGCAACAACTTGCCAGTTAAGGGGGATTCTTACTTGTTAAATGCCTCATTGACAGCCTGATTCACTTCACTAACACCAGACTTCTATCTTACCAAGAAGTCAGGCAATGTCAACATGGAAACCAGGCTCTGTATTGCCTATAACCAAACCACAGAGCAGGACACTGTCTACAGGCACCATTTGCACACCTTGTTCCTCTACAGCCCCTCTCAATTCTCATGGTACCTCTCCCTATCATTGTCAGTGAGTCTGAAATCACAGAGCTGCATTGCAGGGTATACTTGCAGCGAGCATTGAAAAGCTTCAGCGAGGACATTTTGCTCACAGGCACCCAGGTCATGAACTGGATCAGGCTGCCTCTTAGAGCTCTTTGCTTTCTCTCTGAGCACTCACTCACTTAGAGCCTACCTGCATGCTCACAGCATCCATGCCTTGGCTTGCTTTGCCTATTAGCACAGTCACCTGATCAGTCAGCTTGCCTCAATGGTCAGTAGGCCTCAGTCAAAGGTCAGACATCTTGCTGTGTGGAAGGGTGCTATGTCAATCTCACACCCCCACCATGTCCCATCATTCGCTTCATGAAAGAGGTTGGTATGGACTAGGTGGGCTGCATGGCCAGCACCTGCATTGTAGGGATTCTGTGAAGCTCACAGGGCTGCCTACTCCCTTGACACCCTGAAGCATTGACTCTCTCTGTAGCTGGCACCTTCTTGTCACAGCCACTGGTGGGCAATTCTTTGAGCGCTACACCCTTCTACAAAATATATTGACACAGGTCCTTCAAGTAGAAGCCTTGTATCTTTAAAAGAATTCCTGCTTGCAAAGCAAATGATCTTGAGTTCCTGTGTCAATTTCTGTCAGGTCTCTACGAACATCATTTTGCCTTTGTGCTGAAAACAGAACACTTATTTTAGGGTGGCCTCTATCTGTCATTTAGACTCAGAGCAGGAAACAGCATGTGAATCCTTTGCAAGATGTAGGAGAAGGCATGTGAGCAACCTGTGTCTATCCTCGCAGTTCTTTAAAAAGATAAAGTTTTACTTACAACACAAACATGCTAGTCAAATGCAGCAAGGAATTATTTGAAGAGACAGCAGAGACACATGGACAGCGATGGTATGAGTAAGCAGCTCACCATAACCTTCTCCAGGTTAATTAGAGCATCAGGACCTCACACTGTGAAAGAAGTGAAAAAGACAGCCACCTTTAGTAGCTAGCTATTTCAGATTCAGTTCATTTGTTGAATTTAAATTCCCTTATTGCCATGGTGGAATTTTAACTCACATAGAGTCATAGAGTCATATAGCATGGAAACAGACCCTTCAGTTCAACCAGTCCACACCAACCATGCTACCAAACCAAACTAGTTCCACCTACCTGCACTTGGCCCATATCCCTCCAAACCTTTCTTGTTCATGAACGTATCCAAATGTCTTTTAAACATTGTAACTGTACCTGCATCCATCACTTTCTCTGTCATTTCATTCCGCACGTGAACCATTCCCTGTGTAAAAAAGAGTTGCCCACGACCTTTTTAAATCTTTCTGCTCTCACATTAAAAATATGCTCCCTTGCTTTGAACTCCCCCACCCATGAGAAAAGGCCCTTGTCTTTTCACCTTATCAATGCCCCTCATGATTGAATAAACTTTTATAAGGTCGCCTCTCAATCTTCTACACTCCAATGAAAAATGTCCCAGTCTTTCTGGTCTATTTTTATATCTCAAACCCTCCATCCCCAGCAACATCCTGGTAAATCTTTTCTGAACTCTGTCCAGTTTAATAATGCCCTTCCTATAACAGGTCTCGAGATCATCAATTTAGGCCTCTGAGTAATTATTTCACTATCAAAGCTATTACCCCTCTCCCACATAATCTCTACTGTCCAAGGAACTAGTGCTGCTGTGACAATCTCTAAGGTGATTGTAATATCTCTTTGAGACTTCCAAATAGCTTTCACATTGGCACCAAATAAATTGCCCCACTGAACAAAAGTAGAAAATACTAAAGATAGCATAGTCCAACTAAAACAAAAGGCTGGATAAGCTCAGCAGTTCTGGCAGCATCTGTGAAGGAAAAAACAGAGTTAATGTTTTGGGGAACATTCGAGGAAGGATCACCGGACCCGAAACATTAACTCTGTTTTTTCCTTCACAGATGCCGCCAGACCTGCTGAGCTTTTCCAACAACTTCTGTTTTTGTTCCTGGTTTACAGCATCCGCAGTTCTTTTGTGTTTTAAACCAAAAGGTTGCTGTCCTGTTAGAGAGTGAACTGGTGACGGTTTAACTTGGGGGGGATGCCATGCCTCAGGTGAGGGGCAAGGTGGAGAAGGTGTGGCCTTCATGGCAATCTCAGCCAGAGTAGGGACTGAACCCATGCTGCTGGTATCACACTGAACTACATACCTCAGATCACTCTTATAGCCCCTGCCAGACTATAGGGTTGCTCTCTCATTAGAGGGGGAAACTACTGATGGTGGTTTAACCAGAAGGTCAGCACATTTCAGGTGAGGGAAGAGGTTGAGAAGGAGACTCCCTTATGGTAACCTTAGTCAGTGTAGGAGTTGAACCTATGCTATTAGCATCATCCGACATTACAAACAAGCCATCCAGCTAACTGAACTAACCAAGCCCTGAAGGTGCTTGAGGAACTCAGCAGGCCTGTCAGCATCTGAGGAAGGAGACACAGAATCAATGCTTCAAGTCCAATCTGACTCTTCTTCAGAATTGTTCTGAAAAACTGAGCAATAAGATGAGTCATGTTGGATTGGAAATATTAACTCCGTTTGTCTCTCCACAAATGCTGCCAGTTTTACTGAGATTCTCCAGTATTCTCCAGTTTTGTTGCAGATTTCGAGCATTTCCGGTATTTTGCTCTGAAGTTACCCAGGTATTGTGTTCACAAAAGCTTATCAATCTTTTTTTTAGGCAGATTTACATTTTAAAGAAACTGCAAAATAATCTTCGAATGCAATTTATCGAAGAAGGGAGTTGTGTTTTTCGATCAATGCAACAAATTTACATTAGTAATCACAGCTGCTCCAATAAACTACCAATATTATTTAATCAATGACTAATAGCAAAATAGGAAAGTTCCTTGTTGAACCGGCACAGCTATCATTTTTGTTCCCAGCTTTGCCTGAAACTGAGATTGCCTGAGAGAGGTGGAAAGCAGATGCTTATATTTTCCAATTCTCAGGCCAGCAAATTGTATGCACACTCTGAAGATTCAACATTAATCATTATTGCTAATTTAAATGAGCTAGTAGAGGTGTCTATGAAGTGATGCAACGTTAGTAACAGGCCACTTGTCCACAACTTCTGTAGCATCGAGATGCCCTCCCTGGACTGAAAAGTAACTTTACAAATAACAGAAAACAAACTGAGTAACTCATCTTGTGTTTTTGGCCAGATAAATCTTGTTTTAGACCAATGAGGAGCTATTTTAGAAACCTGTAGCTGCACAGTCAAATCCAGCATTTTATTCTGGGTAAGGAGAATTGTACAATTCAACGCTGTTTTCCAACCATGTGACTATCAACGCTGAATTTGTTACATTCCATTTTGTGCCTACTTGCATGATATTCACTCATCTCAAAGTGAGATACCTGTACCACAATACTCTCTCAAACCCATCCAGTAATTTTCCCAAATGTATTTTGTCTCTTGGCTTATATCTTCATTGCACATGAAGCTATCATACTTGCATGGTCCCTAACTATTTACCTGAGCCATTTATTTATAACTTTCTCCAGTAGGGTCACTTTGGACTGGATAAGACATGAATATTCTATTATTAGGTCAAACATTGCAAGAAAAGAGACATAAAGTCAACGTTTTGTGACATGCACTGCTTGGAACTGAAAAACAAGCCAAAACATGTTAGAAAAGGCACTACGTTATACCATAAGATCATGAAACCATAAGATACAGGAGCAGAATCAGGCCATTCGGCCTATAAAGTCTACTCCATCATTTGATCGTGGCTGATATGTTTCTCAAACCCATTCTCCCGTCTTGTCCCCTTTGATCCCCTTAATAATCAAGTACCTACCTATTTTTGCATTAAATACACTTAATGACTTGGCCTCCACCAGGCTTCTGCAGCAATGAGTTCCACTGATTAGAGATTCTCTTCTCATGCTTGCAAAAGTTGCTGCTTGCTTCCAAACTTGGTTTCCTTGTGTCCCAATCCTGATGTGTGCCAGTCAAAAAGCTTCACCTTTCAAGGGCTGAATCTTACAATATTTTGACTGAGTGACAGTTTTGCCAAGTTTCTTGGAAGATCTCTTTCCGTTTTCTTGCGTTATCATTCCCAAACCTGTCTCATTAATTATCTATCATGCTCCTGTGCCTGTCATCCTTCTTGTCTGATGTGACCTGAATTCGGCCACACACCATGACCAGAAGAACTCATCACCGCCGAGATATCTCAGAATGGATCGACAGCCCTCGCACCCATGCCATAACGAAAAGGCAGTTGTACACCCGGCCAAACACTGCCAATATTTGTCTCCCTGCTACACAGACATGTGCTTGGAGGTCCTTCTGCATGGGGTGGTGTGGAGAAGAGTTGTCTACTTCCCTCAGGACCAGCAGAGGACACCACACCATCAGAGCCTGCCAACCTGGTCTGAGGTTACCTCCCAGGTCATTGCAATCTCAGGTGTCTGGAGGAATGCCCAGGAGTGAAGGACAAAAGTCAATGACCTTCTCCACTTGGTCAAGGAAAGTGCCATCATTGTCATGTTGCTACCTCACATTCAGTCCACTTCTGTCCTGCTCCCACTGAGTCTCATGTTCTACCACTCTCGTTATTCCACACAACATCTTCCTTCACTCTTTCACCCATCCCAAACCCCTTCCCTCCTATTGTCTGTGCTGCCTACTCACTCACTCAGGATTTCTCGCCACTTTGCCCCCAGTAACACCAGAACTACCAGCGGTGTTAACCACTTTCAATTATCTTAATATTTCCTTCTTTGTCGTTACTAGAGAAAACAACCCACGAAAGGGCAGAAAGAGCCAGGAGAGATGGTGGTGGGCTGCCTGACATTTGGATCCATACCCCCAGGAGGCGGGGACCCTAGCACTGACCCACCCCAAATGGCCAACTGTCTGTGCCCAAGCCTCTGAACTGATATTGGAAGCTGCCCTTGTCTTACAGTAATGGGAGTCCATCTTTCTGAACTTGACTGAAGATGACTGACAATCATGACAAGCTTCCTGGCTTTGTGTACGTGCTAAACTGCAAGGCAAGACAAAAGCAATAGTCCGGATTGGAGGCAAGGCAGAGAAAGGCCGGGGCAAGGCAAGGCAGAGACGATGTGAGCCTCCCGGTTGGGTCAGGGATAATTGAGCTTTAAATGAGTCAGTGAACAACCAGGAGATGCAGCCTGGTCCAGCCTGTGAGCTGGGTGCCTGTCACCGAGTGCAGCACCATTGCAACGCCAGTTGCTAATGCATGCTGGAGTGCAGGTTTAAAAGGCAGAATCATTAAGAAATGTGCCATGAGGGCCCAAGAATGCAGTGGGTGCCCTGTAGATGGCACTAGATGTTATTGCCAGGTGTCAAAGATGAGCAAGTGATGAGCCAGAGTTGCCAACTCCCCACTCTGACTTTTGTACTGCGAATTGCCAACCTCCAGTTTCTTTGCAGTGGGTGGTAGGGCAGGAAGCCGCATACTATTGAGGTGAGATCTGCAGGTCATGAAGCCAGCAACTCACAATGAACCCCGTGATTAGGTATCTCAGTGCTACCGTGTGGGAATCCCATCTCAAGGCCCGGAACTCTCTTTGAAAGTACAAGTTGCTCCCAATGTTGAGAAAGACCTCACTTGCTTTCTCCTGCAAGGCCCTCAGATTTCTCGCTGTAGTCAATATCATTCAGGCCCGAATAAGATTCCGCCCATGCCTTTTTCTCAGGAGCATTTCAGTTCTGCATTACTGAGCAACATAAATGAGTTACAAAGCAAGCAAAGAACAGGCTTTGTAAGCCTTTAAAATGGATTTCAGTAACACATCAATGTCAACTTTTACAGATCCTCAGAGAATGTGCTGGTTGCAACAATGTTCTGGAGGGGTCCCTATATATATGGAGCATTAGTGATTGTTCTGCTCTTCCTTTTGTTCGGTGCAAATTAGAGAGGTCAAGTATTGAAAGAAATTGCAGAATTATGATGTAATTGAATGAGCACTATAAACATGACAGATATTCTAAGATAGGCATTTTTAAGGATTGATATTAATGGGACTCTGAAATGCTACAAACTCATTAGAAGCTTGAGCTAAGCTAAGAGCAAAGGTACACATCACGAATAATGATCCTTTCCTAGAATAAATGTCAAGGAATGTGTCGAGAGTTGACAGAGAGAAAGATCATTGGATTTATTTTTGGTTCGTTAAACAGCCTTCCACATGAGGAAGGGCATTTTTTGAGGTTTTAGAGACTGATTACTGCTTGTGCTTAAATTATTCCCATTAACTGCATCATCTGTGCTAATAGACAATCTGTATAATTCAAAATAAAACCATTTGGCAATTCTAGGAAAATGAGGTAATGGTTCACTGCACCCTATCAGTTTATGCTTCTCCAGAACACAGGCATCATTTCACTTCTGTACAGCTGCAGCGTTGAGCTCCTTTCCTGTCTGTCGACTCGGTTGACTTTCCATCTTGAACGGTTCAATTGAGCTCAGTGTTTCTCAGTTTAGCCCATAATACAGGCTGATACTCCAGTGCAGGACTGAGAGACAACTGCACTACCGAAAGTACTGCCTTTTTAGCCAAGGCTTTCCCTGATTGCCCCCTCAGCTGGAGGTTATGGTTCTCTTTGCACTAATATGAAGAGCGCAGGATTTTCAAACTCAAAGAGTGAAAGTTGAAATGCCTTTCTAAACATTCAAACTTCAATCTATACAGATGCATTATGTCGGCTAGTCTCTGTCTGCTTCCGTGTATCGGCACAAATGTGTCCCCTGTTGTCTCACGAGTACTATTAACCTCCAAATGTTGTATATTCCACAGGAGTGTCCCAACCAATATTTATCCTTCAAATGTCATCAAAAGTAAAACAGATTAACAGGAACCAAGCAGCATTGCCTATGCTCCAACTGTGCCTGCACTTCAAAAACACTTGCAAGATGATCTCTCTCCACGGATGCTGCCCAGCATGCTGTGATTTCCAGCATTTTTGATCTTCAGTGCAGATTCCAGCATCTGCAGTAATTTGCTCCTACAACATGATATGGGACTTCCTGAGATCATGTAAGGCCCTGTGGTAATGTGTGGCTTCCATTAGGCAACAGTTACTTCTCTTACCAATTCTAAAATCTGAAGCATTTGCTCAATAACTTCTTTGCTTTTTTTGTTTTAGCTGACTATCAGATTCACTCATCCTGTTTTAAAATAAACATCAAATACTCGACTTCTGAAATAACTGACCAAGGCCCAACAGCTGATACATTAACCCATTTATTTCTTTGCTGTAAACAATGATGCTGCTGCACTGATTCTCCAGTTTTAGATTTATCAGCATGTATCAAAAAACAAATGCTTGGGCTGGCAGGTGGAACAGTAGAAATTTCTTACGTTATTTTCCTTCCCTTTGTTCTCTTTTCTTGGCTTTAAAGATGAGGAGTATCACAATGACACATTATTGAGGCAGTAATTTGTGTGTGTTCCAACTGACAAAAAAATGAAAAGAAGCAATCAGCACAAACAGAACTGATATCAAATGCTGCAGAACATTTTACAGAATAAATTAACCATTACGATTTCATTGCAAAAAACTAGCCTGGGGAGAGATCTATTTTTATTGAAAGGTTACAGTGCTGTCATGAACCTCGCTCATCATTAGCCTGTGGATCAGTAGATCCTGCTACAGTTTTACATTTTGTTCCATATCCAAATTCGCCTTGTTTTAATGGAGTGTGTGTGTTTATTGACTTAGTCAGGAAAAGGCAGTGAATAAAAGTGATGCAACAGCTTCTGATGTCACAAGCCCAGCAGGGAGTTTTGTTTATCTGGAGTGCATTATCGAAAAATGAAGCAATAGCATTCCTGAATGTAATGGCTGTTTAAATAGAAGGTTAGAAAATCACAGTGTCTGCCCTGAGCTTGCAAGGTTAGACTCACAATCAGATGAGGTTCCCTCATGGGACATCAAACAAGAAGTGGCAGACAAGCCTCAAGATATAAAGGCACCACATTTGCTTCCTTGATTGACCTGATGGACACTCATTTGAGAGATTATGTTTTAATAAGCAAATGGTTCTGGGCTACAATTAAAAAGAGATAAATAACATATTGGTTTGCATTGCCAAGAGGAAGAATGCAAATAAAAAGATGAATTGTGCTTCAACACCATCACCACCAACTCCGCAAGACTATATGTAATTGTGATCCGAAAGTTATTCTTTGCCATAAATGGCTCTGAGGCCATTCAGCCCATCAAGTCCATACTATTTCCTTGCAGAACAACCCAGTCAATATCACTAACCTGCTTGATCCCCATAGCCCTGCATGTTTATTCCTTTATATGCCCATCCAAAGTCCTTTCAAAATCATGGATAGTTCACAATTAGTCCTCGCCACATGATAAAATTCTCCCTTGGGTATCCCCTGGCCAAAACCCTAAATCTGTCCCCCCCACCCAGTCCCTGTGCTATTGGCTAATGAAAGTTATCTTTCCCTTGGCTACCTTATCAAAATGTCTCCTAATTTTCTGTACTTCTATCAAACACCACACTCCCCCAACACTCTTGATCTCCATGCTCCCTGTAGTTAAAGCCATATCCTGTGAACAACCCTGGTAAGCCATTTCAGCACTTCCCTTTGTAAATCTTACATAGCGTCCTAAAATGTGCTGACTATTTTTATTCACTTGTGGGATGTAAGCATCATTAGCTGCCTAGCATTTATAACCTGTCACAAGTTGCCCCTTGAGAAGGTGGTAGTGATCTGCCTTCTTGAACTGCACCCCACAATGCCCTTATCGAGAGAATTCCAGGATTTTGACCCAACATTGAAGGAACGGCGATATATTTTCAAGTCAGGATGGTGAGTGGCATGGATGGGAACTTGCAGATGGTGGTGCTCCCATATATCTGCTGCCCTTGTCCTTCTAGATGGAAATGGCCATGGGTTTGGAAGGTGCTGCCTGAGGGTCTTTAGTGAATTTCTGAACCAGATTCAAGACTCCAGTAGGGGCAGTGAAGAAATGTCAACTTATCTTTTCCTGGGGAAGCTACAGTGAGTGCTTTGATGTGTTTTTTGTGTGGGTGCTGAGAATTCAAAACCTGAAATGTCCTGGGAGTCGTGGTGCATTTACAATGGTATCATAAGCTTTATTTTTAACTGCCATTAACAACGTAATGCTCAGTCATTTTAAGAATACCAAATGTACCTGCATTATAGAGAGTGGCATAGTGACAGATTATAGATACTAGGTAGCTAATGATGCCCATGTCCCATGAGTGAATAAAAATAGTCATCACATTTCAGGAGGCTATGAGGGTCTGTGAGATTTACAAAGTAGACCACAGAACCCCGTCTGTTCATCAGAGGTACGCAAAATAAAAAGTTTCAACTTTTATGCTGCAGGCTAATTATGTACTTAGCTGTACTCATTGGAATTCAGAAGAGTGAGAGGCAACCGTATTGAAATATACAGAATTCTTAGAGGTCTTGACAAGATAGATACAGAGAGTTTGTTTCTCCCTTATGGGAGATTCTAGGAAAAGAGAGCATAATCTCAGAATAAAGGGTCACCCAGTTTTGACAGAAATGAGGAGGAATTTCTTCTCTCAGAAGATAGTGAACCTGTGGAAATTTTTGCAACAAAATGCTGTCGAGGTTGTGTTGTTAAGTATATTCAAAGCTGAAATAGACATTTTTTTTAATCTGTGAGGGAATCAAGGATTATGAAAAAGGGTTTAAAAAAAGTGGAGTTAAACATTATCATGGGCTGAGTGGAGTACTTCTGTTCCTACTCTTATAGCCTTGCATTCTTAAGCATGGAAGAGGCTCCAGGTAGCAAATTTGTTGTAGGTAGCAGTTTCAAGGGAGGCAAAAAGTGGAGGGAGTTCTGAGAAGTCTCTCTATGTTGGAGAGAGTTAGGGCTCAGAAGAAGCCCTGGGAGTCATTGAGAGTTCAATGCAATGAGAGTGGAGATGAAGGAAGCCCACAATTAGTGCTTTCTTGGTACAGCTGTGAAATATTAGGGGGTCAAAGAATCCCAGGAACAGTAATAGCTTTGTGTCTGTAAAAGAGCTGAATTGTACCTGCATTTAGGAACTGGAGTGTTGCCTTAAGACCGGGCAGTCTCAGGGGAAGAGATTGAACAACTGAGAATTCAGCAGTCATTGAGTTCACTCCGAGGTAAAGTGGCTTTGAAAGGGCTTCAAGGCTATAACGGTCATGATTTCGTTGAACGGCTATATCTTCAAAGGCTAAGGCTACATCTTCAAAAGCAAATAATTGAAATCCCTTGTAAAGGCAATAATTGGCTACCTTTTATGACTGCACCACTGAATGGATTACTCCACATGACCCCTAACTATAAAGCTATTCAGAGACTTCGAGGGAGGAGAGTTTGTCCTTGGCATACAAAAGACACTTCCCAAAGATAGCACTTCCCTCCTTCTGAGCTAACCTCGTAAAAAATCAGCCTCCCGTTCCAGCCTGGCTGTACATTTCAATTGTATAATGCCAAGAGAAGTGTATTTTTGAGGTTAATTGACCTTGAATTATGTAATGACATATAGTGGGGGGGCTGCCAATGTTGGCACTCACACACCCTCCATGTTAGGTGGGTGAGCTCAGAACAGATGGGAAGGTGCTAGACAGACACTCACTCGATTGTATGCGCCTCTCCCACCCACTAAAACCACATCCACTGGGGTCATATAAGATGCAACCCAAAGGTTAATGTGATTTTATGACCCGCAACTGTTCGCAACATCTGGGGTGGGGTAGTGGGGCTGCCAAAATAGCCATGGGATCACTCTTGACCTGTACCTGCTATTTGATGTTCTCTGTGGGATGTCCAACCACAGTTTGTCTGTTAATTCGTGTTTACTTCAGCATGTTGGAGTCATACATTGTTTCACTTTGCTAACTTTGTGTGGTAAAGTTCATTGTTGCTTGTCCAAAACTATTGAATTTCCCAGCTTGATTCTCATGGTGAGTACATGATATCTCGAACTTTGATGACTTTAACCAAAAGAAAAGTTAATGGTCTTTAGCCAGATCATAAAATAATTTGAGGGTCTGGTCTTGGCATAACCAAATCTTCATAAAGGGGAAAGCTCCCTCCATATCATCATTTCATATTTGTACCGCTTGTTGATATATGACAACGTTTGGAGCTTAGTTTCAAGGAGCAATTGTTTCCTTTGTCTAAACTTTGATGCGCAAAAATAATCAGAATGATCTTTGGTAAAATCCCAGCAATAGAGACTGAAATAAGTTTGCTGTTAAAAAGTTATTATCAAAGGAGTCCTAAGGAAGTATTGGATGTATCTGAACAAATGTCTATGTGCCGCATGCATCTGGACCAGGATTCCAAATGCTACGATATCACGAGTGCGAGGTAGAAGATGAACAAATTGGGGTACAACCTCATGCAAATTGGGTTCTTCATTATGAAGGAAAGAAGAAATTTCACTATGTCTTAAACAAAGTTTTCAGCATCAGTTATGGAATTGACCACAATGCTTTTGATAAAAATGAATTGACTGGCAGGGAATGTCAGAACTTATGGGACTGGAAGGGTGAGGTAGAATATCTGCTCCAAAGATAGGCCATAAGATGCAAGCAGAAGTAGGCCATTCGGCCTGTCAAATTTGCTCTGCCATTCAATGAGATCATGGCTGATCTGATAATCCTCAACTCCAATCTCCTGCCTTTTCCCCATAACCTTTGATTCTCCTACTGATTAAAAATGTATCTATTTCAGCCTTGAATAGGCATGACCCAGCCTCGACAGCCCTCTGCGGCAAGGAAGTGCACAGATTCACTATCCTTTGACAGAAGAAATTCTTCCTGTCCTAACTGGGTAATCCCTTATTGTGAGATTACCCTCTCTG
>NC_063352.1:9547409-9561341 GCF_021869965.1 Rhincodon typus | reverse complement strand
CATTTCTGAAGAAGGGTCTAGGCCCGAAACGTCAGCCTTCCTGCTCCTCTGATGCTGCTTGGCCTGCTGTGTTCATCTAGCTCTACACCTTGTTATCTAAGCGTCACAGGGTATTGGGACTACGCAGGAAAGTGCGTCAAGTTTGGCAATCAGATCAGCCATGTTCTTATTGGATGGTGGAGAAGACTTAAGGGGCTGAATGGCTGTTAATTACTGTTAAAGTTTGTGTTTTGAAATGCTCCTGAATATCTGATAGGTCTGCATGACATCAGGGCTTTATATAAAAAAAATCTGTTCTTTAAACACTTAAAACAAACAGACTGCAGCTACCAGTGTAAGTTTAAAATAACATGATTTTTAAAAAAAATAAAGTTAAAAAGAATTCAGTTGAGAGGCATGAATGATACACTATTATTTAGGTATTTTACTTCAATCAAGTTGTTTGTTGACATTTCTCCAAAGGGTCTCATTAAATATTATGAATTCTTAGCTGAGTCTCAAAAGCTTCAATTATATCATCAGGAGATTCTGAGTTCACTGTTTGATTCACAGTTTAAAGCATAAATTAAAGAAAAGCTGTCTTTGATGTGAATTCTATACAGATATTTATCTGAATGGGTTGAATGTGTTTTGAAGTGGAATCTTGTTTCACTATCAATTATGTAGGAGTGAGAGCTGTATATATGTGAGAGAGTGTTATAGTTATATTTTTCATCTTCACATGATTAGCTAGGGTGATAAATTAACTTTAGAGTTTTAAATTAGTGGTTATTGAAGTGATATGGAGGGAATGAGGGGCCATGGAGGTGAATGGGGGCATGAGTTGGCATTGAGTTGGCACAGAGGGTACAAAGGCCATGTGAGTGAGTGGGGTGAAGATTTGAGAGTATCCAAGCAGAGATCTTTGAACTTCTGGGTACATCATAGATACATTTGACACAAGTACAAGACTGTACCCAAACATACTCTTTTTCTTGGCTGAAGAAGGGAATATTGTCTAAGTGAAGTACAGTGCAAAATGATAAACATCACATTAACTCTGAAGGATTAAAGCTCACAGTGATGCCTCACTGGTTGTAGAATGCAAGTTCTAATAGGATATTGAAAGAGTATAATAGCCATTACCAAACAGATAATATGCATTTATACAGTGCCTTTAACACAGCAAAATTCCTGAATAGCCCAATAAACGCATCAGTAATGAAACTCGAAATATTGTTAGTGAACAACAAAAGAAGATATTAGCACAGTGACTGAAGAAGGCCAAATAGATAGGTTTGAAAAGGACCATGTTAAAGGATGAGAGGGAGATCATGAGGAAGCGAGGTGATGTGTAGGGAGGGAATACCAAAGCATGGTCACCATTAATGGAATGATTAAAATCGGGAATGTGCATGAGGTCAGATTTGAAGAAAAGAAGAGATCCAAGGGCTGGAGGTGATAATGAAAATGGAGAGCAATGACACCACAGAGAGATTTGAAAACATAGATGACAACTTTGTAATGGAGTCATTATTGAATGAGGTCAGTGTAGGTCAGGAAGCACAAGGCAAATGAGAGTTGCTGCAAATCAATACACAGGCAGTAGAATTTGAGATGAGCTCAAATTTGTGCATGGTGAAATATGGGAGGGTCCCAATTATCCAAAATGATCTTGAATATTTCAATGTAATCTGTCACATCCATATATGGGAGGACCTGGGCTTCCACATATCTCATTAGGATGCGATCCGCACATTTAATTGGACACATGATATTTGTTGCCTTGCATTGATTTTCTGTTTGGAGAAGCAAGCATAACATCTACCAACTGCTACGCCTTTATCACGGGGACCAGGAGGTGCAATTAGGTCTCACCTCTCAGGACCCTGGTGACATGGGGGATAAATCTGGTTCAGAGGTGTGAGCCTCATGGGGTGGCGGTTGGCTCATTGATGAATTGGCTCTTTCATCGACAGACGAGAAACATTGAAATACTTCAGGAAGGGCGAAGGTTCAGGACATTTCCCACCCAGCAGCTGGTCAGATTGAATGGCTGGTTGACTGTCGGATGGCTAGGCCTCAATTACAAGGCCCCAACCAGGGACGCTGTGGAACTTGTGATGGTCCAACGGGTGTAGCTGTAGGAGGGATTTACAAGCAGAGCGGATCGGAAGGAGGGAGGGGCAATTTGGACAGGAGGTGGAATTTGGATTGTAACAGCTTCCCCTCAGCCGAGCCCCAGACTGTCGGATCAAGAGACATTGCATTAGAATAGCCACCGGCTCCGTGCAGAGCCTAACAGTTTCCATATTGAAAATGGTATGCAGTGTTAATCCGACTGTCGATTCACTTTCAGCCACATTCTGCCAAATTTCTCTCAGAAAACGTTTGAACGAGGCAGAGAATTCTCAAAAGACAGTTAGGCAAATCAGCAGGAAAGGCAGATTGGCTCCAAATTATATAGTCTGCTCTTAATTAATTAAACTGCTATAAATAATTTGCAGTATAAAATAAAGATAGTCTCATTCATTTTTGAACAATTTAATCACTGAGCTCTTCCTTTAATTAACAAAAAAACATTTCATACCCTACCTCAGAACTTTGCATTTAATTCTAATTTCCTTTCCTCTGCTAAAAGCTCTCAATCATGAGACTGGTATTTTTTGAATAGAACTGACTTGTGTTAAGAGAACGCTTGTTAATAATCCCACATCTATCGCACAGAAGGTGCCTGGTTTTACCTAACTCTATGAGTCTGTCCCAATGAGAGCTGCTAAGGAGCTAAGATCTGATGGAAACTGTGTGACCTCAAATATTATAAAGGCAAAATAATGCAGGTACTAAAAGCCCGAGATAAAATAAAAGTGCTCGAGAAACCCAGCAGATCTGGCAGCACCAGTGAAAAGTGTACAGTGAGAACAGAATGTTCTGAAAAAGAGTCATAGCAGGCAGAAACAAAACTAAAATTTTGAGTCGGGAATGATTGTTCTCCAGAACCCAGATCTGAAATGTTAACTCTGTACTGTCTCCATAGATGCTGCAGCCTTCCTGAATATTTTCAGCTATTTCTGTTTTTAATTTCAAATTTCACGTCATGCTCTTATGTTCTGGGCTCCCCCACCAGAGAAGACCAAAAGATTTGAAATGTTAACTCTATTTCTCTCTGCATTGCTGCTAGACCTGTTGAGTTACCTCAGCATTGCTTGTATTTGTCTTTCCGTGGGTCTGAAGATAGCTAAGTGCTTTCATTATGTCAGTTAAATGGGTTTGTAGCCTTAAATAAAGATGTGGCTAAACAATGTTGAAACACAATGTAACCTGTGCTAGTGAGACTGTGGAAATGTAATTGAAAGTAGGCAGCCAGGGCTGTGCGTAAAACAAAATAACTTCTTTTTATATAGCCTACATGCTGTGATTTCTAAATTTTGCAAAGCACTTTACGGCTACTAAAATATCTTCAAGGAGTAGTTGTATACTGCAATAATTTGTACTCATAAGGTGCCTCTGACACAGTAAGCTATCTTAGCTGCTTCTCAAGGGTGATATCAAACAATAGTATGAGGAAAAATTAAGCATAATGATTAAAGGAATTTGATTTTGCAAAGATATACTTTAGGTAACATCATCCTATCGTGATTAATTATGAGGAATAGCCCACAAAAGGAGAAACCTTTGTTGTAAGGTCGGTATTTGAATTATAGCACTGAGGTAATCCTCAAGGAACAGTCCATGTGCTCACAGTCCCATGTTGCCTCATCAGTTTCTGACGCTTCCAGTTCATCTTACCTGATCCTTGGAAATTCATTTGCCTTCGTGTCATGACTATGAAAAAAAGAGTTAACATTTTGAGGCCAATGACCCTTCTTCAGAACTCTGGACTGGAATTGAAATTCACAGATACTGCCAGATGGTTAAGTTTCTCCAGCAATTTCTGTTTTTACTTCAGAGACCGGAAATGTCCTGCTTGCTGAAACCCACACACAGTTGATTATTACAAAGTCAAGTCAATTTTTCAAAATTAAAAGTAAATTGCACTTTGTTTAACAGTGTATTTCTGTGACCATTGATGCATACTATGACCACAATATACTAGCTCATGAAAATTGTGCATTTAAATGGTATTTGTAACTGACACATAATCAATCATTGTTGACTTTGCCTTTGCAGAATATTAAGCTATTATTGAAAACTAAAAGTTATACTTTATTTAACAGTTTATTTCTGTGATTTCATATATTGGTTCATTAAAATAGTATTATTGATTGGTAACTGTATGTGTATGTAACTACATTTATAAGAAATACTGCTGTGCTATGCTCCTTGGTGTCAGCAAACATAGCCTTTGACAAAACATCAAACTTATGTGGAGGGAGTTGGCAGTCAATAGTAAAATTGGACAACAACATTCAATGACAAGAGATGGATCACTGAAGATTTATCCTATAAGTTAACATTTTGGCCGTCAGCCTATTGCTAGCTTTAATACTGTTGAATCTTGTTCACTGTTTTTGATATTGTTCAATTCCCTAATCATTATCCACTCTCACAAATGACACTTCCTATTCTCTTAGTACTCTCTAACTCCAAGAGTCAAATATGCAGTTTAGTGGTAGTGTTTAGAGGACTCATTTATGCAAACAAGAAAAGGTGTTTTTTTTAAAATTATTGATTCGCAGGATAAGGGTGTCGCTGGCCAGGCAGCATTTATTGCCCATCCCTAATTGCCCAGAGGGCAGTTAAGAGTTAACCACATTGCTGTGGGTCTGGAGTCACATGTAGGCCAGACCAGATAAGGATGGCAGTTTCCTTCCCTAAAGGACATTGGTGAACCAGATGGGTTTTTCCGACAATCGACAATGGATTTGTAGTCATCAAGTAATGATGGAAGTAATGATAATCTTCTGCTATCCAAATGTAATACAAATGAGCCGCATGGATTACATTTACTTAATAATCACTGGTCAGTTTCCTTACACACCTCCTGTGCCTGCAGTGTGACAGCGCAGAGAGCCTTTGGTCAAGTAACAATATCTGGGTACCTGTCTCTTTACATCTTGAGCCCTTAAAGAGATATCACTTAAATAGCTAATACTGGACATCTGTAGACCTTCTCAGTTATAAATAATCTCTCTAATTTCTCTATCTCTCTCATACTGACTTCAGAAAAACCATGGCTCTCAAAATACTGCCAAGTTAGTTATTAAACTTGTTCATCCACACAGATCAAAATCCAAATGATACCAACTCAAAATCCAAGTCCTAAAATAAATAATATTAAAATATATGTATATAATGCACCCTACATGACAATCCTCTATCATTAATAATTAGTTATTCTTTCTTTAATTATTTTAAGCCACAAGTGAATTCAATGCATTCACTTTATTTAAACATTTGCTTTCTTCTGTAAGGCATGGATGAGGTAGCTCAGTTGTTAGCACTACTGCCTCACAGCACCACGGACATGCGTTTGATTCCATCCTTGGGCAACTGTCTGTTTGGAGTTTGCACATTCTCCCCGTGTCTGCCTGGTTCTGGTCTAGGTGCTCTGGTTCCTTCCCACAGTCCAAAGATCTGCAGGTTAGATGGATTGGCCGCACTAAATTGTCCGTAGTGTCCAGGGATGTGTAGGTTAGTCATGGGAAATGCAGGTATGGGGTGGGTTTGGGTGGGTTTTGGAGGGTTGGTATGGACTGAATGGCCTGCTTCCACATTGTAGGGATTCTGTAAGTGCAATACTCAGATAGAACAATGAGCACACAGGGACTAATCCCATGAACTTCTTAAATAATTCTGAACTTCTGAAGTAATGATAAACTTAACACTGAAATTTAGTTAGTTTTGAACTCACTGTCCTGGAAATTTAATAACCAACTTTATATGAAGCGATGATTTCTTCTAAATTTCATCCTTCCAAGCTTTATCATCTATATTTTACAGTCTTTGCAGACTTTCAACTACTCTGGTGTGACAGAGCCACTCTTGAATATAACTGCACAATTCACCTGATATCAGCAATTGTATTTCACAGGGAATACTACAGCTGGAAGGATTGTTCTAGCCAATTTGCAACCAGATCCAGATTTGAAACCTGGCTTTGTGCAACTTTTTTTCTTGGGTTTCATTGAAACACAGGCATGCAATGCTGCAGACCTCATTTTAACAATAACCAGAAATTTATGGAGTCATACAGCACCTTTTGGTCCAACCAGTCCACACCAACCATGTTCCTGAACTAAATTAGTGTCCACCTGCCTGCACTTGGCCCATATCTCTCCAAATCTTTCCAATTCATGAAAATTTATCCAAATGTCTTTTAAACTTTGTAACTGTACCTGCATTCACCACTATCTCTGGCAGTGCATTCTCATACTCGAACCACTCTCTGTGTAAAATAAAAAGTTGCCACAAATGTCCTTTTTCAATCTTTCTGCTCTCACCTTAAAAATATGCCCCTACTTTTGAACTCCCTAACCCTAGTCACTCACCTTATCTATGCCCCTTACGATTTTATGAACCTCAATAAGGTCACCCCTCAACTTCCTTCTCTCCGGTGAATAAAGTCCCAGCTTTTCCAATCTATATTTATGTCTCAAAACCTCCATTCCAGGCAACATTTATTAGGCAAAAAAAGGATAAAACAGAATAAACCAAATCTACTTATATATAATTCAATTTGAAAGATTTCAAAGCACAGTACTAGGAGATATTCCATGTACCCTGACATCATGTCTGTAGAATACTCAAACACCAGAGAGAATTCCTTTCTCTATCACACCATAAGTTAGACATAACTGCCTTTTTTCAATTCTCAGTCTTTAGATTCTATTCTCCTCTTCCTTGAGTAGTCACACAACTGAACTTAAAACTTCCTCAGCTACAAATATTCTCTCTCATTTCCCTATCTCTCTCATACTGACTTCAGAAAAACCATGGCTCTCAAAGTCTCGCATGCCTCCCAGGGAAGGTAATGGCCTAGAGTATTATCACTGGACTGTTAATCCAGAGACCCAGGTAACATTCAGGGGAAGCAGGTTCAAATCCTGCCATGGCAGATGGTGGAATTTGAATTCAATAAAATATCTGGAATTAAGAATCTACTGATGGCCATGAACCCATTGCCGATTGTCAGGAAAAACCCACCTGGTTAACTAATGTCATTAGGGAAGGACATCTGCCATCCTTACCGGGTCTGGCCTACATGTGACTCCAGACCCATAGCAATGTCGTTGACTCTGAACTGCCCTTTGGGCAATTAGGGATGGACAATAAATTTTGCCTAGCCAGCGATGTTCTCCTCATTAATGAATAAAATAAAGTGCTGCCATGTTGATTATTAAACCCTTTCATACACAAAGATCAAAATCCAAAAGACACCAACACAAAATCCAAACTCTAAAAGAAATGATTTTAAACTATATGTAAATAATGCACCTTACATGGCAATTCTCTATCATTAATCATCAGATGGGCCTAAGACAAAGCAATTGTACAATCTGTGGCACTGAACCACCTCAAATACCTTTTACCCAATATCACATTCCGATATAGTACACAATTACTACATGGTCCCAGAAACACTCATTTGCATCAAGTGACTTTAAAACTATTTTTGAAAATCATTTGGATTCAAGACACCAATCATAAATGTGTGAACCAGTCTCAAGTGCTTTAAAACGTCATGCATTTTATCATTTGATCACCCAATCTCAATCACTCCACCCAATCTCAAATCTTTCTCTTTGTCCTTTCCCATATCCCTGGCCCTTTATCCTATCTCTACAATTGCTTAGCATCTACAACATCCTCCAGTTACAGAGAAAGGTCATTGTCCTCAGGTGCTAGCTCTGGTTGTCACACCACAGATGCTTGTCAGGCCCACTGAGTGTTTCCAGCATTTTCTGATTTTATTTCCAGACTTCCCACATCTGGTGCATGTTATTTTAGCCACTGTACTGCCACTGTGATTAAAGTGTTTGTGTTCACGGTGGGAAGTTAGCCAGTGGGAGAAAATCATGTTGCGCTCAAGGCTAAACAAGGTGACAATCTTTATTTAAAAAAAAACATGCAAACACCCCAGAATCACTCACAGGGCACAGGTATAAATATGGAATATTAATTACAGAACAACCAAAATTAATAAGCATTTTAAAAAATGGAACATTTTTAACATCCCCGGAGAAATTATTTAATTACCATGCTTGATTTCCATCAGACAAATTCTCAGCCAACAGCTAACTCCATTTCTGAAGAAGGGTCCAGACCCGAAACGTCAGCCTTCCTGCTCCTCTGATGCTGCTTGGCCTGCTGTGTTCATCCAGATCTACACCTTGTTACCTCAGACTCCAGCATCGGCAGTTCCTACTATCGCTAACTCCATTAAGGTCAGCTTTCTATTTACCTTATGTTTCTTAGCAGTTCAGCCCCATGGCAACCTCAGCTTATCTGGGCATTTCTTCAAACTCAGCGATAATCAGAGAACGAATAAAGCTTAGAGTCATCGTGTCATGCAGCATGGAAATGGATCCTTCAGTCCAACCAGGCCATGTCGACCATAATCCCAAATTAAACTAGTCCCACCTGCCTGTGCTTGGCCCATATCCCTCCAAACATTTCTTACTCGTGTATTTATCTAAATATCTTTTACATGTTGTAACTGTACCCGCATTCAAAACTACCTCTGGAAGTTCTTTTCACACACGAATTGCCCGTGTCCTATTTAAATCTTTCTCCTCTCACCTTAATAATATGCCACCAGTCTTGAAATTCCCCCTTCCTAGGGAAAGAAAAATCCTTCTTTTAGTATAAACTCCAGTTCCACTTGGACATAAAGAGATCGTACAGGCTTTTTCCAGCACCTGGGTCATCACACAGTCTTCCCACAGTTCAGACCTCCTGCACAACCCTGCTTTCAATACTCACAGGTGGCTATGAATTCAGCTGCTTTTGCTCTCAGTTCCAGAAACCCCTCCCTAAACTGTTACACCTCTTGGGCACTTTCTGCTTCTTCAAAATGATTCTTGCGACCACCTCTCTGGACAAATTTTTGATCACCCTTCTTAACGTCCCTTCTCTGTGGCAAAATCCTACGTGATAATACAAACACAGGAATTAAGAATAGAACTAGGCTGCCCTGCCATTAAATAATACCATGGCTGATCTGCTTGTGTTTTGAATTCCACATTCCCATCTGCCTTTGATTCCGTTGTGTAACAATAATCTATCTACCCTCTTCTTAAAAATATTCAATAACCCCCTGAAGTCCACCAACTTCTACAGTATCTTTCTCTTTCAGAGCATCTTGTCATATTGAACTACATCAACTACTGTCAGTGTTTGTTCATATTCTCACTCTGAGTTCAGGCCACCAGGAAAATTACCCTAAAATTTACCATGGCAAATTCTTTTTCTGCTCTGTGAAGAGATTTCTTCAACAGCCTGGCTGCATTTCAAGAACAATTAACTTGTTCGAAAACTTTAAACATATTTTATGAAAGGCTGGTGATTGTTAGCCTGGTGGAGGAATGGGAGAAGATAATGACTTTCCTTCGTCATTTATGACCAGAAGGTTTGCACATAGAAGTCACAGAGCTGTACAGCATGGAAACAGACCCTTCAGTCCAACTTGTCCATGCTGACAAGATATCCTAAATAAATCCAGTCATTTGCCAGTCTTTGGTCCATATCTCTCGAAATCCTTCCTATTCATGTACCCATCCAGATGCCTTTTAAATGTTGTAATTGTACCAGCCTCCACCACTTCCTCCAGCAGCTCATTTCATACATGCACCACCTTCTGTGTGAAAAAGTTACCCTACAGGTCTCTTTTAAATCTTCCGCCTCTCACCTTAAACCTATTGCTTTGGACTCCTCTACCCTCGGATAAAGACCTTGGCTGTTCATCCTATCGATGCCCCTTGTGATTTTATAAACCTCTATAAGGTCACCCCTCAGCCTCCGACGCTCCAGGGAAAATAGTCCCAGCCTATTCAGTCTCTCCCTATAGCTCAAACTCTCCAGCCCTGGCAACATCCTTGTAAATCTTTTCTGCACCCTTTCAAGCTTAACAACATAGCAGGGAGACCAGAATTGAACGCAATATTCCAAAATCAACAATGGGTGACTGAAGAATCTTGACAGAAAGCAATGAAACAACATATCCTGAGCCAACTGAATATCAGTCTGAGGAAACTCAACAAAGGGAGAAGGGGACACAGTTTAAAAGATAAAGGATCTCCCATTTCACACAGAGTTGAGGAGACAACTTGATTTCTCAGAGGATCATGAGTCTGTGAAGCTCAGCCATTGCGTATTTTTAAGGCAGAAGTGGGCAGATTTTTGACTGACAAGGGTTTCAAAGACAAGAATGTGAGGTTAAGGCCACAGTGGATTCAGCCAAGATTTTATTGAATGGCAGAGCAAGCTCAAGGAGCTGATTGGCAGGTTCTTGTTCCAAATTCATGTGTTTTTATTCAAAATGGCTTTTACAAGTTTATGTATTCTTTGCTATTGTGATTACAAAAATACAATGTTCTTACAAATCAGATAATAATTGGTTTTATAATTGAAATATCCGCTTTGGGATGCTGCAGCCTTCTGGACTCAATATTCAGTTCAACAATTTTGGGACCTGAGAACCTTCTTCCATGTCCTTACCCCAACCCCCACACACCAAGCCTATTGTTTGCTGAATGTTCTGAGAAAAGGTCACTTGACTCGAAACATTAACTCCGACTTCTCTCTACAGATGCTGCCAGACCTGCTGAGCTTTTCCAGCAATTTCTGTTTTTGTTTCGAAACGGCATGTATTTTGCTCTCAATGAGACATATTTCATACCAAGACCATCACTCTCATTTCCTCCTTATCTCTCCGAACAGTCTGTTATGAAGTCCTGACTTTGACATTGACTCTGGCTCTGACCTTCTCCTGAATAACCCTTACAACTATTACAGCTTGGGTACCATGTATAAACCAGCTTTACAGCTATCCCAGTTAATGCTCTTGTAATTGGATCATGTATATGTCAGGAAAGAGGAATGTGAAACCTAGCTATTTTATTTCCCTTCTAAAAATATTTTATTTAAGCAGAGACAAAGTAATTGTTATACGCATTGGCTACATTTTTCCCTCAGTGGCAGGAGGAGAGAATGCAGGCAGCTTGGATGGGAGGGTGATGCATTTTCCTATCAAAATTGTGAAGATAAAAAGTCCACAAATTGAAGGAAGCGTCCTCTGGTGGTCTGCATTTTCAGACCGTTTCTGGCTCTTAAGTTATAAACACAAAAAAAGACTTGCATTTACGTAGCACTTTTCATAACCACAGGACACGGCCGATGAAGTATTTTTGAAGTGTAGCCGTTTTTATAACACAGAAAATATGGCAGCCAAAATACAAACAATAAATCGATAATTATCGGATAATCTATACTTATGAGGTTAATGGAGGGAGACATACTGGGCAGGATAACAAATGTAATGGGTGTCATGGCATCCAGGGAAGACTGACAGAGTTTTACTGCAGCAGATCATTCAAATTGCATCTTTCCTTCTGTACTGGAATTTTTAAATCTTAGCGCCTGACACGAACCTACAAACCAGTGAGTTAAAAGTGAGATTGCTACCAACTGAGCCAAGGCAATTTCATGTTTTTGTGTTCCAAATATCACAAACCTCTGAGAGTTGAATGAAAAGTGTAAGGAAAAGCCACAAAAATGAGCATGTTGCATTCCCAATAAACAATCATCCTCGTTTTCAATTTATAAAATAAAAAAAAGTGCTCAAGAAGAAAAGGTGCGGAAATGATGTTTTTTTTTCCTTTTGTGAGTTAAGGCTGAAAGAAGCTATTCATTCAATAAATAATGTTGTTTATTCCCCGTAAGAGCTGGGGAGCTATTGGCGAGCCGTGAGCATGTGCCCACAAAGATGAACATCATACCATATGCCTGGGCCAGAGGAATGAGTCAATAATCGAGGTAGCTGTCGTTTGTAATAACAGCAAGAGACTGTGTCATGAAGGAATTCCATCTGGCATTGCCAGAGGCAACTTACTTCCATTCAAAATCAGCCATTCTGATATTATTTCTCTGGGTAATTTTGAAATAGCAAGCTTAAATAGCCAGACAACTTTCTGTGCAGCATTGTGCCTCCGAGTATAGGATCAATGGTGGTGGGTTTAATTGTTTTAGCATAACACCACTGAAAGCTATAGAAACTTGCCTTTAAAAGGTGAATGGGAGACTGGTTGAGTCAAACCTGGGCAGGATTGTTCCTCTAGAACGAGGACAAGGGGATCCACCTATGCAGCTCATTAATATATAGCCATCACGTTTATAACACAATGTTATGACCTGCCCCTGGATATTTTTCCCCAATTTATTATGGCGCCAGGCAAGATCCAATAAATCATTAAGCTCCCAGGTGAGGATGGTCTGGCTCCCGTTCACTATTCACCTCCTCAGTTAGAACAAAGAACAAAAAACAATACAGCACAGGAACAGGCTCTGCGGTCCTCCAAATCTGCGCCGACACATTTTGCCCTTCCATACTAAAACTGTCTTCACTTACAGGATCTGTATCCCTCTGTTCACTTCCTATTGATGTATTTGTCCAGGTGCTTCCTGAACGCTGCTACTGTGTCTGCTTCCACCACCTCCTCTGGCAGCACATTCCTGGCACTCACCACCCTTTGTGTGAATAACATGCCTCGCATATCTCTTTTAAACATGGCCCCCCAACCCGCACCTTGAACCTATGTCCACTAGTAATTGACCCCTCCATCCTGGGAAAAAGCCTCATACTTTCCACTTTATCTATGTCATTCACAATCTTATGAACTTCTATTAGGTTGCCCCTCAGCCTCCACCATTCCAGTGAAAAACAAACCCAGTCTGTCCAACTTTTTTCATTGCTAAAATCCCCCATACCAGGCAACACCCTGGTAAAACTTTTCTGTATCCTCTCCAAAGCATTCACATCCTTCTGGTAGTGTGGTGACGAGAACGATGCACAATATTCTAAGTGTGGCATAACTAAAGTTCTATAAAACTCCAGCATAACTCGCCTATCCTTATACTCAATGTCCCTTCCAATGAAGGCAAGCTTGCCATAGGCCTTTTTTACTACCTTATCCACCTGTGCTGTCACATTCAGTGATCTGTGGACCTGCACACCCAGATCCCTCTGCATATCAATACTCCTAAGGGTTCTACCATTCATTGAATAATTTCCACCTGTACTTGACCTTCCAAAATGCATCGGTTAGTCAAAACAAGGTTGATTTAAATTGGATCTGTTCTCTTGTGGTTAACTTTTGCCCAGTTCAAAGGAAGTTAGATTTTAAAAAGGCCTATTGAACGAGGCTTTCTTGATTGGGCTGCTGGTTTCAAATCACTGAGCTCCATCAACACAGCACTCACTTGGCACATAGATGCAACTTCGGCTGGCTGAGTCTTCACTGGGGGAATAGCTACCAGGTGTTCCTTCTTATCCCCAGCCCCCTTCTGAGCCTCTCTGGAATGTTCTCTGATTTCAGGCAATAGTGTCACAGTTTAGGGGTCACGGCACACAAGGAGATTAGGCCAGGTCATCCTAAATGTATCCAACCCCTTTCCAAGATATGGTTACTCCACAGTTCCAAGGGGCTTAGCCGAAACTGGGGAATACACAAACATACTTCCTCTCCCTATTGTTCTGGCTGGTTGATTCTCAGATCATAGCGACTCTCTGATTGCTCAATATACAATCCAGGATTCGGTTGATCCTTGTTTACTCTTGAGCTGTGGTAACCTTGTCCTCTTTGCTTTCTATCAATTCTTGCTTGCAGGAACTGTTTAGCCAATTTTATAATGTATCTAGTTGCTTAGGCTGTTGGCCACTTGGCCACACTTAACATCTGCTTCTTTTGGAAAACACTTTGAAACAATTCTCTCAGGTTCTTAGATAACAAGGTG
>NC_063352.1:9533771-9546909 GCF_021869965.1 Rhincodon typus | reverse complement strand
TCAACTTTCCTGCTCCTCTCATGCTGCCTGGCCTGCTGTGTTCATCCAGCTCTACACCTTGTTATCTATTTTTGCCTCAACCACTTTCTGTGGCAGTGAATTCCACCGCCTGAGACTGTGGGAAAAAGAAGATTCAGCCAAGGGAATTGGACTGTTCTTTTATAAAGGAAATAATGCAAAGTTACAGGAAGAAGGCCAGAAGCATGAGGTGAGATGCTCATTCACAGAACAGTAAGTTAAGGTAAAGTCACCACAGCTTACTCTCTTATCAGAGATAGGCTGCTAATAGTTTGACATGAGGATTATCACACATCAGGTGAGGGGTGAGGTTAAAAAGTTGGACCTTCATGATTCAGGTACTGAACCTACACTGTTGGCATCACTCCACAGCACAAATCAACCCTCCAGCCACTGACCTCCATTATCAAGGGCAAGCATGATGGGCTGAATGGCCACTTTGTATGACCTAAAAATTCTGCGATTCAAACTTAAATTTCCCATATATCAGTGCGACACCACAAACCTTTAGAGTTGAAAACTTAACTTCAAAACTATTCTGATTCTTGCTGATGTTGTGACTGGACGAGACAGATCCCAGAATGAAACTTGGCTTGTTAGATTATATTTTGTCTTTTTCTTAATTTAGAAAGGCAACTTTTCTACTAAAATAAGAGCAAGCCCAGGCTGCAGACTCGGTCTCAATAATAAAACAGATGTTTGTTATGGAAAAGGGAAGAAAAATAAAATGAAACAAACCAAGTTGTCAACATATAACACAGTTCAAAACATATTGAGCATTTGGCAACCAAAATACAATTATCCTCAAAAACATCAGTTAAGAAAAATCAAGTGATTATTTCCTTTATTATTAAATCTGTAGGTTGACTTCACTGTCTTTTTTTAGTCAGTTCCAGTTATGTGGGCTGTGAAGAGTTTCTCTTTCAGTTACACAAATGATATCCTTTTGTGCTGACTAATGTCCTTAACTGCTCTGAACAAATTCCTTTTTCCAGGAGAAATTATTCTTTACATCTGACTTTAGTCAGGCACATTTTGAACTGAATGTTGAAGCTTTTAACCATTCCTTTTAAAAATACTCCTCGCTCATCCTAATTTCTTCTCAGTTTATTTGTTTTCTATTCTCTCCTGTTGTAAACACCACAATAAACAAACTTCCATTAACATTCAGTCATCTGCTTTCTGACTCATTCTGGCTTAAAATTGTGGGTATGAAAAGACTGACGTCACCATTATTAAATTGCTTCACAAGAGAAACATACCCTCACCCAACTGCCACTGGTTTGAAAGCCAAATTTTTACAAAAATTAGATTAACATACAGAAATCACACACCTTTCATCACAAAACACTGCCAGATTCTTTTCCCTGTAAAGAATGTGCATTAATCTATTTCTTTTCCTGTCTGAGGACTTATTATTGCTGTGTGTTGTGGGGCAGGAGGGAGGAAAATGAGGGATGTGGCATCGGGTCAGCAGTAAGAACAGGATAAAATGTTCAGTCAAGATGCTCGTAGAGTGTGGTAAGACTGATTATGGAATTGCATTTTCTGGCTGTTTTCAAAATGATTTTATGGTTTAACCAAGATATAACCTATAGTTATCCTAGAGTTTTCATATGTCATTTTGTTTGCTTTCAAGTCAATGGAGAAATAGGAATGAAACTTGATCTATAGCTGTTCTTTTGTTTATTCTGGAGCCGCTATGACCACAGGGTGTGAAACAGTTTTAAATGTTATGTAATCTCTCTGTATGATTTTTCAGGAGGTGTTAGCCAGATTGCTATCATTGCCTGGCACATGATGAGGATACTGAAAGGCCTTTGTTGTTGCACACAACTGAGCAAGAGAGATTAGAGACACCCCCACTGATTGTCATAACGGGATAGAGCTAAAAGATTGCACGCATGTAGACTTCTCAGCAAAAAGACAAAGGGCCTGAGGAAACACATTGAACACTGGCAAGCTTTCCTTGGGCTTTTTTCCCTGTTTTATATTTAATAGTGTCTGCTGTGTGGGAGCTTGATTACTGCGCCAGAGCTGTAATATTAGGCTCATTTAGAAGGGTGAAAACGCTAATTTATTAGCTCTGCCTCATCGTAGCCTAAATAATGAAGATTCATTCACCCTAATTGACTCGGCCAAATTGGAAATTCTTGACAGCTGATGACAAAACATTGGCTTATCGCAACAATCTACTTCATTAAGTGCTTATGGTTTTTATTTTTTTCAGTCTTCTGTGGAAGAAGGCAAAGTTAAGACTAGATGCAAACTCCTCTGTATATTCTTCCTTACACTTAGCATAGACTTCTGGAAGCTTTCTTGAACTTACCTTGGAATTTTCACTGATTCTGGTGCAAGTGGTTCGTGGGAATGGACACAGCTCCATGTGGGAGTCTCTGTCAGAAACTTCTAATGGTGTTTGCTGTTGGGCCTCTTTTGAATGCCTCTTGTGACAATGCTGTAGCTTTAAAAGGTTATTTTGTCCCGGGTTTCTTTGAAGAAAAGTTGTAAAGGCAGAGGTATCAAAGTGGCTACTAGAGACGGCTTAAATCGATAACTTAGGAGGCCTTTTAGGTTTTTTCTAAACCAGTTGTAGCAATGGAAGAGGAGTGGCCAGTTCTCATAGATCAGGCTTTCTAGTTTTTTTTAGCTGTAACAGTCAGAAGCTGTTTGGGTCCCAGAAGAGTTGGAGCTTTAGTAACTGATTCCTAACTGCTACTTTCTCTGAAATCTCTCTTGATGTTGTTTCCTCCTGGATTGGAGAACTGCATGCAAGAATCTGTGTATCAATTTACCTTTTTGCCAAGGACTGTGTTTTTGGGATGTTACTATATTGGAGCAGTTAATTAGTTTACGTACTGTATTTATTGTTCAGTTATGTTTTCCAACAGTTGTGTTATTCTAAATTCCTCTCTCTTTTGTTTGTATTTTAATTATAGTGTTTAAATAGATTGTGTTTTGTTTAACATTGAGTGGTTTGACCAGTCACATGACATCTGGAAAAGATACAACACCTCACATCTACTTTTAAAATAAGAAAATGTTAGGGTCTAGGTTACCTTCTTAAAATATTTTGAGGGGGTCTGATCTGGTCCATTACACCCTATTCAGTCGATCTGAGTTCAAATCCCACCACGTTAGCTAATACCATTTAAGTTCAATTAATAAATCTTACATATAACTCTAAGTATCCATGACAAACTTTAATAACTATTGAATTAATCCATCTGGTTGACTGATAGCCTTGAGGGAAGGATATCTGCCATCTGTACCTGGTCCGGCCTAAATATGACTCCAGATCCACAGTAATGTGGGTGACTTTGAAGTGGGCCTAGCAAGCTACTCAATTTAAGGGCAATTAAGGATGGGCAACACGTATATATTTGAACATGATGAATGTAGGGGCGTGCACAGACAGGCCTGGAGAATGGGACAACCTGGGCAGCTCTTTCAGGAGCCTATACAGACATGATGGGTGAAATGGTCTCCTTCTGTACTGTAAAATGCTACGATTCTATTAAATGCTGGCCTTGTGAGCAATGTCCACATCCCATGATAGTATAAAGAAAAAAGATACACAACAAACTTCCGGGATACATAGATTGAGGATCAGATTAACCAGAGCTAATAAAAGTCATGTTTTGCCAACATCTCTTACTGACATCTGATATATGTCTGTACGTTTATATGTCTACAGATTTATGTCGTGGATAAGATCACATGATACATTTATGTTCAAACTTTTGTAAAAATTCATTTGTGGGATGAATATCTCTGGCTAGGCCAGCATTTATTGCCCATCCCAAATTTCCCAGAGGGCAGTTAACACTAAACCCCATCACTGGGTCTGGAGTCACATACAGGCCAAAAGACATGTAGGGGGAGGCAATGACCTACTGGTATTACTGCTGGACTATTAATCCAGAGACCAAAGTAAAGTTCTGGGGAACCTGGATTCGAATCCCGCCACAGCATATGGTGGAATTTGAATTCAATAGAAATGTGGAATTCAGATCCGAAAGATGACCATGAATCCATTGCCGAATGTTGGGAAAAACCCATCTGGTTTGCTAATGTCCTTTAGGGAAGGAAACTGCCATCCTTACCTGGTTTAGCCTAAATGGAACTCCAGACCCACAGCAATGTGGTTGACTCTTAACTGCCCTCTGGGCAATTAGGGATGGGCAATAAGTGCTGGCCTAGCCAGAGATACCCTCCATCTATGAAAGGATAAAAAAAATGAACCACATGGATTTGTACAATAACCCACAGTGGGTAAGCGGTCACCATTGAAGCCAGTCAGGCCTACAAGCAGGTGATCCTATTGAGATGTGTAAGATTCTGAAGGGGACAAAAAAAAGACTGTGAAGCTGGAAATATGAAATAAAAACAGAAATTGCCAGAAATATACTCAGGACGTCTGGCAGCATCCATGGACAGAAAACAGAGTTAATGTTTCTGGTCCAGTTCTGAAGAAGGGTCGCTGGACCCAAAATATTGACTCTTGCTTTATCTCCATAGTTGATGCCAGACCTGTTGAGTTTTTTTTCGAGTAAGTTTCTGAGGGGATCTGACAGAATGGATACTGAGAAGATATTCCCCTTGTGAGAGGCACTACAATGCAGGGACAGAGTTTAAAAGTAAAAAGCTTTCCATTTAAGACAGAGAGGAGGAGGACCATATCTCTCAGAGGTTTGACTGCCTTTGGAATTCTTTCTGAGGGATCAGTGGAGGAGAGGCCCTTGAATACTTTTTAGGGCAGAAGTAAATTTATTTTTGATTGAAAAGGGAGTCAAAGCATTTTAGGGCCAGGCAGGAAAGTGGATTTGAGACCTGAATGGAAAATTAGATCTGAAGAGACAAATAGACTCTCCGGCTTCTAATTTGTATGTTGTTTACTCCAAATCTATGACCCTTAAACAAGACCTTTTGATGTAATTGTTTGTGTCTGTTTGAAGAACAGGTATTACAAACAATTATTTTAATACAACATTTAATGGATTCCTCTACCTACGTGTAAATTACATTTTAATAACTTCGCGGCTGAGGTATTAGCTCTTTGCTTTCTTTTTGCACATGTCCTTTACATTGTGAAAGAGAAGGCATGCAGCCCACTCATTATAGTTCCAAATTATTCTGTTTATATGGGCAGTTCTGTTGCTCCAAGGCACAAAGCATTTTGACTGCTAATCTCTAAACTCTTCACAGTACAGCACGGCTCATGGGACAACAGTTGCTGGTGGCAAGGTTAAATTCACAAGGTTTTTGTATTGTGCCCCTTGACTGGGGGATGAACAAGAGGGTCAGCAGAGGCCCAGGCCTGTCTCAAAGGGTGGAGGGGGACTGCTTGTTGATAGCACTTTTGCCTCTGAAATCAGAAGTCTGTGCCTTCAAGTTCCCACTCCACAGCTCTGAGCTCCAGAATTTTGATGGGCACTCAAATACAGTGCTGAAGGGTCTAGGCCCGAAACATCAGCCTTCCTGCTCCTGTGATGCTGCTTGGCCTGCTGTGTTCATCCAGCTCTACACCTTGTTATTACAGTGCTGAGGCAATGCTTTAGTGGTTTTCTTTTATTATTCAATCCTTATGTATCTCCCCTAGAGGGCAGTTAGGAGTCAACCACTTTGCTGTGGGTCTGGAGTCACGTGTAGGCCAGACCAGGTAAGGATGACAGTTTCCTTCCCTAAAGGGACATTAGTGAACCAGATGGTTTCTTCTGACATTCAGCAATGGTTTCACGGTCACCTTTAGACTCTTAATTCCAGATTTTTATTGAATTCAAATTGCACCATCTGCTGTGGCGAGATTCGATCTTGGATCTCCAGAAAATTATTTGGACCTTTGGATTAACAGTCTAGCAATAACACCACCAAGCCATCGTCTCCCCTTGCTCTTATCTCACTTGCAGCTCTCATCTTCTGCGTAGCAGCGTTCTGTGAACAAACTGGGTGATGCCACTACACCTGAGGCTTCCAATCAGCTGCCTTTTTCCTGCTGAGTATCCAGGCTCCACTCCAGTTTTCGTGGCGATCCATGTCCATGATGGCAGTCGTTCTGGAGCAGCTATTTTCAAAAGAGTTGAGGCCGTTCTTCTCCAGGAAGTATGTGTCTCCCACCGACTTTTCTCCCATTGCCTATGACTTCAGTTGTTTTTCCTGTGCATGCTATGTGAGTGTGCAGCAAACCCAGCAGGGTCCATTCCTGTTGATGCCTGAATGGAGCTGGTTGTTAGAATCATAGAATCCCTAGAGTGCAGAAAAAAGCCATTTAGCCCATCAAGTCAGTACCAACCCTCCAAAGAGCATCCCACCCAAACCCAGCCCCCTATTCTATCCTCTTAACCCTGCATTTCCCATGACTAACCCACCTATCCTGCTCATCTTTGAACCGCGGGAGGAAACACACACAGACACGGGAAGAATGCGCAAACTCCACACAGACAGTCGCCCGAGGCTGGAATCAAACCTGGGTCCCTGGTGCCGTGAGGCAGTGGGGGTAACCACTGAGCCACCGTGCCACCCCCTGTTCAGCTGGTGTTTATCTCTTTCTAAATAAATCACCTTTCTCCAAAATTCGTTCTTCAATCCATCTGGGTTACTGATGTCCTTTAGGAAAGGAAGTGCTATCCTAACCTGAGACAACAAGGTGCAGAACTGGATGAACATAGCAGGCCAAGCAGCATCATAGGAGCAAAAAGGCTGACGTTTCGGGCCTAGACCCTTCATCAGAAATGGGGGAGGGGAAGGGGGTTCTGAAATAAATAGGGAGAGAGTGGGAGGCGGATAAAAGATGGATAGAGGAGAGGATAGGTGGAGAGGAAACAAACAGGTCGAAGAGGCGGGGATGTGGTCTACATGTGAATCCAGACCCACACAATGTTGTTGCATCTTAACTGCCCTTTGGGCAATTAGGGATGGGCAATAAATGCTGATCTAAACAGCGACACCCACATCCAGTGAGTGAATTTTTTTAAAATTAAAGGATGTGAGTGTCATTGGCTCAGGCACCATTAGTCAGCGCAGGCTTGGAGGGCCGAAGGACCTGTTCCTGTACTGTAATTTTCTTTGTATTTATTGGTCAGAGGGCTGTTAAGAGTCAGCCACATAGCTGTAGGCCAGATCAGAGAAGGACAGCAGGTCTCCTTTTCTAAAAAGGTATTTGTGAACCAGATGGGTTTTTAATGATAGTCGACATTGATCATCATTAGCTTCTTTTTATTTTAAACTCAAATTTCACCATTTGCCACTTCCCCAGAAAAACAGCAAAAGAATCTGGAATAGTAATCCACTAACATTAACACGGCACCAACTGGGAACACCTGAGGCAGGTATAATTAATTAAATGGCCCTTCTGGTTAAGAAATTCCTGAATTATAACACTGAACCTTTCTTTAGCTAAAACAGAGTTTTGCTTCTTCTTCCTGTTTTTAGCAATTACAGCATTGATGTTTTCAACAAAAAGTAATTACATCAGCTCACTTTAAATCCCTAAAGATTCACCTCTTCCATGTTATTTCCATAACTTCTGATTATTTCATTTAAGAGCCGTTGCCCGTTAAGTACAATTTCACATAAGCTTTTCGGGAGCTGTGATTATATATTCAGCAAGTGCTCACCGATGCAAATTACAATTTCAAACCAATTGCTGAAATAAAACACTGAATATCGGGGATGACTACAGAAACCAATGATTCAAGACAAGGGCAAAAAGACCTTCGGCTCAACATTCGGCATCATCTGAATACTGCACTGGCTGGATTAGTTTCTTGCAATCCTTTCTCATTCAGTTTTGTGATCTCAGCGAAACCTGGGTAATTTTGAACAGGAAAAGACTGCAGGAGCTGTCCTGTGAGCTCAACTAACTCATTCAATTAGCAAATAGAAAGAGAAGGAAAGGGGAGAGTGCAATCCCTCTCTCAAAGAGAGAGGACATGAGGATTGTAATATGCGATTCACCTGTGCTCACGTTCAAGTTGACACAGATAATATGCCAACTTCATGAATGTGATTACAATGCTCAGTCAATCATAAGCGTGCACCCCTCAACAAGTAGAATCATAGAGTTGAAGCCAACCCTTTAGCCCAATTAGTCCATGCTGAACAGACATCTGAAATTAATCTAGTCCTATTTTGCCAGCACTTGGCCCATATCCCTCTAAACCCTTCCTATTCATATACCCATCCAGTTGCCTCTTAAATGCTGAAATTGTGCCCGCCTCCACCACTTCCTCTGGCAGCTCATTCCATACACGCACCACCCTCTGTGTGAAAAAGTTACCCCTCAGGTCCCTTTTATTTTTTTCCAGTCTCGCCCAAAACCAATGCCCTCTAATTTTGGACTCCATCCCCCCAGGGAAAAGACCTCATCTATTCACCCCCTCATGATTTAATAAACCTCTGTAAGGTCACAGTCAGCCTCTCTTGCTCCAGGGAAATTAGCCCCAGGCTATTCAGCGTCTCCCTGTAGCGCAAACTGTTTAACCCTGGCAACCACCCTGTCTACCTTCAACTCCACCTTCAAACAACTGTGACCCTGCACTCCAAGGGCAAAATCATGAGATGTTGGTACTACTTTACAGTTTCTACTTATGAAAGGAGGGCTCCTATGCCTATGGAAGGATAGCTACTGTGCGGCTGGAGCTTGTGACCAAACATGATGACATGTCCTATAGATGATATCTGGATTTCGACAGCCTCCAGCAGATGTCTGAATGTTACAGTGGAGGCTCAGACTGCAGTCGGTATGTGTTTAATGACGTTAGAGTTACCAACTCTCACCCCACATTTCTTGAGTTTTCACATCCCGTGGCCCCCAGTCTCACCAAGGATTCTCCTTCTCCCATCGAATGGTCTTTTCCTTTTTGCAATATTTTTACGATTCATTGACGGACATTTTCAGAGCAAATGAATTGAGGCAGCTTGATGGCTCAGTGGTTAGCACTGCTGCCTCACAGTGCCAGGGGCCCAGATTCGATTCCAGCCTTGGGTGACTGTTTGTGTGGAGTTTGCACATTGTCCTCATGTCTGCATGGGTTTCCTCCGGGTGTTCTGGTTTCCAGTCCAAAGATGCACAGGTTAGGTAAATTGGCCATGCTAAATTGCCCATGGTGTCCAGGGATGTGCAAGGTGGTTGGATCAGCCACAGTAAAATGTTGAGTTATGCGGGAGAGAGGTGCTCATCAGAGTGTTGGTGCAGGCTGAATGGCCTCTATCTGCACTATAAGGGATCTATGAAAGGTCGCAGTTATGTTTTAACAATGGCTGTTATCCTGACCTGGTCACAGCAGATCAGACTTTAGTTTCTGGACATAGTAACCAGTGTACAATAATTATGTCACTGGACAATGTAATCCAGGGGCTCAGGCTAATGTTGTGTAGACAAATTCCACCACAACAGTTTAAAGTTAATGAATAAAATCTGAAATATAAATCTAGTCTCAATCATTCAGGTCAAAAACTTTTTAGGGAAAGGAATGCTTATTCAGTCTGGCCTACATGTGACTACAGGTCCTTAGCAATGTGGTTCACTCTAACCTGCCCTCTGAAATAATCCAACATGCCACTTATTTCCAGGGCAGTTTAAGGATGGACATGAATGCTGGTCTTGTCTATGATGGCCACATCCCATGAAAGAATAAAGAAAACTGCAAACAATCTCAGAGGAGTGACAATCCAAAACAATGATCCTTTTTGCCAATTTTTACACTCAACAACAAAACAATTACTCAGCAATTCAATTCTTCAGACAAATATGTCTGTCACAGAAGGGTTCATTGCTGTTTTAGTAAAAGATCAAATACAGGAGTACACGATTGATATCCCAAATTGAGATTGTACTAATCTTCCTCTTGACCCTAGTAAACAAAGCAATCCAGCGTTAGTCTGAAGTCATAACACCAGCCCTAAATTTTTAGCAATTCCCATGTTTGTCTTTCAGTTCATATTACTTATCTCTAACTCTTGTACATGCCATCAATAAAAACAAATCTTTTCTCATGGTCTCCACACTTAACTTAAAACTAGTGTTCACAAGTATAAGATGCCTGGTTTTTACAGTTACTTGAGGAGTTTATGTTCCAATGGTGACATGGACTTTTATATGCACGTTGCAAAGTCACCATAACCCTATCTGGACTGCTCTCTCATTATAGAGAGATGACCAGTGGTGGTTTAATCTGAGAGTCAACACATCTCAGGTGAGGGGAGAGATTGAGAAGTAGAGTCCTTCATAATAACCTCAGCCAGTATGGGAATTAAATTCATGTAGTTGGCATTACTGCATTGCAAATCAACTATCCAACCAACTGAGCTAACCAGCATCCCCTGCAAGTGGCAGAGAGGTGTATACCTTTGGGAAGGTGATGGTGAGCTATACAGATGTACTTAATGTGAACATGCAATAAACAGATTTCTGCAGAAGCCCAAACTTGGAGTTCCTAAATTTGATCCAGATCAGTCATGATTTTATGGATTGATTGAATACCAGAGCAGCTTGAAGGGCTGATTGGCCTATTTCTGCTCCTAATTCATGTTTCTATGATCTCCTCAACCAGCCAGTCTTGAAATCAAACTCTCAGAGAAATGGTCCAGAAAACATACCATAAAGAAGGACAAGCTGGATAAACACACGAAGGAGACAGAAACAGAAGGATATGTTGATACGATTAGATTTGGATTTGGTTGGAACGGGGCTCATTTGGAATGTAAACACCAATTTTTTCAAATGGCCTCTCTGCTGTTAATTTAGATATTTCTATCCAACCCTGTGCATCTTTCTTCACAGACGCACTGAAATTACATCAAATCAGACTTCATTTCCCAGCAACTGTAACATACAGAATACCTCATTCTGGAATCTCTGCTGCAGAATTGAGGAGGGATTATTCGACTCGAAACGTTAAGTCTGATTTCTCTCCACATTTGCTGCCAGACCAGCTGAGCTTTTCCAGCAATTTCTGTTTTTTCCTTCAATTTATAGCATCTGCAGTTCTTTTGGTTTTTATACTTAAGGCTGAAGTAGGTTCTTGTTCAGTAGGAGAATAGGAGCAGCACGGTGGGTCAGTGGTTAGCACTGCTGCTTCACTGTGCCAGGGATCCGGGTTTGATTCCAGCCTCAGGCGACTGTCTGTGTGGAGTTTGCACGTTCTCCCAGTGTCTGCGTGGGTTTCCTCCGGGTGCTCCGGTTTCCTCCCACAATCCAAAGATGTGCAGGGTAGGTGGACTGGCCATGCTAAATTTCCCGTAGTGTCCAGGGACGTTTAAGTCAGGTGGGTTAGACATGGGAAATGTAGGGGTAGGGGAATGGATCTGGGTGGGATACTCTTTGGAGGGGCAGTGTGGACTTGTTGGGCCCAATGGCCTGTTTCCACACTGTAGTGGTTTATGAATCATGGTTATGGGGAAAGGGCAAGAAAGTAGACATGAGTGTTATGGACCAGACCAGACTCCTTCAAAATATTTTAAAAAGATAGCCTAGACCCTAACTTTTTCTTATTTTTAAAGGCAAATGTGAAGTCCCTGTTCCAGATACAACTCAACTGGCCAAACTACTCAATGTTAAGCAAACACAATTTATTTAAACACTGTAGTTAAAATACAAACAAAGAAACAGCAATTTAGAAAACCTAACAGAACAATAGATACAGTAACTATGACTAATTAACTGTTCCAATATATTAACATCCCATAAACATACCCCTTGGCAAAAGGAAAATTCAGACACATATTCTCACATGCAGTTCTCCAATCCAGGATGAAAAAAAACATCCAGAGAAAATTCAGAGAGAGGAGCAGCCAGGAGACATCGACTGAAGTTTCCAACTCTATTGACATCTCAATAGCTTTTGCTAAAAGCTAAAGCTAAAAACCTAGAAATCCTGATCTGTGAGAGCTGGCCACACGCATCCAGGCTGTTAAAAAAAAACTCAAGGCCTCCCAAGCTGTTAACTCAAATGGCCTTCAGTAGCCAGACCAACACATCTGCCTTACAAACTGTCTTCAAAAAGAAAACCAGGACAAAATAACTTCTTAAAGTCACAACATTGTCATATGAGGAATGTCGGATCAGCCATGATTTTTTGAATAGTGGTTTCGGCTTGAAGGGCCAAATGGCTCACCCCTGGATTTATTTCTTAATGTCAATATAATGCTGAGGAAATCAATTTATTTCATGAGTAAAGAAAGTAAAATCCAGCATGACCCTACCACTGCTTGAAGCTGCCCAGTATATTCCAGCAATTCCACTGCATTCTCTCTGGCTCTGACATTTAGCAGGAATGACTGCCTGATTTCTTAACGTGTTGAAAAATAAATAATTTCCATCTGCTGGCATCGAAAGATCCCAAGTAAACAGGCTATTCTTTTTTTTTGATTGTATGCAAGAAATCCCTTTGGAGCAGACATATTTCACACTGCTTCCCAAACACAATAAAGATCAGTAGCACCAGGCAACATCTGTTCACATGCTCATTTCCCACCTTCAGTAAAGCAACAATCTTCTTTCAACTAGTACAACTCCTGAGCTGTCTTGCTACTGGATCGATTTCACAAAATAACTTTTTGTGCTGAGTTGCCTTTAATTGCAAGATTAATTAAAGATGATTTCCTCATTTAGGCTGGGCCAGAAAACTCTCAACCACAAATCCCCCCACCCCAATCACAGCATCCACCATTCCTTAAAACATCCCAAGGCTTTTAGTCTCTACAACAAGCTCAGGATGTTTTCTTTATAGCAGAGAAGGCTGAGAGGGGACCAGAATGAGGTGCATAATATTAGGAGGGACATGGACAGGGTGGATACCAAGCAGCTGTTCCTCTGAACTGAAGGGTCAAGATCAAAAGGACACAATGTGAAGGGGAAAGGCAAGATGTGTCGAGGGAATTAGAGGAATGACTTTTTCACCCCAAAAGGTGGGGAAAATCTGAAATCCATGGCCTGGGAGATTAGCTTTTGGTGGAAAATGTCATACCCTTTAAAAAGTACTTGAATGAGCACTTGAAATGTTGTAACCTTCAAGGCTGTGGGTCATGTGCTTGAAAATGGAACTAGTATCAATTTAGAGTGGAGATAACATGGTGTAGAGCTGGATGAACACAGCAGGCCAAGCAGCATCAGAGGAGC
>NC_063352.1:9509565-9533271 GCF_021869965.1 Rhincodon typus | reverse complement strand
TGTCAGAAACAAAAGCTATATATCCAATTTTAAACAATTTCAGTCAGTTTTCTTTTATCACAGTTCAGTAAAGAATATGACTTAGCAGCACAAAGTCAGAAATCACACGACAACAGGTTATAGTCCAGCAGGTTTATTTGAAAACACAAGCTTTTGGAGTGTTGCTCCTTCATCAGGTGAAGTGGAGGGGAGCGCACAGGCATGGAATATATAGGCAGAGAGATAATGGCAAGATAATTCCCAATAATTAAGAGTGTCAACAGATAAGTCTGCAGTCATTTCAGGATCTTCTCTGCTTTCTTGCATCTTAGCTGCACAGTGTGCACTAAATATGTATCAAATCTGCTAAAATCGCCTTCCAAACCAAATAATTCATTCTAATCTGCTTCTTGATTCGCACCATGCAGATCATCAACATTATCTTCATCTATATTGACATCGAATTCGACCATGTATTCCAAAATAATCATCTACAGTACCTCAGGTGCATCACATATCCTATATTTCTTGAATAGTTTGACTGGAGTCACCATTCTCATTTCATCTTGCTTTAATAAGCATGGACAACATTGGATTCCTGCCTCCCATGAGTGATCAACCACTTGCTCCACTTTGTCCTCATGCACTCTTTGAAAGGCTTGTTTAGAGGAACATTCAATGATTGAACAAGGTTAGTTGGACCACCTAGAATCAGTGCAACATCTTTTTTCATGATTAACATTAGCACCAACATCTCAACAAGGTGCAAACCTGACATCTCTGAGGTGAGAAGATATTTTTCTTTATGCAATTTCCTTGAGCAAAAACTCTAAACCTCCCTCAGCCATATTTTCAGACCATGTTCACGCCTCAGTTCTGAGGAAGGGTCATTCAACCAGAAACATTAACTGTGATTTCTCTCCACAGATGGTGTGCTGAGCTTTTTCAGCAATTTCTGTTTTTGTTTCATCCATCAGTCTTTTAGTGTGAACATGGACAACTACACTCTTTTGGAATCATTATTTTGGATGTGTTTTTCTCTTGTAAATTCCCACTGGCTGAAATCATATCCCACAGACATACACGATAACACACTGTGAATCCAACATTCCTTTTTGATACCAGGTTGCCAAATTAGTGGGTGGAATTGCACAGAAAACAGCATGCACAAGTTAGATGGCAGCCTATCTCCAAATGCAGCAAGACCAGGTTTGGGCTGTCATGTGGAAAATGACATTTGTGCCACACAAGCACCACACAATGACTATCTCCAACAAGAGAGAATCTAACCATTGCTGATTGATATTCAACGGTATTAACATCACTGAAACCCACTATCAACATCTTGAGGTTACCATTGACCAGAAACTGAACTGGACTAACCATAAAATACTGTGGCTACAACAGCAGGTTAGAGGCTAGGAGTTCTGTAGTGATTAACCCATTGCCTGACTCCATCTACAAGGCACAAGTCAGGGGTGTGATGCAGTGCTCCCTACTTGCCTGGATGAGTGTGGCTCCAAGAACACCCAAGAAGCTTGACAATATTCAGGACGTAGCTGTCCACTAGATTCCACTGTCCATGACCTCAAACCTCCATTCCCAACACTCAGTAACAACAGTGCATACACTCTACAAGGTGAACCGCAGGAATTCACCAAGGCTCCTTTGACAGCATTTTCCAAATCCATGTCATCTACTACCTGGTTTGACAAGGGCAGCAGGCTGATGGTATCATGTCTCCCCACCAAGCCAGTCGCCGTCCAGACGTGGAAATATATCGCTGTTCCTTCACTGTTGCTGGATCAAAATTCTCAAACTCACTCCCTAAAAGCATTGTGGGTGCACTGAAAGCAAATGGACGGCAGCGGTCTAAGAAGGCAGCTCACCATCACCTTCTCAAGGGTAATTAGAGATGGGCAATAAATGCTGACCGAGCCAGTGACACCCTCATCTGCTGAATGAATTTAAAGAATGATATCAGGGCAGTCCCACAGAAGTGTGCATCAATGCAGTGCAGCATGAAGCAGTTTTCACCAAATAGAAAGAGGAAGCTGAAATTGGAATTTGTATTCTAAAACTTCCTTGCTCGTTGATATTCAGCAGCTGTCTGTGACATCAAAGTCACAGCGAGGGACAACAATCCAAATATCCATAATAAAGCGAAATGGTTTTTGAATGCAGAATGTGTAGCATAAGCTCAGTCTGGGATGATGAGATATGTGGGGGTGGACTGTCAGTACTGATAGTTCTTCTAGCTGTTTAGAATCAACGAAGAGATACACAACAATAAACAGAACAGAAGAGGTAAACCAGGAGCATAGCATGACAGTAGGAGGCACTGATTCATAATTGCAAGAGGCATAAATTTCGGGCCGCTTTCGTGAAATTCATCAGAAAAATTGGGACATTTTGGCTTTTAGGTGACAGTGTAGGGCAGGTGATAGCTGCCCATCATACATTCACGTTGATTTTCATCCGAATGAACTGATCCAAGATACAAGAATGTCAGTGTCACTGAGGCAAGTGCAACACTTCCATCACAGCTTCCATTTTGACAATTGTAGCCATCAGGCCCACAACGTTCTGAAACCTGCAAGGCAGTGTGTCCATGTCTGGCAATTGCTTTCTTCACAAGCAGTAGGTGTGTTGACTAAAAATTAATAATTGGAAATTACAATGACAGTAAGTAAGTATGGATATTGGCAGATTGCTGCAATTGTGGATTACCTTCATATAAGCTTTTGGATTCTTTTACGTGTTGGTGAAGTGGTGGGTAATAGATGCTGGGTGGCACAGTGGTTAGCACTGCCACCTCATAGCACCAGGGACCTGGATTCAATTCCAGATTTGGGTGAGTGTCTGTATGGAGTTTGCACATCCTGCCCGTGTCTACGTGGGCTTCCTCCCACGGTCTAAAGATGTGCAGGTTAGGTGATTGGCCATGCTAAATTGCCCTGTTGTGTCCAGGGGTTTGCAGGTTAGGTAAATAAGCCATGATAAAAGATTATGGCAATTGGGTGAGGGGATGATGTGGACTCCTGCACTGTAGGGAATCTATGCTGCCCATCAGTCTTCTTAGTAAAGAAATGGCACCTCACCGAAGGACTTCTGGAATCACAAATATATGATAACGTCCTGTCTGCACTCTGCCACTTCTTCAAATGATTCAATGAGGTTTATAAAGATATACTTTCCTTTTTGAAATCCATGGACCAACCACACTGACAAATTTGATTTCCAGCATGCAAGCACAACGCATTCAGTTTCTACCCCATTATATTGTCCAAATCAGCCCTCAAATTGTGAGCCCCCAAACTGATCTGTTTTCATTTTGAAAAGTACTATTGCCTTGTGATTGACTGTTCCCTGTAGCTGAATTAGAGTCAAAGCTTATTAAAAGACTAATTAAGAAAATCAGTCATTGTGCCAATACGGATTAAATGCTTTGCAACTTGTTTCCACTGATGTATGAGAAATGTTCTTTTGCTCCTTGCTGAATAAAAATTGGACTGTTAATATTCATATATAATATTTCTGTAAGAGTCAGAGAGAACTCGCCTGCTGTTAAATGGATTGTCAATTTGCTATTACGCCATTCATACAACCACCAAAGATCAATTTCACCTCAATTACATCTTCCACAGAATTTAGTAGTGCTTTCTATTCAGGAGAGAAACGGGGTAGAAAAGAATCTGAAACACAGGTAGGCTGTCTTAGCTATGGTATAGAAAATGTTGAAGACACACAATATCTTGATCCATTTCTCATCTTTCTTCCATTTTCCCAGCTGATGACAATGGAACTACCTTGCCAGATTTTCCATGCTTCCTCTACCACTCTTGGTTGCATTACATTTGAACGTGTCTTTGTTTTTATGTTTGTCTTGTGATCATTTTGAACATGTGAAAAGGAGCAGGAATAGTCTGCTTTGTAGCATCAGCCCTCTTTTCCACAGGAGCAGATTTGTGTCGGGAGCTTGGAGCCCCAGAGTGAGTGTAGGGTGCAACAGGGAGACAACAGTCACGTTTGCTCAGTTTAGGCATTCCTCCAGAGCTGGCAGGACATCTACGCAGTGGTAAGGCACAAAACAATGACGTTGGGACTGGGGGTGTGATGCAATAAAGTGACCCCACACCACAGGGAGTTAGGAACTGAAGAAGTCTGGTTCGGCCACATCTGGAGTATTGTGTCCAATTCTGGTCACCTCATTACAGGAAAGATGTGGAAGCGTTAGAAAAGATGCAGAGGAGATTTACCAGGATGTTGCCTGGAATGGAGGGAAGGTCTTATGAAGAAAGGTTGAGAGAGCTAGGGCTTTTCTCTTTAGAACGACGAAGGATGAGAGGTGACTTGATAGAGGTGTACAAAATGATCAGAAGTATAGATAGAGTAGACAGCCAGAGACTTTTTCCTAGCGTGGAGGTAGCTTTTACAAGGGGACATCGTTTTAAAGTGAAAGGAAGTAGATATCGGGGAGACATCAGAGGTAGGTTCTTTAGTCAGAGAGTGGTAGGGGCGTGGAATGCATTGCCGGAGAGGGTAGTGGAGTTGGCCTCATTAGGGGCATTTAAGCGGCTATTAGATAGGCATATGGATGATAGTATAAGGTAGCGGTGGAGGTTAGATAGACCTTAGGTTTAGGGTAAAAGTTCGGCACAACATCGTGGGCCGAAGGGCCTGTACTGTGCTGCACTGTTCTATGTTCTACGTTCTAAGTAGCAGCTGAAGTATTGCTGTTGGTTCTGTGTGCATCTGTGACTCCGAGAAGATATTGACATTGAGGTAATGCCACAGGGCTGGTAACCTGGAGTCCCATGCAATTGCTCGGGGAATACGGGTTCAAATCCCAAAGCAGAAATTAATGAAATCTGGAGTCAGTAATGAAACTATCACTAATTATTTCTTTTAAAAACCCATCAGATTCACTAATGTTCTTCAAGAAATGAAATTTGTTATCCTTACTCCTGTCTTGTTATACATGTGACTCTGGGCCCATAGCAGTGTGATTGACTCTTAACTGCCATCAGAATTAGTACAAGTAAACTCTACGAAGATGGACAATTAAGTGGTATTGCCGGGGATGCCAAGGCTCCTGAAAGAGTAAAAACAATTCTGGAGCTGCAGGGAATGCCATGACAGGAATCGCTCAGTCCTGGCAGATGGAGGCTCAAAGAAAGCAGTGGCATCTGGCTCAAAGCAGCTAGAAAGTTATGCCTTACTTTAGATGCTGATGAACATGGGGGGTTTGAACACTCAGTGGTCGATCAGAACAGCTAGAAAAGCTGGCAAGAAAGCTGGTCATGGTACCAGGTTTGAGAGTGATCTGGAATAGTGCACGCACTTCTGAGGAAGGGTCACTCAACCTGAAATGTTGACTCTGATTTCTCTCCACAGGTGCTGCCAGACCAGCTGAGCCTTTCCAGCAATTTCTGTTTTTGGAATAGTGCATTGTTTGAGTAAGGATTGTAGTCATAAAATTCAGGTAGAGGAGAGCGGCTGTCTGCCAGGAATCAAAACTTCCTCTTTGAAGGACAGGAGCTAAAATTCCTCATAAGGAAGGTAGTTTTTAAGATTTTTGTGTGGTTCGCAGTGATGGTTGATGTATGGGTGAGTTGCTCAGATATTTAGAGGAACTCTTGTTGATTGTGTCTGTACACTTAGTTGTGCGTTCGCCCAGAGTTAGCCTGTTGATTTGTGTTTGCCTCTTGTTAATTCTGAGTGTTAGAGTATAAGTTAGATAACAACTGTTTTGTTATTGATGCTTGTATAGCAAAACTTCTTCTCTTGTTTATGAAACCATGAGATCTTCTGACATTAATTTATAAATAAGTAACTGGGATTTCAGATTTCATCCACTTTAAACAAAAGGTGCTAGTCCCTAATCTGACTGTAATACCTTAAAGATTTTTGAGAAGATTTGTAGATTGGATTGTGGATGAGGTTGTAGACTTGCTCGCTGAGCTGGTGTATTTGGTTGCAGACATTTCATCACTCTGCTAGGTAACATCACCAGTGCACCTCTGGTGAAGCGTTGGTGTTCTGTCCCGTTTGTTATTTATATGCTTTGGTTTGCTGGGGTTGTTGGCATTACCAACAGAGACCTGGGTTCGATTCCACCCTCAGGAGACTGTTTGTGTGGAGTTTGCACATTCTCCCTGTGTCAGTGTGGGTTTCCTCCAGGTGGTCCGGTTTCCTCCCACAGTACAAAGATGTGCAGGTTAGGTGGATTGGCCATGCTAAATTGCCCATAGTGTTCAGGGATGTGTAGATTAGATGTGTTATAGGGGGATGGGTCTGGGTGGGATGCTCTGAGGGTCGGTGTGGACTTGTTGGGCTGAAGGGCCTGTTTCCACACTGTAGGGATTCTGGTATTTTGTGATTCTGTGATACTTTGGGTTCTGTTTCTCAGTGGCTTGTATATCGGGTCCAGCACAGTGTGTTTGTTGATGGAGTTCTGTTGGAATGCTAGGCCTCCAGGAATTCCCTGGTGTGTCTCTGTTTGGCCTGGAGGCCTGGCATTCCAAGCGGAACTCCATCAACAAACACACTGAACTGGACCTGATATGCAAACCACTGCAATATAGCACCGGAAGTGATGCCAACCACCCCAGCAAAGCTAGGCATATAAATAACAAACGGAACAGAACACCAACATTTCATCAGAGATGCATTGACAATGTTACCTAGCAGGATGAAAAAATGTTTGCAATCAAACACACTGGCTCGGGGATCAAGCCTACAACCTGATTGTAATACCTTTTAGTCATAGCTTACCTCCCCCTTAGCTCTTTCTGTATCCCTTTTTCCTTGACAGAGAAACTGTTCAAAAACATTTTTACCTGTCCCATAAAAAGTCATTGACCTAAAATGTCAACTCTGTTATGAAAGCAGAAGTTTATGGAAACATTCAGCAACTCTGAGAATTGTCAAGAGAAAAACAGAGCTAAATGTTACATCTGTGACCTTGCATCAGAATTCTGTTGAAAAATCGTTGTCCAGAAATATTAACTCTGTTTCTCTCAGCACAAATCCAGTGAGACCTGCTGAGTTCTTCCATCATTTTCTGTTTTTATTTCAGATTTTCAGCATCTGCTGAATTTTGCCTTTGCACTAGCATTAACTCCATTCCTCTCTCCACAGATACTGCTAACCCTTTTGACATTTTCTAGCATTTTCCATTTGTGCCACACTTTTCTAAAATGTTACTTTGGTTGAATTCCAAAATTAGCATTTTATCACTTTTAAATTCCCTCAAGTTAAACAGAACAGTTCCCGCCCCATTATAAATGCTGGTGTTAAACATGTGCAGTTTGTGCTAATTAGCACTTATCTTGAATACGCATTTACGTGTCAGCTTACTGAACTGTGAACTATATCCACTGCCCTTTAATAACATCCCAATCATATTCTGAACTTTCTAAGAGCTGGCAGCTATTTTTAATAGGATTCCATGCTTTCAGAGATAACCGTTAAATTGAAAGGGTAAGAAGTCGTTCTGTTTTACATGCTATTCCACTACATAAGGCCCCAAAAAGTCATGGCATGGCTACATTTGCAACAGTTTAAGTCCCTTTTAAAATTGCCTTTTCGGCTGAATAAAGGATAGGTTTTCACTTCAAAGGCCTCAAATCAGTATTAGATGGTTCACTCAAACAGACACAGGTATTAATATTTACTTCTGGCATGGACTCTGCCGGTCATTATGCCCTTTATGAATACATTAAGTGGCACATTTCCAATTTGTACTTCCCTGTCTGTCATAATAAAGACAAAGAATGCCCTTCAGCCATTTGGGAAGCTGGTAGCATGATGATTTTGTTACTGGACTAATAACCCAGAGATCCTGACTGGTGCTCCATGAGATAAGAGTTCAAATCTGACCGTAACAACTGGAGGAATTGAAGTTCAGTTAATTAAGTTCAGTTCAGCTATGAAGAAAAGTTGAATAGGTTGGGTTTGTTTTCACTGGAACGCAAGAATTGAGGGGCGTCCTGATAAGTGGGTTATAAGATTGTGAATGGCATGAATAGAACATGAGGTTTTTTTCCAGAGTGGAGGGGTCAATTATTAGGCCACACAGGTTCAAGATGGGAGGGGGGTGCAGTTTAAAAGAGATGTGTGAGGCAGGTTTTTCACGCCAAGGATGGGTGGTGAGTACCTGGAATGCGTTGCCAGAGGAGGTGGTGGAAGCAGACACAATAGCAGCGTTCAGGAAGCACCTGGACAAATACATGAATAGAGAGGAACAGAGGAATACGGACCCTGTAAGTGTAGACAGTTTTAGTATGGAAGGGCAAAATGTGTCAGCACAGGCTTGGAGGGCTGAAGGTTCCTGTGTTTTATTGTTCTTTGTTCTTTGTTCTCTTGGTTCTAATAAATAAAATTCTGGTCTTAGTATGAACAAAACAATCCCATAGTTCAGGCTGGTGTGGCCAGCACCCATATAAACAACTCCATGTAAACTGAGAAGCATTCTCAGGATATTAAAATCGTACCAATGTTAAACTGTGATCAGGATCCATCATAAAACTGACACCATTGTACATTATACCTGGGTACTATGTAATCAGTGCCTGTTTTAGGCAAAATAATATCTTAATGTCATGTACATATGCATAGGATCAAAACCATTCAGGAATTCATTCTACAACTGCTAACCCAATGAAAGTAAATGATCAAGAGACAAAGTGTCGAACCCACAAAAACCAGAACTGATCCATCTCATGAACACATAAATTTGGCCTAAAGCTTTGCATTCAGAGATATATTTAACATTTAATTAAAACAAAAACCGTAAATCTACACCTCATTAATCACGTAGTTGGAGCAGCTCAGAAACCTTGACTTTTTGGAACGCACTGTGTTTATGTAAGTGAATAATAGTGTGCACTTTAATAAGAATCTAAACAATTCTTATGTCCCCTCATTTTGCAGGTGCAATCAAATCGTCAATTCTTTTTATATTTCTGAATGTAGTTATGTGATTATATTGAACTCCTGGGACCTCAGTTGGAGCAAGAGTGAGGAGCAGAAAAGAAAGGAATGAAGTCATTGCCAGTTTGAGTCAGAAGATTTATTGCACCCCTTTCTAGCTTATAAATAGTTATTTTAACTGTGGCCTTCTCATATAAAGGTAAAGGTAAAGATGTCATTGTCCTACCAGACCATAGGACTGTTCTCTCATTGGAGAGAGAGACAAGTGGTGGTAGTTTAACCTAAGGGTCATCACATCTCGGGCGAAGGGAAAGGTTAAGAAGGAGAGCCTTTCTTATCCTCAGTCAGTACATGAATCAAACACACGCTATTGCCATCAAAAACCAGCTGTCCAGCCAACTCAGCTAGCCAAGTACTCAAAAGTTCAAATGCTCTTAAATTTTATTGCCAAAGTGCTTCTCCATCATGGAGTTTTCTTGAGCTTTTGAGGACACTTACCGGAAACCAGCAGGGTTCTTCTTTACGTATATATGTTCTGTTGCTGGACCTAACTGCTTTTGTCACCATTATTCTGAGGGGAATCACTTGTGAGAAAGAAGTGGTGCTGTCAGAAGCAGCTCAAGTAGATCAATTTTCCTAGCGGGTTAATACAGACAACAGGTCATCCAAGGTTCCCATCTTCCTTCCTTCATTCTTCCACTCTCCCAAATACCTTTCTGCCCAATGACAAGACTGTCCCCTCAGTTCCCATTGCAGTTCAAACAAACCATACTTCATGCTATCAAAGACATTTTGGTAACCATGAGATTTATCTCAACTTCATACTCCTGCTTTTGCACAGCCATTAGATCAGATGGACTTCCAGTATGCACTGAAATCATTCAACTTGTCCTTAATCCAGTGTTTTGCATGTTATATGTCTTAGGAGGCCTCAGTAAGAATCCAGTGTAAAGGGTTAATCTCAAGTATCCTGATCTTAGGCCTTCAAAATATCACAGACTGAATCAACCTAACTTAACCTGACTAGGAACCAATGCTTGATAGAGAATCTTTAAACAATATGACATATTGGAGGGCTGGACTCGAAGCCACAATTCCAGAGGAATTAGGAAATATAACAGCATCAATCCTGACCAAATCACCTTATGAAGTATTATTTTTTGAGCTAACATAATAAAAACTGAAACGAATAAAGGTATCAAATAGCATGTGTGAAGAGCACTTTGCAATGCTCAGGGTAAGTGAAGCAAACATAGACTAGAGCTTTGGATTGTCAGTGTTCCATTTTAACAACATTATAATTTATCCAGCACTCCTCCTACTGAACGTATCTGGCTGTAAATTTTAAACTACTGAGAGTAAATTTAATCCAGTGAATTTTGCCTCAGAAATTTGTGGTAATTTTTATTTATATTTCAGCTCTGATTGCACTCTAGCATTAAAAATTAATTTAGTGATAGGGCTGATTAGATGAATCATATCTCATTAAGTGATACCCAGACTAAATACTGATTATAAAAGATCGGTTGTAAACTGGGTGTTCTCTTTTTAAAAATAGAAATGCAATGTAATTTTCACAGTGAAGGCATTTTGTGAATATTAAATCTGGCTGTGTTTTCCTTAAATATAAATTTCAGGTGTGTGTGTTCACTGCAACATTAGCAAATAGTGTGAGGAACAACTTTGCTTCACTTCCGAAGCTGTACAAATGCAATGTTTGAGGATCGGAGGTGACTGAGTTGGTGGTTCTTTTTCTTTATTCATTCACGGAATGAGGGTATTGCTGGCCAGGCAGCATTTATTGCCCATCCCTAATTGCCCAGAGGGCAGTTATGAGTCAACCACATTGCTGTGGGTCTGGAATCACATGTAGGCCAGACCAGGTTATGTTGGCAGTTTCCCTCCCTAAATGACTTTAATGAACGAGATGGGTTTTTCCCAACAATCAGTTCATGATCATCATTAGACTCGTGGTTCCAGATTTTTATTTAACTCAAATTCCACCATCTGCCATGGCGGGATTTGATTCCAGGTCCCCAGGATATTACAAGGGTCTCTGAATTAACATTCCAGCAATAACACCACTAGGCCATTACCTCCTCATGGTTGCATCTCTGTTCAGCAGAGAAATGTGGATTTAATTTCTACACAAAATCCAAACTGGCAGGAATAAATAGCTTCTATTTTCCCCTAATCTTAACCACATGGTCAGAGATGTGTTGCTCCTTCTATTTAACTGTTCCTTAATTTTTAATGTACTTTTCAAGTTTGAGAGGTGTTCCAAACCTCAGAATGTGCCAAAAACATTTGAGAAGTGATATAGTACTTTTTTAAATCTGTAGTTGTGATTGTGGGACACCAAACATGGCAGTTAGCTTGTGCATAAGCAACTGGATGACCAACTACCATTTTCTAGGAATGCTAGTTTAGATATTTTTAATCAACTTGTTCAGGGATGTTATTGACACACCGATGGAGCAGGGTGAGACTTGAACCTGGGCCTCCTGGTAAGAACACCACCACTGTGCCACAGGAGCCCTGAAATGTTATTTCATTTTTTGATTGTAAATGGGCATCACTGGCAAATCTGGCATTTGTTACCCATTCCCTAATTTCCCTTAACATGTAAGACTTGATCATACTGCTGTAGGTCTGGAGTTAAATGTAGGCCAGACTGGGTAAGGTTGGCAGATTTCCTTCCCTAAAGGACATTAGTGAACCAAATGGGCTTTTTTTTAAGACAATTAACAATAATTTCATGGTCACCATTAGCTTTCGATTGCACATTTTGTAGAACACAAATTTCACCAGCTGCCACGGTAAGATTTGACCCGTACCCACAGTCTACTAGCCTGGGTCTCTGGATTAGTGGTCTGGTGATACTACCACTATATCACCAGCTTCCATTGAGGGATATGTTTTCATCAGGACATGAGGGAAACCTCTGCAGCTCTTTTTATGAATTGCAACTTATCATGATCAGCTGGGCTCATCGTAAGACTATATTCCAGCTGGAGTCATTTACCTTACCATGATTGTTTGCTTGAATACATACCTTAAACTATGATAAGACAATGAGCATCATTGCCTCCCATTCACCTGGAAGCTAGAATGAAGCAAAGCCCACACAGGGTTGGAGGGTTTGAGCTATAGGGAGAGGTCGAATAGGCTGGAGTTATTTTCTCTGAAGCGTCAGAGGCTGAGGGGAGACCATATAGCGGTTTATAAAATCATTAGGAGCATGGATAGGGTGAATAGTCAAGATCTTTTCCCCAGGATATGGCAGTCCAAAATTAGGATCATAAGTTTAAGGTGAGAGGGGAATGATTGAAAAGGGACCCAAGTGGCAACTTTTTCACGCAGAAGGTGGTGCGTGTATGGAATGAGCTGCCAGAGGAAGTGGTGGAGGCTGGTACAATTACAACATTTAAAAGGCATCCAGATTTGTACATTAATAGGAGGGGTTTAGAGAGTTATGGGCCAAATGCTGACTAGTGGGACTAGATTAATTGAGGATATCTTGTCGGCATGGACAAGTTGGACCAATGGGTCTGATTCTGTGCTGTACATCTCTATAGCACTAATATAAATGTCACAAAGCTCAAAAGATACTTGTCTCTTCAAAGTCCTGATGCCTTGAGCAAAGGCTACATATGATATTTCAATTGATTTGAAAGAAGGGAAACTTACACCAGCAATTACAGCAAACTTAGAAACCTCTGGAAATCCTGTTTCATTCACCACCTTTCTCATCAGCACTTACCTTTCTTCATTGCTTGTGACTAAATTTCAGAAATGTGTGCCATTAGCTGTGAAGCAGTTTTTGACATCTGTTGGCCCTGAAAGAGCATTTGTAAATATTTATTTACAGGATGTGGATATCGCTGCGGGCCCAACATTTATTTCACGTCCTAAGTTGCTCTTGAGCAGGTGGCAGTAACTTGCCTTCTTGAACCGTTACAGTCCTTGGGGCGTAGGTACATCTAGAATACTCGAGTAAAAGGAAAATATTGTGGATGGCTGGAAATCAGAAACAAATATAGAGAATGCTGGAGAAACTCAGTCAGTCTGGCAACCTCTGTGTAGAAAGAAATAGAGTAAATGTTTCACGTCTATTTTTATTCTTTTTCTGCAATACCATAAGCAAAGGAATTCCAGGATTTTGACGCAGTGACACTGAAGGAACAGTGGTATATTTCCAATTCAGGATGGTGAGTGGTTTGGCAGCGTTCAGGTGGTGTTCCCTTGCATCTATTGCCCTTGCCCCCCTAAGTGGTAGGGGTTGCAGGTTTGGAAGATTTTATTCATTCATGGAATGTGGGTGTTGCTAGCTAGGACAGCGTTTAACCCTGATTGCCCAGAGAACAGTTAAGAACCAACCACATTGCTGTAGGCCTGGAGTTACATATAGACCAGACTAGGTAAGGACAGCAGTTTCTTTCTGTAAAGGACATTTGTGAACCAGATGGGTCTTTCACCAAAAATCAGCGATGGTTATATGGCCACCATTAGATTTTTAATTCCTGATTTATATTGAATTCCAATTCCACCATGTGCCATTGGAAGATTCAAACATAAGTCCCCGGGACATTACCTTGGTCTCTGGATAACATTCCAGCAATAATATCACTAGTCTATCACATCCTCCTGTAGGAGAAGTCTTCCTGCTCCTCTGATGCTGCCTGGCCTGCTGTGTTCCTCCAGCTCCACACTGTGTTATCTCTGACTCCAGCATCGGCAGTTCTTACTATCTCTTGCTAAGTTGCTTGTCTTTTTCTTATGTGTGCCTGTTTTTCTTTTTCTGTATTTAGAGTATATCAAAGACTAGGCTGAGTGATTTTTCCATGAATTTGCTCTTTTGGTTGTCATATTGAGAATGAACTCTTAAGCATATTAATTTGAGTAATTGTGTTCTTGTACGCACAGAATTAAGGTGTTATTTTACAACTTAACCGTGAAGACAATGGCTTCCTTGTTTGTTATTTATAAAAAGTACAAATAGAATATAAAATGAGAAAGTTCTATCCCTGACAGAAAGCAGGAATTCTTTTAAAAAGGTATGACAAATGAATAATAGAAAAGCAAAATGTTGCAGACATTGGAAACCTGAAAAGGTAAGTGCATAAAATATTGGAAATACTTGACATCTGCAAAGAATAACATCTAATAACATTTCAGGTCAAATTGATGCATACAGGATAAATACTAATTGTACAAAGGAAGCAAAAAATAAATCAAGAAGAGGAATTTACCAACGTCAATATGAAGTTTAGAAAAGAAAGAGTAATATAGAAAATAATGAGATTTAGTTTGATCCTTTTAAGAAACAGGGAGGATTAATCCTGTGGGAGTTCTATTCGCATAACTGATGAAAAATGTTGTCTTTTCCTGTTTGATGTCCTTTGACATGAGATTATAATGATTTTTTTTCTCTGTGATCTCTTTTGTCAATGTCTCAATGTTTATTTGTACAACATGTGTTGTTGGGAGGTGACATTGGACTGTGAGGCATGAGGGCTACAAGGTCAAAAATGTAACCAGCCAACTGGGGAAAAATCCCACAGAACTAAGGCAGGTTTCTTAACCAGCCCAGCTGTGTCTATCCAGCCTCTCTTTCTCTGAAACAAAGATTACACCTTCCAGCCACTGCCCAGTGAGGCATGCATGGTGATCTGGTAAATTTCCCAACATGAGCTACCCAGTTCAATAGCTTAGATTTGGCCTACATGTCCAATCACTGGTGGTTATGACTTTAACTGCTTTCATCCTCCCTCCTTTAAAATGTTTCTTCGAACCTAACCCTTTTGACTATCGTTCCTAATGTCTCCCACAGCGTCAAATTTATTTATTTTCTTTATTCATCCATGGTATGTGGGTGTCACTGTCTAGGCGGGCATTTATTGCCCAGACCTTAATGCCCAGTTCAACGTCAACCACATTGCTGTGGATTTGGAGTCACATGTGAGCCAGACCAGGTAAAGACGGCAGATTTCCTTCCCATTAGTGAACTAGATAGCTCTTTTTTTTCCTGACAACCGACAGTGATTACTTTTAATTCCAGATTTTTTAAAATTGAATTCAAATTTCACTGTCTGCTATGATGCAGTTTCAGTATTACTTCTATGAAGCATCTTGAGCTATTTCATGATATCAAACGCACTGTTATTGTAAAGTGGGGCATTCTCCAGTAACAGGCTCAGTGCCCTGAGAACTGACAAAGAGCTGTGTGGTCAGTCTCATTCCATCTGTACTGTCTTGCATTCTTTTCTCTTAATCCCTACCGAGACTTCAGGTTTTTTTTTATATAAGGAAAGCTCAGTGATCACTTATTTCAATTGGATACCATCAGGCTCCATTTGCTCCCTGCAATCTAATCAGAAGAAATAGTTCTGACTGGGTGTCAGTATCCATCAATCCATTTCACATTATCATGAGATTCGAAATAAATCCTTAGAAGGCTAATTTTGGCGAGGGTTTCAGAAGCCTGTGCCTACGATATGTTGTTGGATTTTAATTCCCAGTGGATGAGTATCTGTTGATGTGATGTCTGGCATATTCAGTGGCAATATATCACATAGGACAAATGAATTTCTACCTCAGAGAGCGCAGTACTCCATAAAACGTCAAGTTTGTCCTACGGCATAGAACAACTCGTAAATTGATCATGCAGGCTTTATCTCGCTAGCAGCATTTCCTATTGCGGCTGCTTTTTCATAACGCTACACTGTTTATTCATTTGAAGGTTCAATTTGGCATTGATAGAAATGTAAGCATTTTTAAGACAATTTCATTCATATGTTACAGTAGTATCAAAATCCAGATGCAATTCACCTGTTGTTTAATAATAAATGGTAAGAGCAAAGCGACTGGTGAAGGTTTAACCTGAAGGTCACCATGCCTCAGGTGAGGGGACAGGCTGAGAAGGTGAGCCCTTCACTGTAACATCAACCCATGCTGTTGGCATCAACAAACCAGCCATCCAGTCAAATGAGCTAATTGACCCCTACATAATTTAATGACAAACAGGTCACGAAAGAACAGAAAAGGGTGCACTTCACTGAATCCAGGATAATTTTATTTTATTTATTAACTCATGAGATGTGGGTGTTACTGGCTAGGCCAGTATTTATTGCCTAGGCCAGTATTTATTGCCCATCCCTAATTGTCCAGAGGGCAGTTATGAGTCAACCACATTGCTGTGGGTCTGGAGTCACGTGTAGGCCAGACCAGGTAAGGATGGCAGTTTCCTTCTCTAAAGGACATTAGTGAACCAGATGTGCTCATAGTTAGACCCTTAATTCCAGAATTCTTTATAAAAGTTGAATTCAAATTCCACCATCTGAATGGCAAGCTTCAAACTCCAGTCCCCAAAACATCACCTGGGACTCTGGATTGATAGTCTGGCAAATTCTCACTAGGTAGCCATCAATTTGTATGCATTACCTCTGAACTATAGGCACCATTAACATGAATGACTAGATCACTGGTTCAACAGACAAAAGCAAAATACCACAGATGCTGGAAATCTGAAAATTAAACAGAAATACTTAACAGGTCAGGCAGCATCTTGTAATTGGAAGAGAAACATAACTGATATTTTAGTCTTTTGAATTTTCATCTGATTATTTTGTGGTGTGAGTTGAGGATAAATGTTATCCAAAACACCAGGGAGAAGTCTTCTTCTCTTTTACAAGGTAGTATCATGGGGTATATTAACCCTCTTCTTGGCTCCCACTCCGTTCATTTTTGACTCTAGACCTTTTCATCCCTTCGAGCAACACAACCAGAAGCACTTGGCTTCTTTCAACGTCTGATTGATGCCCTCAGCTCTGGTTCTCTGGGGAAGTTCTGAGGAAGGGTCACCGGACCCAAAATGTTAACTCTGATTTTTTCTTCACAGATGCCGCCAGACCTGCTGAGTTTTTCCAGCAACTTCTGTTTTTGTTCCTGGTTTTCTGGCATCTGTCATTGGACCTAAATTTATCCCAAATGGATACTTGTGCAATCTGTCTTTTCATTGCTGTCTAAGCTCTGCACAATTGCAGTCTTTACTTTTTACGGTTGTCACAATTCAAAGTCAAACTGGTATTCTGTGCTCAAATATCTGACATAGGATTTGAACTCAGAACTTTGCTGACTTGAAAATGGGGGTGGGGGGGGCGGTGTTGTCTAGCAACTGAGCCATATCTGTCACTTTGATTGGGGTGGGGGAAGGGTCTTGGTAGTCACCTCAGAATCAATAGAATTGTTACAGCACATATGGAGGCCATTCAGCCCATTGTTTGGTAAATGATTATCATTACCTGGTAATGATCTCTTGTTTTTTCCCCATACTCTTGCACACTATTTCTCTTCAAATAATTATCCAACCACCCTTTTGAATGTCTCAGCTGGCTCTGTCCGCACTACATTTCCAGGCAGTGCATTCCATTACTCTAACTACTCACTGTGTGTGTCTCATATCACAACTGCTCCTTTAAAGAATCACTTAAAATCTGTGCCCTCTTATTTTTGTTCTTTGCATGAGTCAGAACAGTTTCTCTCTATTCTAACTAGCCTCCCCATGATTTTGAAAACTCCATGAGATATTCTCTTAGCACTGCCCTCTCCAAGGAGAACAGTCTCAAATTCTTCAATCTGCCATCATCACTGAAGTTCCTCATCCCTGGAATCATTCTTGTAAACAGCTTCTGCACTGTCTCTAATACGTACACATCCTTCTGATAATGTGATAATGTGATTATGATAATGTGATAATGTGATAATGATAATGTGGCACCCACACTGGTAAACAACCATTGAGGTCCCATTGAGGTCTAAGAAGTGTCTTGTTCAAGTTCAACATCACCTCCCTGCTCTTGTACGCTATGCCCCTATCAATAAAGCTGAGAACACGGCATGCTTTATTAATTTCTCTCTCAACGAGTCCTTCCAACTTCAATGATTGGTGTAGGCGTACGTCCTCTGCTCCTTCACCCCTTTAGAAGTTTTGCCAAGTGTTAGATTGAAGAAAGTTTCACCATTGTTAACAAAAGCAATCAAATGTTTCATCATTAGTTCATCTTAATGAGCTGACAAAAAATAAAGCAGCATGTAAAAATAATCGTTCTACCCAGGACACTCTCTTTAGTCTGCACACAGTCAGAACTCATTATTGGGAATCATCATCTCCTCTACACAGGAGACTATTTGACTTCATTTAGTAAATTAGGCTGAAATTTCATGGGCATGATGGAAATCCTGGCCATCGTTGGGTAAACAGTGGGGAAGCCATGACACTTCCTTGGTACTCAAACTCTTGCATAAATGGTTCCAAGAATTAGAAACGTCAGCTATGAGGATAGTTTGAAGAAATTAGGACTGATCTCTGGAGACAATAAGGCTGAGAGGAGATCTGATAGAGGTTTTCAACATCATGAGTGGGCTGGACAGGGTAGAAAGGGAGAAGCTGTTCCTATTTGAATAAGAGACAAGAATGAGAGGGGTAGTAGGAACTGCCGATACTGGAATCAGAGACAACACAGTGGGGCGCTGGTTGAACACAGCAGGCCAGGCAGCATCAGAAGAGCAAGAAAGCTGACATTTTGGGTTGGGACTTTTCTTCAGAAAAAGGGTCTGAAGAAGGGTCCCGACCCAAAACGTCAGCTTTTCTGCCTCTCTGATGCTGCCTGGCCTGCTGTGTTCATCCAGCTCCACACTGTGTTATTTAAGAATGAGAGGGGCATTTATTTAAAACAACCTGCAAAAGAAGCAAGGGTGAAGTGAGAAAAAAAACTTTTTTCAGACAGCGAGTAGTTAGGGTATGGAATGTATTACCTGGGAATGGGGTGAGGTCAGGTTCAATAGAAACATTCTAAAGAGCATTGGATGATTATTTGGATAAAAATGGTTTGAAAGACTTTGGGGAAAAAAGCAAGAGGTTGGTACAAGGTGAAGATGTTCATTTGAAAATCAATGCAGACATAATGGACTGAATGGCCTCCTTCTACAAAGTAAAACTTCTGTGGCTCTTAAGTGGCCATCCATCATCCCCAGGGCTGAGGAATGGGTCAGTTGACCCGATACGTTAACTCTGATTTCTCTCTATGGACGCTGCCAGACCTGCTGAGGTTTCCCAGCAATTTCTATTTTAGAATTTAGAATTTATAGAATCCCTACAGTGTGGAAACAGGCCCTTCGGCCCAACAAGTCCACACTGACCATTGGAGCATCCCACCCAGACCCATCCCCTTTATAACCCACCTAAGCTACACATCCCTGAATATTATGGGCAATTTAGCATGGCCAATCCACCTAGCCTGCACATCTTTGGACTGTGGGAGAAAACCGGAGGACCCGAAGGAAACCCAGGCAGACACAGGGAGAATGTGCAAACTCCACACAGACAGTCGCCCGAGGGTGGAATTGAACCTGGGTCCCTGGCACTGTGAGGCAGCAGTGATAACCACTGAGCCACCGTGCCGCCCAAATTTTTGTTTCTGATTCACTGCATCTGCAGTTCTTTCGGCTTTTATGAAGGCACCAGAGTTTGTATTGGAGCAGATTCTACTTTAGCAAAAGTGGTTGGCAAATCAGAGACCGTCAGCTCCTCATTGTCCTCAGCACCACAGGGAGCAAGAGTAGCTCCCAGGATGGACAAGCGACCCCAGGCCAAAGATGAGTGAAGGTTTGCATGGGATCACTTGAGGCGGGGGGAAGCAGTGGGGGGAGCAGGAGTCACAAACATAAGGGTTTGGGAAGGGTCAAAGAAAATGGCTGAGAGGATGGCATCAGTGCCCCTCCCTCTTTTCCCCATTTGGGGTACCTCAATCAGTCTCTGATAGGCTGACAATGAGAGACACCCCTAGGACACCACAAGCAAACCCTGTAGGGTTCGTAGTATCCACTACAAAGCCTATTGGGTTTCCTGGGGAACCTTCAGGAGGTGCAGGAGAGGCCTTGAATTTCAGGTTCCATGTGTGGTGACTGCTCAGCCCTCCACTGATAACAAGTGAAAGCAGAATGAACCCATCTAATGAGCATGAATTTCTCACTTAAGGATCACAAACTGGCATTAGTATTCATGAGCCTACCTGCCCTAGATATAATCAGGGCAGAGGCAGGATGCTGACACAGTCCCGACACCACACCTCCCATCTAATTAAGCTCTTACCCACCTCCAAACACATTGACGTGTAGAACATTTAATTCCATCTAAATAAAAGCAAATGCCATGGACGCTGGGAATCTGAAGCATAATGCTGAAGAAACTCAGCAGGTCTGGCAGCATCTGTGGAGAGAGAAACTGAGTTAATGTTTTGAGTCTGGTATGACTCTTCTTCAAAACTGAAATCCCATCAGTAGTGATCGTAACAATCTCATCAAGGTACGCCTCACAGAATATGAGTTCCCTCACTGAGGCTGTTAATCTAGTTAAACTGGGGAGTCCTGCTGACAGATACAAATAAGAGTGTCAGAAATTCTGTTCGTTCCGCGAGCTGGCTCTGAGGAAGATGGTGTCAAATGCTGTCCATCTGTAAATAAAGGGTGACTTGGTGACAGGATAAATTCCTGTGTGGAGTTATTTCACCATCCTTCATGTTATTGAACCCAACCAAGAGTTCTGAAGCAGAGCCATACTGGACTTGAAATGTTAACTCTACTTGCTTCTCTCCACAGATGCTGCTAGATTCAGCATTCTCCGTGTTTGTGTTCAATTCTAACCCCTAAGCATTCCTTCAATGTCTCTTCAACATTTGAAAGACCATTGCCAGCATGTCAGCTCTGCAAAAGTTACCTTTCTGTGTATAAGTTGATTCCTTTTGAATGTTCCTCTTAAATTATCTTCCCGGTCACCTTTAAAGGTAGGCTATTCCAGATTGCAACAACTTACCAGGTAAAAGAAATTCTCGTCATCACATCTTAGACGAAATTACCAAGACTAAGAGTGGATAATTTGCCAATTATCTTACAAAAGTACTTATTTTCACATTGCTGTATTGATTTAAATATAAAATATTGATTTCAATATAACCTTTCAGGAACATGCTAGGAAGCGTTACACAATGAAGAAACGGATGTGCAAAGCATAAAATCTCAACTTCACAACAATGTCTTAAATATACTGAATTGAATGACTTATTGTCACTTGCATTTTGCGATGAATAATGCAGTAAAATACAACAAAAATATTCAACTGTCACCACAATCCACGACCATTTTGAATAGTTTAAGAATAAAAGGAATAAGAAGTTATATCTGGAAGACAATCATTCTTTGTTCCATCGCCTCCACCAAGAGCCATGAGCCGGCCCACCAACAACACAGATGCCTCACCCTTCCTTCATCGCCTCACTGCCACCTGCTTTGGGCCCACCAACATAGGAGTCACCACTCTTGAGGCACCATCTCTTCGCCACTGGACCCACATTGCCAATGCCACCTCCAATGCCAGGTCCCTGGCTCTGCTGCCACTTTGATGATGCCAGGAGTCTCCGCTCCTGACATACCATGCTGCCATCGCTGCCTCACCAACACCATGAGGCTCCACTCTGGGCCTACTGCAACCAGGGGTCCCTGGCTCCGCTGTTAGGCCAGGCCGCCATCACCGCCTCACCAAAAGACCCACTGCAGCCACCCTCCTCAGAGGTGTCACTTTGTCTGTGCCATCTTGGTGAGTTCCATTGCTGCTGCTGCCTCTGATCGCTGGAGAAGCTTTGTTGTCACGGATGCCCCAACCGGCCCCAAATGCTGGAAGGAGCCACGTCGGCCATTGCCATCTCCCACCACCAGGAGGCTGTTACTACTCTCGCTGCAGTGCCAATGCTGCCGATTAACCCAACACAAAAGGCTTTAAAGAAAAGAGAAACGAAAAGAGAAAAAGGAAAAGAGCAGAAGTGAAAAGAGAAAAAAGAAAGCAGAAGGGAACGAATGAGTCCTGGGCTTAAGAGCCCGCACACAGCCCTGCCACTCTGCCGCCAGCTTCAATCTTGGGGCACTTTATGATGTTACAGATACCAACCTCCAGGGTAAGGTGATTGCAAACATGCGTGCGACCTCTGACCCTCATTTCTCTTGTGAATTCTTCATGTAGAATTATAATATGGTGACCGATTAGACAAGGACCTTTCAGCCTGTCTCATCGGCCCTGGTTCTCCCCAAGTGCAATTCGCTGAGTGCCACTTGCCTGCTGTCTCCCAGTAACTCTGCAAATCTCTACCTTTCAATTAAGGGTCAAATACCCATCTGGAACTCTAAATTGAACATGCCACCCTCCACTGCCCCCTGCCCCAATCCCTCACGTTCCCCAAGTCCCATTGTGCATTTCAGATCCTGACTTATTTGTGAAAAAGGTTCCACGTGTCTCAATTGTGTCTTTTGCTAGTAACCTCTCAACACTATCTGCTCCAAAGAAACCAATATCAACTTTTCTAATCTGTCTACACAACTAAGTTTCTCATCCTGCGGGATCAGTCTCATGAATCTTCTCTGCACCCTCTTGAATGCCTTCGAGGGACACAGAACTAGAAACCATCATCCAGCTGAGGTCAAACCAGGATTTCAGATATGTTCGATATATCCTACTTTGTGGTCCCATTTCTGAAGCTCAGGTTATTGTACCCATTTATTAAGCATTGTCTCAACCTATCCCACCACCTTCAATGATTTATGACAGTGCTTTCCAAACCTTCTTCCCACTGTGATCTTATATCGACATTTGAAAATTGTCACAATCCCTTGGTGAGGATTGTGAGGGAGGAGTCAAGGTTGGCCATGAAAGTTGGGGCCTGTTAGAGAGGAAGCAGAGTTGTTATAATTTGTTCGGATTGCCACAGTAGCTATTTTTATCTCAGAGCTTAGGACCCCAAAATTTTAGCTCATTTACCCCACTTTGAGATGCCTTGATTTGTGCACATGTACACTCAAGTCCTTCTGCTCCTGCATTGTCTCTCAAATTACACACTTTATTTTGTATTATTTCTCCATTTTCCACCTACCAAAATTAATCATTCAACGTTCCTCCACTCGGAACTGCAATGTGTCACCGGTCTGCCCATTCTACCGACCTTTCTACTTTGTTTTGAAATTCTAAACTAGCCTGATCATAATTCACAATACCCTGGGAGAGTCATTTTAGACCATCCTCCGTTCTATAAATCAACCATTCACGATTACCGTTTCCTGTCACCTAGCCAACTTTGTATCCATGTTACTCCTATCGCTTTTAATCTAGTCAATTTTGCTCACAGGCCTGTTGCATGGCACTTTATCAAATATCTTTTGGCTGCCCATGTATACTACATCGACAGTATTTCTATTGAACTTAAGGGAAGGAAATTGCCATCTTTACCTGGTCTGATCTATATGTGACTCCAGACCTACAGCAATGTGATCCCTGGGCAATTAGGGGTGGACAATAAATCTGACATAGCCAGTGATGGCCTCAGCACATGAATGAAAAAAAAACAAAATTACCTTCATTAACCCTCACTGTTACTTCTTCATTAAACTAAAACAAGTTGCTTAAACATGAGGTAACAAGGTGCAGAGCTGGATGAACACAGCAGGCCAAGCAGCATCAGAGGAGCAGGAAAGCTGATGTTTCGTGTCAGGACCCTTCTTCAGAAATGGGGGAGGGGAAGAGGGCTCTGAAATAAATAGAGAGAGGGGGAGGCGGTGATAGAAAATGGATAGAGGAGCGGATAGTTGGGAGAGAAGACTGACAGGTCAAGGAGGCGGGGATGAAGCCAGTAAAGGTGACTGTAGGTAGGGAGTTGGGATGGGGGTTGGTCAGTGAGGAGGGAGGGGTGG